>NW_012101365.1:7710015-7821109 GCF_000951045.1 Mandrillus leucophaeus | reverse complement strand
AGAGGAGGCAAGAGAAGGATGGAGATAAAAACAAAGATGCAAGGGAAGAAAGGGGTGAGTGAGTATGGAATTCTACCTCTTTCAGCACATAGTCTAAAAATAAAGATAAAGAGAAGGGTCAAAGCTTTCGTGGAAAAAAATATTTCTGGCAATTTGGAGAGACAGTTTTTAAAACGACAGGTTAGGAATTCATCTACTGTCGAAGGCTTGGCTCTCAGAAGTTCCCCCAGGATGGTTTCTTCTCTTGCCACCTCATTATCGCCGGGAACAATCTGCATGGCCAGTAATGAGAGGATCTTAATGCCGGCAGTCTCAGGGGTGGGTAATGGCTCTGCTCGCGGAGTTGGGGTCACAGGTTCAGGCCTGGATGCTGTGGAGAGAGCTGCGCGGAGCTACAGACCGTCCCCCTGGACTGGCAGTCCATTAGCCCTTACCCCCTCAGCATGGCAGTAATGAGTAGGTGAGGCCCACTCCACAGCCCCTGCCAGCAGGCCCGTCAGAGTGTGGGTGTGGCCTCCCAGTGCCAAGTGCTTCCCGCTGCCAGCCCTGACCAACCTGCTCTCCTTGCAGTGCTGTAGGCCAGCACGCAGGATAGGGTTTGTCAGTATTCGGGATACTCTCAAATTCTGCTCCTAACAACAATGCAATTAACTAGGGAGCCAGATAATTTAAGCTTTATATTCATAAACTATAATATTTATATAGATTCCAATTGTATGTTTTCATCTGTAAGCCCATTCTGTATAGTAGAAAAAAACAGATTTTC
Source organism: Mandrillus leucophaeus (assembly GCF_000951045.1). Taxonomy (NCBI): domain Eukaryota; kingdom Metazoa; phylum Chordata; class Mammalia; order Primates; family Cercopithecidae; genus Mandrillus; species Mandrillus leucophaeus. The sequence continues at coordinate 7,820,343 of NW_012101365.1, read as the reverse complement.
TAGTCAGAGTTCTAATCCTAGCATCCCTCTATTAGCTATGTGACCTTGGGCATATTAGCTCATTTCTATGAATCTTGATTTTCTCACATGTCATGAGGAATATTAATAATACCAGCCTTATTGGTTTGTTCAGATTATTATTAAAAATTTGTTATTAATAACTAACATTAACTAACATTGAGTACTGTGTGTTGGATTCTGTGATAAGTGCTTTTATACGTATGATTCTGAATCCTCTGAACTCTACATGTAAATACTACTCTTATCTCTAATTGGCAGATGTAGAAACAGGGTAAGACTAAGTTTGTACGTGTCAGAACTGGGATCTGAAGTCTGGTCTCCCTGACAAACTTTGTAACCTTAACCACTATGCTATACTGAAATTATGAATTTAACACCCAGAGTAAAAGCCTGATATGCAGTACATTGTCAATAATTATATTAGTTGTTTCTCCTCTCCTTTTCTCTTTGTCTAATATAACAGGAGACACTCAGAAAACAGAAATCTGTCTAGGTATTTGAAACAGGGAAGATTCAATACAGGAGATGGTTGCATACAAGATGGAAGAGCTAAGAAGTGAAAAGAGGATATTGAGACAAGGTAGAGAGCAGCAATAGGAGGAAGCCACTGTAACCCCCAGGCTAGAGGAATAGGGGAAAAAGGTGGTACCACCAAATCCCAGAGACATAGTCACCTTCAGAAGCTAGAAGCACAGAGGAGCCCTGGAGTAGATGCTACCATTTCTGGAGATGCAATCCCAAACCAGGAAAGCCAAGGGTAAAAATACCCCGTCCCTCTTCCCTCCTCCTGGTCTCCAATTTCCCACAGCCTCAAATGAGTAATACATACTCAGAAACTCAAAAAGAAGGAAGCTAAGGAAATGTTTCCCGCAAATTTTTCAAAGACAGACAGAAGGGATCTGAGATTAAATATACAGGTAATTGACACATCTGCAATGTTATAAAGTAGGTAAGTTGTGGTGAGCACAGTGGCTCACGCCTGTAATCCCAGCACTTTGGGAAGCTGAGACGGGCGGATCACGAGGTCAAGAGTTCAAGGCCAGCCTGGCCAACATGGTGAAACCCCATCTCTACTAAGCATACAAAAATCAGCCAGGTGTAGTGGCGTGTGCCTATAATCCCAGCTACTCGGGAGGCTGAGGCAGGAGAATCGCTTGAACTTGGGAGGCGGAGGTTGCAGTGAGCCAAGATCGTGCCACTGCACTTAAGCCCGGGCGACAGAGCAAGACTCTGTCTTTAAAAAAAAAAGGTGGGTTGTTATTGTCCTCTCTGTTTGACTCTGTCAAGTATTCATTTCATGGCACAATAGTGATCTCATTCTATAGATGAGAAAAGACCAGACATTAACTACTACTCCTAGAGCCCCAAAGAGGAAGTGAGTATTACTTTTGTGAGATTCACAGAAGGCTTTAGAGTAGGACTGACTGTGAGGACATCATGGGTCATGGGTGAAGAGAGTTTTGTCAGATGGATCAGATTGAAAAAGCACTGCAAGCAGTGGAAATAGAAGAGGTAAAGGTATCAATCCATATATTGAAGGGTTTGGGCTATACTGTCTTTGAAGTTTCTCCAACTCCAACTTTTTTAAAACTTGAAATTCTGCTAGAAGTGAAAGAAATATATTATCCAAATTGTTTTTTATGGTACCTAAAGGCATTCATTTTCTAATATGAAATTATATCACTTGACCCGTTTACGTAGGTTCTGTGATGTACCTTTCATGTTGATAAAGAAATTAGTACATAGATAGAGCTAATGTCACTAACAAGATCGGCTCAAAAGGGACAGAGAATTTTGGTCTCTTATCTGCCTTCTTACTACCTTGTGTTAGCAGTTTGGAAAGAGGAGCACAACGGCTATACATTAATATTTTCGTGATTCATTCCTTCTGGAATATATTGTCAGGACATTTGATCTGCATGTATTTCCTTTATACACTCCTTTGTACTAAACTTGATGGATAAACTTTTCTACTGATGTACACACCACATTTCAGCTGTTAGCATGCAACACGTTTGCTCTTAGAATCTTTACCTCTAGCTTCTCCTGGTTCCAATCCATCACCGCACAGTGTAGTAAGTAGACTGCTCATTTTGAAATGCAAATCTGATTGTTATAATGCCTCCCCCAAGCCTCACTTAAAATCTGTCTGTGGTGTCCCTTGCCTTCAAGATAAATCTAAGCTCCTCTAATACCTTTGCTCCTTCCTAAGTCTCTCAGTACTCCCTGCCTTAAACTCTGAGTTTCAGATTTGTTGAATTACTGACTATGCTATCTTATGCTTCCATGTGAATAGTCTTTGCACATGCTGTTCCCCCTAGAGTATCCTTTCCCAACTTCTGTCCCCAGCAATGTCTATTTCTTCCTAAGGGGATTTCACCCTGCCCCCACCTCCCTCCTTTTCCTTTGTGTTTTCAATGCGCCATGAACATATTGCCAGTATGGAACTATTGCTCAGTATGTGTAGTTTTGGGTGTGTACAACCTGCTTGAAAGGCTGGCATGTAGTAGAAACTTAATAACTGGCAGCTCTGGGGGTTTGTTGTTGTTACTTTTATTCATTGCTATGTTCCTAGTGTGTAACAGCATCTGATACACAGTAGATATCGAATAAAGGTTTGTTGAATATCCTAAGAGTTGGAGGTTCAAATAGAGAAGTAAAACTAAACAGTTTTAAAGCCTCTATTTATTAAATGTGGTACCATTAAAAGATTGTCTTTAAATCATACCTGCTTCAGAAGGTCCAGTAGGAACTTGCTTCCACAGATATCAAATCCAGTCGTGGTTTTGTCAGAAGTAAGTATACATTAAATAAGCCAGATCCTCTTTGTGCATGGCTATGTGCTTTTATTCATTTCCTTTGCTCTTTAACCCAACAGCCAGCCACCTGAGACAGGGCTCTAGCTTATTAAGCAAAATTATTCCCAGAATGGAGCTGACCTGGCCAGAGACGTTTGATAAGGAAGAGACTTGGCAGATAAGGATGGATATTTGTGGCTTCTACTATTTATGAATCATCCAAAGTCCAAACCATGCAGACACTTAAACTGGGAGGTTAGTGTGGGGGACAAGCCCTTTCTTAGTAGATATGCATGGCCTATCACCCAGCAATCAGGGATTGGCACTATTTTGTGGCTCTGACTCTGGGAGTGGCTAGTTGATCAAAGCATTCTTTCTCAGCCAGCCCTGATGCAGCCTCCTAATCCTTCCTAGTTTAGAGCACACAGGAAGCCAATGCCAATTCTAGCTTGCTAGAGGAATATGAGCTGCCAAGCCCAAGGCATTGTCAAGGAGGCCCTTACTTGAGGGTGGTGTGGGGTAGTGTTTAAGGACCTGCACTCTGCAGCCAGACTGACATGGAATCTCCACTATATACTCTTGACACTTGTTAGCTGTACGAGCTTAGGCAGGTTACTCTACCCCACAATGTTCTAGGTTCTGCAACTGTAACACAGGGATGGTAATAAGAGGATCCTGGGTGCCAGGGTCTTTAAATGAGAGTATATAGGCATTAATGCTCAGAGTTGTGACTGAAACACAATACACACTGTGTAAGTCTGGCTCTTATGAGACAGCCCACAATCATATGCTGAAGGCCTAGTATATTTCAAGTGTTTTTCTAGATGCTATGTACAGAAACATAGAGATGAAAAGATGTGGCTCCAGCATTCATAATCTCAGCCTAGAAGAGATTAGAGACAAGTAAGCCAATCATTGCGATATAGCGCAATAATCTGACAACTGTAATTTGCAGGCTTGCATAAGATTATGTGAGAGCTCAGAGGGCCTGGGTTCCTGGGTCTGCTCAATAGGAAGACATTAAAGGCTTCACAAATGAGGAGACACTGGAACTAACTCTTAAGGAGGAGCGGGGTTTGGAAAACAGATTAGTAGGAGAGTATATTTCAGATAGGCAGCAATGCACTTGCCAAGATGCAGAGCTAGAGACCAGTGTGGTGTTTAGGGAATTGTAATGTATCCAGGGGGTGATGCATAGGTCTGATGAAGCAGGAACAGGTGAGGTTGAGGAATTCGGCAAGAGCCAATCCCTGGGGTCCCAGATGCAACTTTTAGGAGGTTGGACATAATTCTGTAGTTAATTAGGACTCTCTGACAGTTGTGAGATTCAGGAAAAGAAGAAAGAATTGAGGTGGATGCCTTTTGTTGCATGTTGTGCTGTTATGTTTATTTTGAAGAGAAAAAATAGGAATACATCAGAAACTAAGCTTTCTTGAGATCGACATTAGACTTCAGTTTCTGGACATTCAAATATAATAGTATGAGCTAATTCTATTTAGACATGTGGTATATTTTTAACTCTATGATTCCTCTGTCCAGTGTTCTCAATCCACAGGAAACTCATTTAGCCTGAAGATTCTGAACCAATTACACAGTTTTATAAGGTCAAAATAAAAGTTGGGAGTCATTTTATTTTTATCTGTACTGGTAGAAATTACAGAATCAAACTGCTTTAATGAGAAAAAACACTAGGATGAGAAAAGTGAAAATAGAAGTGTCAGCACCATCAGAGATTTCTGCTGCGTCTTGGATGCCGGCAGATGAGACCAGGGTTGGGCTGTGAAGTCCTTTGACAACCCCGTCTATATCCCTGAACAAGTTGCCAGGGCTTCAAGAGGGATAGACATGAAACACAACATCCTTCCACTCTTATTAAGATTTAATCATGCTTTCAACAGGATTGCAATGTTATTAAATTAGATTTTTTTTTTCTTCCTTAAAAAGGGATTTAACTTTTGCTTTCCTGACATCATAATCAACATGGAACAGATGCAAAGGGGAATTAGGTGACCACTGGTAATATGGACCTATACTTAACATGTAGCATGTGAAGTTATTAAAATGGAAATTAATTCCCTTTATTACTATCGTGCCCTATCAATTAATTTGGTTGGAGATGCTTATGAATATGCAATCATTCCTCCCTGCTGCCCACCCCTTATTCTATGTGTGTGGAAAGCACTGGTGAAGCAATAGGTAAAATTTTATATATTTTTTGCTAGTTTTGCTAGCACTGTTCCTCTTCGCTTCCTAACAATAATGGATTAATATTGATAACTAATAGTCACTGAAATTTTCCCATGTGCCAAGCACTTTTGTAAGTACTTCATATTTATTGTTTTATTCAATCTCAACAATAAATTATTAAGACGGGTACTTTTATTATCCCTGTAGAAAGAAGAGAAATATGGGACAGAAAAAGGTGAGGAAATCTTTTCTAGGTGGCCCAGGCATTCTGACCGCTGTACTCTTCACTACTGGGCCACACTGCCTCTTACTGGCTCCAGGTGCAAGGACTTGGGGAGAGGCCAGAGTCCCAGATGTCAAACTCCTATAGGCTGAAAAAGAGTGTGGCAGACCTGGGATGGAACAGAAGGCTCTGAGAGGGGGGCAAGTATTTTAAAATATAGGTTTTGTTATTATTTTGGCATGGCAAGGCCAACAGATCAGGAGATGACTCCTATTGAAAAGATAGCTTGTTACACTCACAGATCCCAAGACAAGGCGCCATACCTTGTGGGGGCTGCACACTCAAGGCACCAGGATTGCTCAGGAAGTAGAGGGAAGGCGGGACTCTGAGCAAGATACTTCATTGTGGTGTCTGTGGGAAGGAACAGGTGAGGCAGTTTGGCTGGTTTAGATCGTTTAGCAGGCTCTGGGGAATACAGCCTGTCCCCATTGTCTGGTTCCTGGCTCAGGTGATAGGGGCAGGTGGATAAATGGGCTAGAGTAGATAAAGGAGGTGGTTGGGGATATAGATTCTAGAGAGATTGGTTAGCATTTGAAAGGTGAGCTCATGAGAGAGTTTTACTATCTCTAGGAATTAGCTAAGCCCAGGAACTGAGTAACAGTCTGCAGTATCCGCAAGGCCCCAGATGTCAAAGCATCAGAAATACAGAAACTGAAGAGACATAGTTAACAGAGTCGGGGCTTAGTTGGGTTGGTGTAGGGGGGCAGTGTGGGCTGTGGAGGCTCCCTAGGGAAGGCAAGGAGGATGGGATGACCAGTAAGAAATTAAGACCCGAATGTACATATGATGGTCTCCATTGCGGGGTGGGGAATTGGAGACACTGAAATTAAGCTTTGAAGTAAGTATATTTGGTCTTTTGATATTATTCATAGCATATATTTAACTTTCTACATGTATTAAGCTGTGCGGGGAAGGGTGTTATGACTTATCATTGCGGCTGGCATTGCTTCCTTGGGAGCAGGGACCTTCCTTTGTGTTAATCAACCTTGCACTACCCTGAAGATCCAATGTGAGACTTGCTCTCCCAGAATGGAAGGGCTCTGTTTCACGTGCAGTTTTTAAATCCTGGCCCCAGTAACACCCCATCAGGACAGTTCTCTCTTTAAGTGGCAGTTGCATGGTGTGGATTTGGTTAAAAAAAAAAAAAAAAAAAGGAGCTTATTAAACCCAGGTGAGAGAAAGCCCTGGTGAAGAACCACGGTCATGGCTGAGTGCTCAGTTGGTAACCGCTGATTCACAAGTGGTTCCTTTTCTCTTTCCTTTAAAAAAGGCAAGAGAAATTATGAGACTTGAACCAAGATAGTACTACAGGTTTGTTTTCTAATCAAGTACCTAGATAACAAGGTGATCTGTACGTGGTGTGGAGGCTGTTTAGTCGCCAATCCAGAACCAAAGAGTCAAGCTGAATACCTTCCACTCTTCCATCCCCACATCCAATCCATTATCAAGTTTTCTCCTTTCCAACCAAAATGTGTCCTGGAATGCCCATACTCAACTCCCTCCACCTAAGTCTGGGAAGCCACATCAATTGTCTCCTATACTTTTACAGGAATCTTTTCATGGGTCTCCTCATTTTGGTTTTTGCCCCCTCTAATTCATTTTCCATAAGAGGGCCATATATTCATTTTAAAATGTAAACGATATCAAGTCAGTCTTCTGCTTAATGGTTTTTTATAGTGTATTAGTTAGGGTAGGCTAACTACTGTAGCAAAGGGACCCCAAAATTTATAATGGCTCATACACAATGGTTATGACTTGAATTAGTGAGTAGATCAACAGGGCTGCCTCTCACTAAGGAGTCATTCAGGGCCATTAACACCTAGTTTAAAAACCATCCCAAGTCAGATTTCCCGGAAGCCTACCCTGAAACTGAGACTGATACAAACGTGATCTATTAGGAAGCTTTCCCAGGAAAAACTGCACAGAAGTACAGAGTGGGGTAAGGAAAGGAAGGAAGGTAAGCAAGGGTATGGTACTAACCAAAGCCCCACAGAGGTAACTTTCGCCTAATCCCATAAGGCAGCACTCCCCAACATTTTTTGACACCAGGGGCTGGTTTTGTGGAAGACAGTATTTCCATGGAGCAGGGTGGGGATGAAAGTGTTCCACCTCAGATCAATCTCAATCAGGCATCAGATTCTTGTAAGGAGCATGTAGCCTAGATTCCTCACATGCACAGTTCACAATGGAGTTCCCACTCCTGTAAGAATCGAATTCCACTGCTGATCTAACAGGAGGCAGAGCTCAGGTGGTAATGCTCAGCTGCCACTCATCTCCTGCTGTGCAGCCCAGTTCCTAACTGGCCACAGACTAGTATCCATCCACAGTCTGGGGGTTGGGGACCCCTGCCATAAGGGAAGATCTGGAGACAGCATAGACCCCAACTCAGAGCTATCCTCATCAGAAAAAGGGATAAGAACATTTAAGCTCACGCCTGCCATGCATTGGTTAAGGTCTGCTTCTAAGGAGAAATACCTTCCTAGGTAGCAATCTGTGTGTGCAGGCAAAGGGGGTTCTGACACCCTGAGGGCATTCCGATGATAAGGGGATGCAGGCGCTAGCCTTTAGGGGAGAGAGAACACCTGGAGTCAGTGTGCAGGAAAATGATAGAGGTCTAAGGGAAGATGGGAGGAGTACTGACAGCAACAGCTACACAAAGGCATCCTAGGGTCTTCATTCTAGTGGGAAGGAGCAGGCAAGGGAAGCTTAAATGGGCCATGCTCAGATTCATATTCCATTGACTAGAAGTCAACTAATAATTGATCCCTTACCCAATGCAAGGCAGGCACATGGCCATATACAACTGCAAGAGAAGTTGGGAAATGTAGTCCATCTGTGTATCTAGGGAGATGAAGACAATCTAGGCTTCTTGCCACAAATAGCCTCTTTCAGTACTTGAATAAAAATCCAACCTCCCTATAGGGACCTCCATGTCTCTGCATGTCTGGCCTCTACCTACCTCTCCATCTCTGTCGCCTGCTGCTCCCTCTCTACCTCTGCCTCCACTGTCACCATATTTTAGCTGTACTCATATACTGTTTTATCATATGTCAGGCTTTATAACCACAGACTCTTGAAAAAAATTAATAGAAGCCTGAAGGCCTAGAATTGCAATACTACTGTTATGATGATAAAAGTATGTATTTGACTTTTGAATAAAGGCCTTTGGTGGATTGTGATAAAGTAGATAATGAAACAACTGGTCCCATTTAGTGGAGACTATAAGAACCAGAACTTAGCCTCCAATAAGCTCACAGAAAGAGGAGAGCTAGATCTCCCTGTGGGCAGCCCATAGTGGCAGGACACGCTCAACCAGCTGTATCATTGCTGCTCCAAGTGCAGAACCCACGGGCCCTGGGCTCTCCATTATTACCAGCTACCAGCATGACCTTGGGCAAGTTGTTAATCTAGATGTGCCTCAGTTTCATCATCTATAAAGGAGGGCTAATAATTGTTCCACATTCATGGAGTCATTGTGAAGAGCAAATGAATTAATACAATAGAAAGAGCTTAGAACAGTCCCTGGCACAGACTAAGTACTTTAGTAAATGCTGTTATTACTGTTAGGGGAACTGCAGGCTACACAGACAACTTCCTACCCCGATTTCCTGACAATCTCACTTACCATGCTGCCCTTGTTAGCAACTTTTTTTTCCCTCATTGCTACAGCCCCACCCCAGGCTAAGGGGGGTTTGGAGACAACCAATTAAATCAAGCTCCTATTTAACATTAACCATATACGGATGTGCATCTTCCTGATCATGAGACACAATTTGAAGTCAAAGATCCAAAGGTCTATCTGTAAGGAGCCCTTCAAACTGAGATAGTGAAAGTACCTTATCTCAGGTTTTTCCCAAAGCTGCAGTTTTCCTTAGGCTCCTGGAGAATAGACCTCAAGTCTCCCCATAGGCCAGGGGCTGTTTACAACTTGCTTTGCTTTTATCCCACCAGTCCTGAGCTGATGCTGCCTTTGATTACACATCTCACAACTCCAGGGGGCGCCATTCTCTTAGACTACATAGTCTCCAATGATGGCCCTGAACCATACACTATCTTGCTATCTCAGTGTTTCACGTGAAGTACGCATGTTTTAGGTTAATAAACAATTTGGATATGAATTCTGACTCATTTGCATTTGTGTGACGTTGTGTAAATTACCTAGCCTCTTTGGGCCTCAGTTTCCTCATCTGAAATGGGATGGTAATATCCATTCCACGTACTCGGTGTTGTAAGGACTGTAATGAGGTACAGGTTTGAAAAGCCTAGCTAACTGCCTGACGACATCTTAGTCCCCTGGAGTTTGGTTGTCCATTGCTGTGTAACAAATTGCCCTAACAGTTAGTGGCTTTACAGCAAGAAACTGTTTATCTTCCTGTGATTCTTCAATTAAGGGAGGGCCCATTGAGCATAGCTCTTACTGTTCCAGGTGGTGGTGTTTGGGGTAGCTCACCTGGGGTTGGAGGATCTAAAATAGCTTCTTTTGCTTGGTTGGCGCTGCAGCTGGGGTGGCAGGAACTACTAGGTGTTGGCTGGGCTTGCTGTCTCTGCCTCTCTGTCACTCACTGTAGTATTTCACCTCCAGCAGCTCATTTCTCTCCACATGGACTTTCTCTTCAGCAGGGTGATCAGAATTCTTAACATGGTGTCTCAGAGCTCCCAAGAGTACAAAACTAAATTCCACCAAGGTCTTAAGACCTAGACCGGGCCTTCACAGGGTGTTACTTCTGCTACATTCCATTGGTCAAAACAAGACACAGGTTCGAGGGGAAGAGAAGTAGACTCTCCCACTTGAGAGGAGAAGCAGCATGCATGTACATGGATGGAAGGAATCGTTGGTGGTCGTTTTGCAGATAATCCATCATACTCAGTAAGTGAAAGCCTTGGTTTTCATTCTTTTTGGATTTTAGAAGGGGGAAGAGGGTAGGTGGCTGCAAAACCAAATTGACTTTTAACTAAAAAGCCCTAAGGACCAGGAAGACTCAGATCAGTGAGACAGATTAATGCCTATTGCATTTCTCCTTTGGGATGAGAAGAAATCATTTCTGGGCTAACTGCTACTAGAACTATAACCTGGAAATATTTAATCCTTTTTTGTTTGTTTTCTTTCTGATTTTCCAATTCGAACTCACCTTCTACAAGATCTGGCAAACTGGAACCAGAAAGTCACTGATACTCAGAGAAACATCCATATTAGTTATCTATTGTTGCATAGCAAGTTACTCCAAAACTTTATGGCTTAAAGTGATAACATTTCGTATCTTACAATTTCTGTAAGTCAGGAATCTGGAGTGAACTTACCTGGATCCTCTGCCTCAGGCTGCAATATTGGTCAGGGCTGCAGTTATCCCACAGTTCGACTGGGGCAGAATCCCCTTTCAAGATTCCTCAGTTGTTTTTGGGAGAGTTCCACTCCTGGCAGGCATTTGGACTGAGGGCTCGGTTCCTTTGGTTGTTGACTAGAGGTTGCCCTCAGTTCTTTAGCACAAAGACCTCTTCGTAGGGGCAGTTCAAATATGGTAACTAGCTTTATCAGAGCGAGCAAGCAAGAGAGCCAGAGAGTGAGAGAGTGACTGCTAGCGAAACAGAAGTCATACACTCTTTTGCAACTAACAAAATAATAATTGCTGAAGCAACATCCTATCATTGTTGCTGTATTCTATTTGTTAGAAGCAAGTCACTACAATCAAGGGTAGGCAGATTATATCAGAACACAAATACCAGGTGGCAAGATCACTGGTGGCCATTCTGGAATTACAACTCTCACCACTCCTTTCAGCAAATTTAGAGTCCTCGAATTTCACTTTATCCCTGGATATCATAGCACTACGCATGGGTTATAATCAGGGTGACTATGTGTCCTAGTGTAACTGGAATAGGTGCAATTTAGATAACCTAAAAAAAGATTATTCTAAGTGTAGAGGAACCATGCCTTGTATATAAAAAAAATATCAGCAGAGGCCAGGCGCGGTGGCTCACGCCTGTAATCCCAGCACTTTGGGAGGCCGAGGCGGGCGGATCATGTGGTCAGGAGATAGAGACCATCCTGGCCAACATGGTAAAACCCTGTCTCTACTAAATATACAAAAAATTAGCCGGGCGAGGTGGCGGGTGCCTGTAGTCCCAGCTACTAGGGAGGCTGAGGCAGGAGAATGGCGTGAACCTGGGAGGCGGAGCTTGCAGTGAGTCCAGATCGCGCTATTGCACTCCAGCCTGGGCGACAGAGCGAGACTCCGTCTCAAAAAAAAAAAAAAAAAAAAATCAGCAGAACTTTTGTTCATCTTCATAAGGTAGAATAGTTTGCTTAGGAAAATTTAATGTCACTCTTTTTTTTTTTTTTTTTTTTTGAGACGGAGTCTCGCTCTGTCGCCCAGGCTGGAGCGCAGTGGCGCGATCTCGGCTCACTGTAAGCTCCGCCTCCCGGGTTCCTGCCATTCTCCTGCCTCAGCCTCCCAGTAGCTGGGACTACAGGCGCCCGCCACCACACCCCGCTAATTTTTGTATTTTTAGTAGAGATGGGGTTTCACCGTGTTAGCCAGGATGGTCTCGATCTCCTGACCTCTTAATTAATCCACTCAACAAATATTTATACAGTATTTTCTAAATGCTGGAGCTGTCAAGTACAGTAAAATTAGTATCACTGCCCTTGAAGAAGTCAGATGAGAACTTGAACACTAGCAGTATTGTGTCAGAAATGTTGTGAGAGGGAAACACAAAGTATCATGAAATCTGAAATGGTGGCCCTTTGATTGAGTTTTGAAGGATGCATAGGAATTTGCTGGATGAAAAATGTTTTAGTCAGTTTCACAATAGGAAACGGCACATTCAAAACAGGATAAATGATGGAAGATTTATTTCCAAAGATGAGGGCATAAGGAAACCGTAAGGAACTGTGAAGTTGTATGGTGCTTATCTGATAGCAGCCAGGCTGGTATCAGATAAGTGGTATGAAAGGAGACTGAATTGATTACAGTCTGGACAGTGAGAGTCCTGTAGTGAGGGGCTCCATGAGACAGAAGGACCTTCTGTAGAGGAGTACAGCCAGCTTGTGCAAACTTTGTAGGAAGGACTCGAACAAATACTCTGACTTCACTGTCCACTTTCTCTTTAATCCCCTGACAAATCCATTTGGAAAGAAGAGGACCTGGGAACCCACATTATATCCCATTCAGAACAACCTCCAGGAGCACAGGGCAGAATGGAGAAGGGTGAAGTTGGTTCTGGAGGGACAAATAAAGCTATACAACCCAAAGGCACCAGGCACACCCATTCCAGAGAAAGGGACCAGAGTGAATTCAGGGATATGTGAAATGTCCTGATGACTTTGGACTGACGAATGTGACGTGAAACAGGAGAAAGATCAGATCAGGAAGAGGGAGCTGAGGGCAAAGAAGTGGGCAGGGGCCAGGCTATGAGAGGCTCCCTGGGTCTTTGGTAAAATTGTCCTATCGACCCTGCCAGTTTATGCCCACCATGCCAGGTTGTGCTAAAGAGCTTGGATTCCACCCTGAAGGTAGTGTGGACACAAAGATAACTTTTTAGCTAGGCCTGTGCATTGTGGGCCAAGTGGCTACACAGTGAAGGGTGGATTGGGAGGGGCATGGTTTAGAGTCCAGCTCTGCCTACTGCCTTAGGACTTTGCACCTTAACCTCTCTGGATCCTAATTTCCTGGTTGGTGAAACACAGATGGCAACTCCTGCTGGCTGGCATGGGGATTAGATGGGATAGACATTTATAAAATGCCAAACACTTGACATACCTGTGGGGTTATTTGTACACAGATCAACAATTGCTTTTGATGGGGAATTACAAAACTTTGGGCACTTCCCACCCAAATGCCAGGCATTGTGCTTGAATGCTTCACATTTGATATTTCATTCAATCCATGCAACAGCTTTTGAGATAGCTGTTGTCTCCATTTACACAACAGGAAACAAAGGCTTATTTTTATTACCTATTATGTGCCATACACTGTGCCTGAGGAATATGAAGGTGAGTAAGATGTGGGGTCCTGGCCCTTAAGAAATCCTAATTATGGATGCTAAGGTCATTTAGATTGGTGCTCCTCAAATTATAATGTGCATATGCATCGCTCACCTGGCATCTTGTTAAAAAGCAGATTCCAACTCACTAGCACTAGGGTCTGACTGGAAGTTCTGCATTCCTAGCCCTCTCCCAGATGATGCTGATACTGCTTGTGCATAGACCACACTTTGAGAAGCAGAGTTTAGAAGATCAGATTAAACACACACACGCGCATGCACACACACACACACACACACACACGTTTCTATCAGTAGTTGCAGCTGTGATAAAATGAAGCAAAGGGAAGTTTTTTTTTTTACAACAATTTCAACTTTAAGAAATGGGGGTGTAGAAGGGAAACACCGTGCACCTGAGTATTTGGCTGAATAGCAGTTACTAAGGCAGGGCTTTCTGCTCCAGAGTCTAAACCTTCCTCAGCTCAGTTTGGGCTGAGCAGGATATCGTTTTTCTGCCCCTTGGATATATCCCATTATGAGCTTTGATCAAAGCAAACCTTTCCCTTTGAGGCTTAGGGCACATGTTAATGGCTTTGTTATTCGCATGTATCTGCATATATTTGCAAAGCAATTCAGCTTCCTCTGAGAGAGAGGAGGCATACAGGGGCTGGGGGCTGAGCCCAGGGTTTAAGCATTTGTGTAATAGTTGGTACTCAGCATCTCAAAGGAAATCTGGCAGCTGAGAGATGAAGCCATCCTGATAATGGAAGAAACTAAGAGCTGAGTTTCCAGCGCTTCTCTGGTTGAGCGTTCATGCCTGTTCACTGAAGATTCTTATCATTTCAGGTCCTGCCTCTCTTTTTTCCCATCCATTTTACCTATTGCTGCCCAAGCATCTTCTTAAAGATTTCTCTGAACAGATCACTTTCCCACTCAAAGCCTTTCCACAGTTCTCCATTATCTACTGAAGAAAGCAAATCTTAACATTCAAAACTCTCTCCACATAACCCGGTCCCAATGTATTACTTCAGCCTTGCCTCTGTGCTTCCATTCAGCCTCCCTGCTTCCCTTCCATCCCCGTGCTGTGGCCAAATTGAAGCATTTTTTGTTTTGTTTTGTTTTGTTCTGTAAGCCGTATACATTTTCACATTCAGGACTTAACTCATGTCATTAGCACATGTGTCAGTTTGTGATACCCTCTCTCCACTTTGTTCACTCATGCCCAAATTCTGCTCAACCTTCAAAACCCAGCTCAAATCCCCCTCCATCCAGAAAGACATCTTTGAACTTCCTACCTGGAGAAGTTCTTCCTGCTTAGGAACTCCCTTAGCATTTTATCCACACCTTTCTTATTTCATAAAGTCCTTCATTTGTTTATGTATTAGGACCATCACCAGTTATTGCATGTCTTGAAGGCCGTCCATGCCTAGTCATAAGTATATAGAGTAAGTGGTTCATACCTTTTTGAATGATTGTATGTGTGAATGAAAGACTGATGTCTGCTGACCTGTGACTGTGGGGCAGCCTATTTCCCTACGTGTTCACTCTTTCAATACGTTTTTATTGAGCTCCTGCTCTCTTGCAGGCACAAGGTTCTGGCAGTACAAAGGTGAATAGAGGAAAACCCTGGCCCGCCCCAGGGGCTTTTCTGAGGATGGGGCCGTCTCATGTTCTTTGTGTAGTTAAGTTGGCTGCAGTCCAACTAGTTGCTTATTAATAAATGATTTGAAAAATCTGAAAACATCTGATATTTTTACAGATCAGTGACCTGTTAGATGAACAGGCAAAATCTTGTTTAATCTGTGGCTCTGTTCATCAAAGCATTCTTTTGAGTGTGGAGCTTGATAGCAGATTGGACGTACTTTCATTGTACTGTTTGCCTCCTCACCTTAAAAATAATTGTATATGCTTATTGTGGAAATCTTGGACATAAAAAATAAATACAAATTACTCAAAATTTCCCAAATCAATCAATCATTGTTAATATTTAACATGTTCCTTTTCAGTATTTCTGTTTCTTTGCTTGTTTTTAGTAATACACACACAGTTTGATTCATACTTTTATTTTTACTTTTTTTTCAGAGACAGAGTCTCACTCTGTCACCCAGGCTGGAGTGCAGTGGCGTGATCTCGGCTCACTGCAACCTCTGCCTCCCAGGTTCAAGCAATTCTCCCTGCCTCAGCCTCCTGAGTAGCTGCAATTACAGGCACCTGCCACCACGCCTGGCTAATTTTTGTATTTTTAGTAGAGACAGGGTTTCACCTTGTTGGCCAGGTTGGTCTCAAACTCCTGGACTCAAGTGATCTGCCTATCTCAGCCTCCCAAAGTGCCAGGATTATAGGCATGAGTCACTGCACCTGGATGATTCATACTTTTTGTATCCTGTGTTTATTTATTTATTTTTTTTTACTAAGATTACACTTTGACTATTTTCCAGTATTATTAAAAATTATTTAAAATAATTTTTATTTACACTTAGTTTTTTATTGTATGGATATAGCATAATATTTAAACCAAATACCCATTATTTATTAAAGCTATTTGGAAATAACTACACTATGAACAACTTTATGCATCAATATTTTTCCTCATCTGATCATTTTGTTAGCATTCTTGAAGTGTCATTAGTGAGTTAAAGTCTATGAACATTTTTAAGTCCTTTCTGTCTTTACTGATTCTTTTTATCAGAGATGGTTAATTTTTCAAATTCTACGTTGGATGAGTCTGGCCTCAATTATTAAATACGCTTTTGTAATTAACATGGTGCCTGTGGGCTCCCAGCCCCCTCCCCTTTTGAGGCATAGCTATAACTTCAGGATTGTTTTTGAGACAACACCCCTGTTCGTCAATATTCGCACTGCTGGCTAATGCTGCTGTGTTGATTTTTTGTGGCCCTGGGTGGCAGATTTTTGTAACAGCAATTGTAAGTGAACTTGACATCAGAGGCATTTTTTTAAGTGCATCCAACCTGCATTTTGATCCTTTAACTAAAATATACTGTAAGTACTTCTTTTGCTCTCAGAACTCTAGAAGAGCAATCCCACCGAGGCTGCATTGAATTAGCTTGAATCACTGGCTTGTTGTTGCTTGCTGGGATAAGGGCTACCCAGACACAAACCTCTCAAGGTCTGATTCTTAACTTGGTCTCTTTCTACTGTGGGAGAATCAGGGAGTTCATTATAGTTGGCCTTAGTGTTAGATAGTATAACCTCACTGTAATTGAACCCTCTTATAACAATCTTTTATGTTTGTATGATGCTCTGTGGTTTAAAAAACACCTTCAAGGTGCTTAATTTGATCCTCACTGTGTTTCTGTGAGGTAGCCATTCATACCACTTCTGTTTCCTAGGATAACCAGGACATGGGGGGTACTGTGTTAATAATAGAAATAACATGGGTCTTTGGAGACATATATACCCAGTTTCAACTTAACTTAACCACTATGCAGTTGTATGACATAAATTCTTTCAGCCTTAGATTTCTTGTCTATGAAGAGAATAGTACAGTTGATTCTTATCATTTGCAGATTCCACATTTGCAAATTTGACTACTCACTGAAATTTATTTGTAACCCCAAAATCAGTACTCATAGTGCTTTTGTGGTCATCAACAGACATATACAAAATGTCAAAAAATTTGAGTCACCTGACATGCGTGTTCTCAGCTGAGGTTGTACAAGGTGATCTTCTCTGCCTTCTTGTTCCAGCCCTCTTACTATGAACAAGCATCCTTTTCGTGGTGACATGTTTAGCATTTTTTGTGTGTGATTTTTGTTGGTAATTTCACGGTTTAATATGGCCCCTAGACATAGTACTGAAGCTGCCTGGTGTTCCTAAGACAGGACACTCCCATATTTCATAAAGCACATGGGATTTGCTTTATGGAGAAAATACATGAGTTAGATAAGCTTCATTCAGGCATGAGTTACAGTGCTGCTGGCTATGAGTTCAATGTTAATGAATCAACATAATATATTAAGTAAGATGTCTTTAAACAGAAACATGTAAAACAAGGTTACATATTGATCAGTTGATGAAAATATTTTGACCAGAGCCTTGCAGGAACATGACCCTGTGTTTCCCCTAGGAGCAATGGTTCAGTATTTGTGAAACTTTATAGAACATAGCTACTGCAGATAATAATCAACTGTGCCTATCTTGTAGGATAGCTGCATATATTAAGTGAGGATGTGTGTAAAATACCTAGTGTGTTGATGTTCTGTGATGGCAATGATATTCTACAGATAAGGAAACAGAAGCTCAGAGAAATGAGTTACCTTATTTAAATTTATTAGATCAGAAAATGGCCTGAGTTAGTAGCGTATCAACTTAGACTTGTCTGAATCTAAACCCAGCAGTCCTCAAAGCATGCAGACTATATCGAGGAGGAATTCCACATAGGGAAATTAAATGCTTAATTCTTTCTGCATTTGCTTTTTATTTCTATGTTTCATCTATATGGTTGAATTCTGGAAAACCTATTTAACCACCCATTATTGTGATTTTTGTGTCAAGCCCAGTGCTAACCTCATGCCATCTGGTATCTTTTTTTCATCATGCGATGATCCTGTAAGGTAGAAATTATTATTGTTGTTGCCATTTTAGAGACTCTGAGAAGTTAAATAAATAGCTCAAAGTCACACAAATTGGAAGAAGAACAAAGCAGACAGCCCAGGTCTTTCTGACTCTAGAGCCTCTTTTCTCAACCCTAATATCAAAGGGCCCCAAACTTTTGAGAATTTCATAGACTAGTAAAATAACCAGCACCACAAAATTGTGCAGAAGGACAGAAAGTTGCCAACTTTTATTTATCTAGCTGTAAGGACACTGAAGAAACAAGTCAGCCACTGACTATCATTATTTTGTTATAAAGAAAATTAACTTTAATATTATAAAAGTATGAAGAACTTAACCTCAGATTTTAAAAAAAATCCAATCAAGGCTGGCCATGCTCATGGCTGTAATCCCAGCACTTTGGGAGGCTGAGGCAAGAGATCCCTTGAAGCCAGGAGTTTGAGACCAGCCTGGTCAATATAGTGAGACCCTGTCTCTATATACATTTTAAAATCCAATCCATTTGCTTTTATAAAAACCTCACAACATTGTCTTTCTTTTTTCACATGTCTCCCAGAACAAGACTGTCTTTGTCATACACGTCATGGTCTTTGGCAACCGCAGCTCTGTGCTTTATTATAAGTTATTTCCACTGATCTGGGCCTCAGCCTTGTCACAGGGCAGTGGTTTCTATCTAATGGCATTTAAGGTCACTTTTCAAAATTCAAAGGGTGGGTGGTTTTAGAGTTTCCAGGCCTGGGCCAACATTTGGTCCATTTGTTCTTCTACCATGAGTCAAAGAGAAGATTAGTCTCATGTGCAATAGCTGTCAGGTCAACTGCCCCTGGTCTGTCAGGCTTGCCCTGGACAGGTGCAGACACCTGATGAATTGACCTCCAGAAAAAGGATGAATGCTTAGTGGTGACAAATGAGTTGCTTTAACTATTGGGAAACAGAGCACATACACAAATCTCCCACGGATCTATATTCTTTGAGGGACTGCATCAGGGAAAGGAGCAACCCATGAAAGACAAAGGCATAATTCTCTGGTTTTTTCTTCCACTGAGGTGGATGCCCTTCAGAAATGGAAATGGCCCACAAGATAAGTTAGCTTGAGGATTCTTCCACTTTTCTTTGCACCTGTAAATCAGAAGTCTTCTATTTCTAGGACTATACTCACTTGCTTAAACATCAATAAAATAATAAGGGAGCACCAATAACAAGTATAACTTACTCAGTGGTTTATATGATGCATCCTGATGATGTACTAAGTTCTTAGCATAGTTAATCCCCATAACAGCCTTGTGAGATTGACACCATCATCATCCTCAGTCAGGGATGAATAAACAGAGATACTGAAGTCTTAATAAAGTGACCCTCATATCATTAATGAGTAAGAGATGGAAATGGAGCCTAGATTGAAGCCTCTTGCTTCTAAACAGTGCACTGTGCTGCTCAGCCTACACTCTATACCTTCTTGCCATATTCATTCCACGTTTGCAACAAAATGTCCAACTTGTAAATTTTTTCGTTTTGGTGACTATGTAGGAAATATAAGCCTGCATCAATTCATTGAATGCATAAGAACCTTACATGTGCCAGATTCAGAGCTCTGGGTGCACGCACTTGCAGCATGTAGCTTGATTTTTGAGAAGTCCCTATTCTTGAGGGAGACACACACACAAATGGCTATGATATAAAGCAATATATTAGAGAGCTATTAGAGAAGTTGCATGAGTAAAATGCCATTTTAGTTAAAACTTGAAGGATGAGTGTTTGGGGTGACAGGGCCCTCCAGGTGGAGGTGAGAACAAGAACAACGCACAGGGTCAGAAACTGGAACAAGCACTCATTGGAGAGTTGGATTTAGGATGTATGTAAATGACTGTGATGAGAGATGAGGCTGGAGACTTATCCAGGGGTCCTATTTTAGAGGGACTTGGATGCCATCTTAAGGAAATTGGATTTTATTGATAGCCAATGGGGGACCCCAAAGACACGGGAGGAATATGATCAGGGTTGAATTCAAAATAACTATACTCTAAATTTATGGTTAAAGGCTATATATATATATGTGTATATATATATTTATAGTTCATCTACATTTAATAGGACACAAGAGAAACAAAATCTATGAGGCTGAAGTGATGAAAGTTTAGACATCAGACAGATCTTTGGTTTCTAGTTTTCTCAACCAAACCACTTATTTGGGTGGTTCCTAAACATGGCTAGTGAGTTGAATTACTAGGAAACCTGTTGAAGTCCAGATTCCCAGGTTCTGCCATCTTGAGGTACTGATTCAGGTGATCTAATCTCTCAGGGCTGGGAACTGATGTTTTTAAAGCTGGCCAACTGATTCTAATGACCACGAAAACACTTCTGGCAATATAAGATATTGTATTTACAGAGTTATTTCTGAAGCCTCCCCAAGGACTGTTTATATTGCTAGAGATGTGTAAGGGGTTCTCCAGAGAAACAGAACCAGTAGGGGGTGTGTGTGTGTGTGTGTGTGTGTGTGTGTGTGTGAGAAAGAGAGAAAAAGGGAGTGAAGGAAGGAAGGAGGAAGGAAGGGGGAGAGAGAGAGAAAGAAGGACACATAGATAGACAGAGAGATAGGTGGAGAGATACATGGTAGATAGATATATTATAAAGAATTGACTCATGCAATTATGGAGGCTGGCAAGTCCCAAGATCTGCAGGCAGCAGGTTGGGTACCCAAGATAGCTGCTGGTTTAGTTCCAGTTTGAGTCCAGAGACAGAAATGAAAAATGATGCCTCAGGTGAAGGCAGTCAGGCAGAAAGAAATTCCTTCTTACTCAGCCTTTTTGTTCTGTTTGGGTCTTCAACTGATTGGATGAGGCCCACACACATTAGAAAAGGCAATTTACTTTACTGTCTACCAATTCAAATATTAATATCATCCAGAAACATCCTCACAGACACACCCAGAATAATGTTTGACCAAATGTTTGGGCACCTTGTGGCCAAGTTGACACATGAAATTAACCACCACAAGATACCAGGACTTCTTTATAACAGCATAATCCTGATGATAACAATGGTGATAAGAATCATCATTATTTATATCACTGTAGCCCATGACACAGTGGGTATACAGAATGTTTGCATCTGAATGAGAGAAGCATGTTAGCATAGTTGTTTGTATTTTACTAAGTATTTTTCTTACCTGTTGTCTTATTTTATGCACATAATAACTCTGCTAAGCATTTGAAATAGATTTCATTATCTTTCATTTTTGAGATGGGTTGTTCAAGCTGCAAAGAGGTGAGCTAATTGTCCAAAGACACAGTGCAAATGACTCAGGCCAACTCAAACCCCAAGCTTCTTTTGTGATCTTTCCACCGTATGGCATTTGTTCATTGCATATTAATTACTGGCAAAGATACACAGGCCTTTATGTTGCCCTCTCCTGACCATCAGCAATTTTCTGATCTTATGACTATATCTATTGCTATATCTAAATGTAGGAGAGGGACAAATTAACAAGTGAAAATCAAGAGCTATGTTTGTACTTAATGCTACTAACAGGCAACATAATTACAAGAGAGCTGAGAATGTTGCTTGACAAACAAATTAATAAAAAAACTCTCATGCCACTCTCAGGGATAAATTACACAGCAGAAAGCAACAAGAGGCTGGGTTTGACAGTTGTGAGATAACAACCTTGAAATATATCTACATTACATGATGGGGCTTTGGAGGTCCAGCTTTTGGACTTAGAGGCTATGCTAATGAACTGCCTTAATGTTCATATTTTTGTAGGATCCATCTAGATTTCTTTTAGGACCATGTTTACCACCACTGGGAAAACTGCTTAGTTAGACGTTGGGTCCTAGGCAATTTAAGTGTTTGATATGATTAAACAAAGTTGTCCAATAAGTCAGAAGTGATAGACTAATATATAGTTGTTTATCTCACAACATTTTAAAATAAACTTGTAGGAAGAGACTTATATAAGTTATTCTTATACTTCTATTATGCTTCCTACCTCATTCATTTGACAATTATTTATTGGGTAGTAATCTTTGCTAAGAACTAGACTTGCAGAGACAAACCGTAGTTCTTGCCTTCTAGTACCTCATCATTTTATACAGTGGTTCCCAACTCTGTCTGCATATTAGATTATTGGAGAAAATAAAAATACCAATATCCAGACCCCACCCCAGAGAACCTGATTCTTCTGATCTGGAATGGAGCCAGCCACTAGTAGTTTTGTAAAAGCTTCCCAGGTGATTTTAACACAAAGTCCCTAATCTGGTTGAAGAGACAATTATACAACCAGACATAATGCATTATTTTAAGTACAAGGAGAGGGATGTGTGTTTCTGGCTGTGGGCTGGGGGTGGTAAAGATTTCCAGAGAGGCTCTGGAAAGGCCTTACTAGAGCTGTTATTTTATATTTGGGGGTATTGGAGAGGTTTATTTTAAACTTTTCATAAAATTGTATCATTGTATTATTTGAGCTGCATCTTAGAGCATGGTAGAGAAGGGCAAAGAATGCCATGCAAAAGGTACAACATATGTAAGGACACTTGGGGAAAGGATCTCAGTGTCTTCAGAGAATTTTCAAGTTGTTTAGTTGGACTGAAATGTTGAGTGTGTGAATTATCATTAATCCTTCACACTATGTTTATGGAGGATCTATGTCATGTGAGGCATTGTGTTCAGTGCTCTTAGGGATTAAAAAATCAGACAAAAGGGATTTTACTCCCAACAAACTCATAGGCTATTTAGAAAAATAAATAATGAATGATGATTGTATTGGTGGTGGTGATGATAATGAAGGTGATACAGTAACCGGAACTTAAAATTAAAACTTGGACTAGATACTAAGATGTAATAGAAATGAAATTCCAAAGTGCAGTGCCAAGTTATATTATGTGGTTTAGAGGAAATACTCATAAATATGAAAACATATAAAGGATAAGGATTTTGCTTTTACCGTAATTGATTTTATTTTAAGGAGACAGCAGGAAATTAAGAAGTAAATGTTTTTTAACATACCATGAGTCATGCCTTTCAGTCTACTGCTATCAATAGTAATAATAATAATAGGCAAACTCCAGAGAATTTAGAGGTCATTTAGTCTCATCCTCTGCTGAAGTGCATAGTGGGAAAGGGAGTTGCCTGAAGTCCCTGGAGGCAAATCTGTACTCAAACTCAGGTCCATCCTGCCAAAGCAAGATGCAACCTTCTCACTTGAGTCTCCATAGGGGCCGATGATCAGATTTGAACTTGCCTTCCTGAGGGCGTCACTTGAATCTCTCTAGCATCCCCACAGCATTGCCTTTGCATTTCTGTCTTGCATACTGAGAGGTAACTAGGAGCTTCTGATACCTCTCAGTTGTCATTTCACCAGCCCATGAAGCTTGGAGGTCAGCTTGGTGTAATGGTTTGGCACTCAGTGTCTTGGAAAGCCCTAGAATAATGCTTTGGGGAAAAGTTAAGAGCAGGCAGATTCTCGAGGTATCTGGTGCTTTGAGGTTAGAGGCTTGGCTTCTCAGGAAGGGTTTATTAAGGGGTCCGCCCACGGGCTCTGTCTAGGTTTCTCAGAGAGGGCAGCTCCTAGCCTAAATTCTCTATTGAGGCCTTCTGCCAACCCCTTAGAAGCCATCCTTCCCAGATGGTCAGGAATAGCTTTATAAGAGGAAAAAGATAGTTTTAAACCACCTACTCTGTCTCTGGTTTCCAGCCTCCTGCTGCTTCTGAACACAATGGCAGCTTCTCATCACATTTGTACTACCTCAACTTCACTGGATGCTTCCTATTACTTGGGATTGATCCAGATCATTCCCTGTTGCCGTTTCAGACCCACTCTTTCACCCTTTCATTTTACCTAATTTTCTAATCTTTCCCCATACCACTTCTACATTTACCTCCAGACTTCCATTCTCTTGGGCCAGTTCTGCTCTGACAATACAAACTGCCCTCTTTTCACCATCATCTGCTTTGGTCTTTGGAGGCCATATTCCATACTTGCCTCATTTTTCCAGCTGTAGGTACTCATATGCTCACGGTCCTCTTATTTTTCCACATAAGCGATTGGTTCACCATCTATCCTTATTAGTAGGAATTCCCTTATTTTCTTTTGGAAACATCCCTTTCTGGAGTTTTATTTGGAATATCTGGAGCTCTATCCAGGCTTTACCATTTGCTAGCCATGTGAATTTGGGAAAATTATTTAATCTTTAATCTTCAGCTTCCTCATCCATAAAATAGTCGTAATGAAGTAACTACCTTGTGCAGTTATTATGAAGAATCAAATGAATCAATCCATAATAAGCATTTAAAATAGTGACGGCACATAGTAAATGGTGATTTAGGTCATACACACATGCTCAGTGTTTGTGCCCAGTGCGTGACACCCACTCTAGGAAGACAAGGCCTGGAGGGACTTCCAGTGTCCACCCCATGCTGGATTCAAACCTGTCTTTTCTCTAAGCCCCTGAGCTATGGATTTGCACTCAGGTCAGGTCACTAGTTCAAATTTTCCTTTTTTCTATGGTGACTTCACTTCTGTAACACTTGCTTTCATTGGTTGACATAATTTGAGAACTAGCAGGGTCCAGGTCTTTTCTTTTATTTTCTTTTTGGGTGGGGGGCAAAGGATCTCACTCCAATGCCCAGGCTCGAGTGCAGGAATGCAGTGGCACGATCTTGGCTCACTGCAACCAACCCCCACCTCCCGGGTTCGAGTGATTCTCCTGCCTCAGTCTCCCAAGTAGCTGGGATTACAGGTGTGTGCCACCACCCCTGGCTAATTTTTGTATTGTTTAGTAGAGATGGGGTTTCACTATGTTGGCCAGGCTGGTCTCAAACTCCTGACCTGAAGTAGTCCGCCCACTTTAGCCTCCCTAAATGTTGGGATTATAGGCGTGAGCCACCACACCTGGCTGGTCTTTTCTTCCTAAGAGGCTACTTGATTCTAGGCAGTTCTACACAACTTCTCACTGGGCGTCAGCTCTGCATATCAGGCCACCTTGGGAGAGGAACACTTTTTTTTTTTTTTTTTTTTTTTTTTTTAACAGAGCCTGCTATACCTCTTTTTCTGAGAGGAATTATTCATAGAAGTCCTGATCTAAGTTGAAGTTGTCCATTTGTTGGAGAAATAGCTGGAATTTACCTTGGTTAAATATGAATAATGATGAATTCATTCCATGAAGCATTCCACTACACAAAGTTTCTTGTGACATATCTCTGTCCTCAGCTTATTGTTTAGTGAGGAAGCTCAAAAAGAGATTCTAAGCTCCTTACAGGAATTCCAGAGATAATGGCTGTTAAAAAGGAAGAAGAAAAAGTTATTTTAGGGTATTGGTGGCCATAACTTTATATATTTAAGCACTTAGGTATTTAAGCACTTCCTTGAACACATGAAGTAAAAAGAAGAGAGTTCATTATTAAGCGAAGTAACCTAGCTTAATGTTGCCTGGGATTACGGGTGGACATTTCCTATGCTGTTGAATTAAATTTCACATTCCTCATTCTAATTCATGGGTAGAATTATACAGAAGTCTTAATGTAGAATAATAATTCTGTAGTTCTAGTGGGTCGTCAAAAGGTTGGAACATGGGTAGTAGTTGAGGGAAATAGGTTGTGGACTCCTAAATTACAGAGAGATGTTATGCTTCTTGAAAGAAAAACAGTAGTAGGAAACATTAAAAAGAAATAAAAAGAACATATTTTGCAGCTTCTCTGGGAGGATTAGTGATTTTGCTTCTTATTACTCTACTCACAGTGACTTAAGGTAATAGAATTACTAGATTCTCAGAATAGAAGAGACTACAAAGGTTACCCAGTCCAACCACTTAGACTCTATTCCCAGCATGATGATCCCTCTTAAAGCATTCCTGCCTAATTACTACTTGCTTAGTCCCACTGAGAGGGAGCTCTCTGCTTAGAATATTTCAAAAATGATACGGTAAGAAAAATGTTGGTCTGAGTATCAGACAGACCTGGGTTCAAATTGACCTCACTAGTTTCTTGATACTGAGCAAGTCACATCCTGTTGGGTCTCAGATTTCTCATCTATAAAATGAGGAAAGCAATGCCTTTGTCATGGTGCAGTTAGAAATGTGAAATAGGATAACATAAGGAACATCTCTAGGATAGTGTCTAGCTTATTATAGGTACTCAATAAATAGTAATTCATAGTACATAAGCAATAACTGTTAGTTTATTCTCTTCTTTCTTTGCTAAATATTTCCTGCCTGCTGAGGTTGAAAAATGGATCACATTATTAATGAGGTAAAAGTTATTAATGAAGCTATAAACGGGAAAGCACAATTTTATTCCCTTTATATTTTCTAAATTTAATACCTAATGTTACAGCTTTGAAGTCAGAGCATTTGTTTCAGCAGTGAATCGGGCCTCTATAGCTGGCCAAAGGAACTTTTCCATAATTTAAAAATAAATAAAATATGAATTGCTCTGGTAGTCTGAATCACCCTTCATTTATTGGCCATCAGAATGAACTGAACCATTTTAGCATTTCAGAATTTTAGAGCTGGGAGTCATCTTAGAGATCATCATATCTGGGCCATTCATTTTATAGATGAGGAAACTGAGGCCCAGAGAGATTAAGTGATTATCTCAAGGTCGTGCAGCTAGCCTGTGGTGGAGCTGAGATTTAAATATAGGTCTCCTAACTCTAAGTCCCATGGTGTATCCTTTGTATCACATTGCCTCTCCTGAGAATGGTGATACTTTCAAATGTCACCTTAATGCTCCCGCCAGATTTCCAAGTCACTAGTCATACATCTGGAATTCTTTTTCCTTTTTTAGGCATCATCTCTTATCTCGAATCTTACCCATAGGAGTTTTATAACACCGTACTTCTTTCAGTTTTTCAGGGAAGACTTGGAAGGGCCTGGAGGAAAGAGAAATGTCAGCGTGGATTAGGAAACATGAAGTGATTATGAAAACAATGAACACCTTTTAATTCCAGAAAAGTGGTTAATAAGAATTTATGTAAACATTTGTTAAATAAATCCCTGGTTCTGGAAATTTCGGTTTAGCTTGTCCCCAACCGTTTTCTTGCCAGATATATCTCTAAGGTTCCAGCCTCTGGACCAATGCTCATTCTGAGTCCCTGACTCCAGAGGCCAGTGGTTTTATACTAAAGCCATTGGTTGAAATAGACATCCTTGAAGGGTAAGAAAAGTGGCCCGAAGCCTGCTACATACAGCATGGGAGGGAGCTGAGGGCTGTGGGAGGGCCTAGGGAGTTAGGGTTTGTTATTAGGCAACCAGGCCCAAGGTTTGAAACTCAGAGCTCTCTAAGACCTGGGGACATTAGGACAGGTTAAATCCAGAGATACTGGCAGCTGGGGAGTACCCCGACTACTGAAGGAAAGACAAAATGAGAGAAGGTAGGCAGGAGGAAGAAGAAGGAGATAGTAGGGAAGCGAGGGGAGAAGTAAGGGCAGGGTACAGACAGGGAGAGACACAGGGAGACAGAGATAGAAGCAGAGATTGTGAGGGAACATGAGTGTTGCCTTGGTGTATAAAAGCACTTAGAATGCAATAAAAAAACACAAGCATCATGATCAGAAAGTCTTACCTTTGAATTCTATTTACTTTATAGCTGTCAATTGGTGAACCAAGGTTTTATTGTCTGAAAATGGCTTAATAATGTGTATTATTAAGATAAAAGGTTAAAGAGAAGTTAAATAAATTACATTAAAGTGCCAAGCACAGTGTTGGACTGCAGCCTCAAGGAGGGCTGGGACTCCTGAGCGACTAAGAGCTCAACAAACCTTTGTCTTCCAGCCCCACCTAGAGGGGCTACCATGAACTTATGCGCCTCCAGTTGAGAGCTTGTCATTACAGCAACCACAGCAGGGAAGAGGGCTGCTACTCACTGACCACTGCTCAGGTCTCCACAATTCTGTCGCTTCTCCAAAAACCTCATTGTCTTCTACCCCCAGGGTAGCCCTAGGAAGTAGGTAGGTAGCATAGTTGCAGCTTGAAGGTGAGGCAGCAGGGCCAAAGGGAGTTTGGGTGACTTGCCCAAGGTGGCAGCGGAATTTGAACCCATATCTGCCCAGCTCTAGGGTTGTGTTCTTTCAACCATCCTCTCACTTCCAAATTAGCAATGTGAGAGGAAGATGACAGGGAAGAAGCAGCTGGAGGATTTCAGCTCTGCTTGGGCCATATTTATCTGAAAAATAAAAAATTCTTTTTATTTTTATTTATTTTTTTGAGACAGAGTCTCTCTCTGTCTCCCAGACTGGAGTGCAGTGGCACGATGTCAGCTCATTGCAGCTCAATGCATGATTTTGGAAAGAGTATCTCGCTGAGGACCCCCACTGCCTACCTCCTAGCACTTGGATTTTTGTTGTTCTCTGTGAGAAAGCCCTGCCTGGCCACAGGTGGTGGTCCTAATTGGCAGAGAACAGAGAGTGACTGATTTCGAACATGAGATGTTTTAATAGCCTGTGTCTAATTGCACAGCCCTTGTGCTGATGAGAAGTTTGTCATGGGCTTTTTGCCAAAGTGAGATCCAGGTGACATCCTGCGAACTGATTGATCTAGTGTTCCCAAAGTGACAACTGGTTCAGAAAGCCAACCCTTTGCAAGGATGAACAATCAGTGGACTAGAGGTAGTGAGGAGAACCTGGGCTTTCATGTGAGGACAGATATGCCTCCCATTATGGTGCTGCCCCCACTGTGCCTCCATGACCAAGGGTAAGAGATTCAACTTTTCTTCACCTCAGTTTCTTTATCTGTGAATAACAGAGAATGATATGTACACTCAGGTTTGTCCTGAAGATCACAGCCATCTCTGTAAAGTGCCTAGGGTGGAGGCTGGCATGTAGGAGTTTTAATAATGGTTTTAATAATGTTATCTATTGTACATCAAGGATCCTATCTTAAGCTTGGAGAGGGTGGTAGCTGCATCTGCATTGCTCTTTGTTATAAACTATTTTGGGATGTACCTGGTACTTAGTACATAGCTTATTATAGATGGAGAATGCAAAAATATTTTATAGCTGGATTGACAGAACATAGTGTCTGGCTGACTAATGACAATAGAGGCAATTAAGGTCATTCAGGGCTTTTTAATTTGAGCAGCTCAAGGTGATGGTGGCATTTGCTAAGTGGGAAGTTCAAGGGGAGGGGCAGACCTAGGGATGGGTAGACCTAGGGATGGGTATGGGGAAGATGAGATCAGTTTTGAATATGTTGAGTTTGAAGTACCTGTAGGACATCAAGGAGGATTTGACTAGCAGACACAAACTATGTGTATCTGTGGTTCAGCAGGGAGAAAAGTTGTTCATGCAGACTCAGTTTTGGGAATCATCCTTGTATCACTTAACATGCCTTGGGCTACAAGTAACAAGACACACTGACTCAGGATTACCTA
This sequence comes from Mandrillus leucophaeus, assembly GCF_000951045.1. NCBI lineage: Eukaryota > Metazoa > Chordata > Mammalia > Primates > Cercopithecidae > Mandrillus > Mandrillus leucophaeus. Next base: position 7,791,135 of record NW_012101365.1, on the reverse strand, counting down.
AATGGGGAATTACCAAACAGTCCATAGGTGACATCCAACCCACTGTCTGTTTTTGTAAATCACATTTTATTGGACTATGTCATGCCCATTCATTATTTAATGTATATGGCTGTTTTCATGTCCAAGGGCAGAATGGTTGGTTCAGAGACTGTGTGACTAGCAAAGTCTAAAATATTTACTTTTTGGCCCTTTGCAGAAAAAAAAAATGTACTGACCCCCAATTTACACAGTAAATAACTACATTATCTCATTAAATAAGATCAGAGGGCAAGTTGGTTATTTGGTTTAGTAATGTGATGGGGACCCAGCTCTTTCCAGTTCACTGGACTCTACCATCTTCAGCATGTCAGCTACCCCACTAGGCTGTTTGCGTCCCTTCATCATTGCAAAATGACAGCAGAAGTGCTTTGCAGTTCATCTGAAATGACATACCCTGATGCAGAGAAAGGGCAATGTCTCTTTCTTGTGTCCTCCTTCCAGAACCTCCCAGCTTCCCTTTGTATCTCTTGCTTCATGATTAAATGTCAGGCCCATGCGTGCCCTTGCAAAGGAAACAGGATTAACAGATTGGCTTAGACCTGTGATTCTCAATCCTGACCACACATTAGAATGATCTCTGAAATGTTTTAAGATAAAATCTCCAATAGGTGTGGATATTGGATTTTAAATAAGCATCCCAGGTGATTTTAAGGTGCCATCAAGAAGGAGCGACCACTGACATAGTTAAATCATTTTGGGAGGCATAGATGTTAGGAACACGAACATGAGCAACACATTCTCCATGGAGAAAATAATAGAAGCCATGGATGCTGGGCCCCTGCTCAGGACAAGCTTGTCATGGGTAGTCTTGGCAGCTGGGTTGGATTAGACAATATGTTTATCTCGTTAAGGTCAAAGGTAGCATAATCAGAAGTACAGCTTGTGGCCACGGAGAAAAGCCAGACTTCAGAGTCAAGAAACAGAATTAAGTATCATGTTTAGGGGGAGGCGGACAACATGGAAAGAGGAGATGGGAAAACGAGCCAAGAATGAGAAGAAGTGAAGGAAGAGGAGTTAAAGAGTTGGAGGTGAGAGGCCCAGGAGATGTTAACCATGAGGGATGCCCAAGGCCAGATGGGATGCAGAGTTGGCTCTGAAGAGGAAAGTCGGTTGTTCTGCAGGGCCAAAGGCATAATGCTGGGCCAAAATGGCAAAGACACTGCCTCCATCTCAGGCCCATGGGCTCCATTTGGCATAGGTCAGGATGGCATAGCTAAGGCCAAGTCTACAAGTGGGGCAGCTGCCTCTCTGCTCTCTCTTGTTTGACTCTGGCTCTCTTGCTTGATTCACAAAAGAAAGCCTGCAGTTTTGCTGATTAAAAAGCATCAAATTCACAATAGGTTTGTGAGGGCTGAGCTTAGCACAAGCCTTTGGAAACTGCTATAAAGAAACTCAAGATGCTCTCCAGTGACTACTGTTTCCCTGTTCTTTGTACCCTCTTTCTTCTTCTTTTTTTTTTTTTTGTTTCCTCCTATCCTGGGGACCAGGCCCTTTCCTGTCAGCCTCTCTATTACATCTCTCCCTCATTAAGTCAGGAAAATCGATTCCCTCACTCCATTGCCATCCATTCAGCCATTCATTAAACAGACATTTATAAAACATTCACCATGTGCCTGGCACCACTGTGCTTTCCCCTGGAGCCACCGAGATGGAAGACCTCTAAGACCACTGTCAGGAGACTCACGTGGAATAGGCAGAGGTGGATATATAAATAAGCAATCATAATTTATGGGGGCAAGATATGACTGCAGTATGATCTTTCAAGTTATAAAACTTGACAGCATGGTGGAAGACCCAGGGCCCAGCAGCCACATCTGCACCTGCCATCTTTGTTTGGTCCAGAGCAAACCACCCAACTGCATCAATCCAGTCCACTGATCTGCCAAAAGAGTGCAGCAGTGACTGCCTAGAATCACTCACAGAGATCCTGGAGGATTAATAGCCACAGCATGTGAGAGAGTGTTTTTACTAAACTGTGTAATCTCATGCAAAGACAGATGCATTTTAAGTATATTATTATTCTTTCCCTCCCTAGGTAGAAACAACCTTATTATAACCCTCAAGAATCCAATTTTGAAACTCAAATTCTCCTTTTATTTAATGACACAATAGAAATAATATGAGCATTGAGTCAGACAGAGCTGTGTTCAAAACCTGGTTCTCCCAATTCATTGGTGCATGTCCCTCAGCAAGTTACTAATTTCTCTGAGCTTTATTTTCCACTTTGGAGTAGGAGTAACACAGTGACAAGCTAATTTCCATGAGTGTTACAAGGAATAAGTAAAATAAAACATATTTAGCATTTATTAAGTATGGTCCTGGAACATTGTGACCATGCAGGAAATAATAGCCACTATCATTATTATTATTACTAATTGTATTATTACCAGTAGTGTGCTGGTGAATTCTTATACTACAGTCATCTTAAAGAAAAAAAAAACACACACAGAAAAAAAGAAAAGGAAGAAATAAAGGAAGATAAAAGTCCATGATTTGCCCATTGCCTGTTTCTGTGGTGTAAGCACTCCTACCATGACTGATTTCAAGTTACTGACATCACAGAATGAAGACTTGGGAATGATGTGCATAACTGACTCTCTTGAGCTGGTGTGAGTCTGCTCCAGCAAACCACTGGTTATTATTCATATTATTCAAGCAAAATGGATGCAATGGGACCAAGGTAGGAGCAGCTCTGTGGGGGAAACAACCCTCCAGATGTTGCAGGAAAGAGTCTTAGCTCAACTGTACCTGACATTTACTGTCCAACAGACTCTTTGCTAGGGATGACCACTCATGTTGTAATGAAAGAATTGATACAAGTGTACAAGGTTGTTATTAAAGAAAGAAGTCCGGTAAAAATTCTTTTCTTTTTGTGGAGCATGTGGCTCAGGCTCACCCTGCTGTGGACTCTGAAGAGCCTGATGTCCTGTCCTGCACCACACAATGGTCGGAGAGGCCTTCCTTGCTGTCTCTGTACCCCAGATCCCAACTGCTTTTCTAGGGTGAAATGAATAATGGGAAACAATACATTACACCACTTGGGAGTTCTCATGCCCACTTTATTATTTGCTTCTCATGGCAGAGCACTATTATCTTCATTTTAGAATGAAAGAAATTGAATCTCTATTAGTCAGGTTAATTTAGCAAAAACTGCTGTAACGATCCTAAAATCTCAATGGCTTAACACCACAAAGGTTTCTCATATCACAGACTGATGAGACTACACCATGAGAGTCAGGGGTGTTCCACTGTCCAGAACCCAGTTACAGGACCCTTACCTTTAAGGAAAATTGGGGAATGTAGTCATTTTATATAATAAGGAAGAGGAAAACTGAGCATTGAGTCAGTCCACACCCCAGAGGCTCATAAGTTATATTGGCTAAATGGCCAATGAAAATATACACCTCTGCAAGATCTGATCTCTAAACTCTCTTCCACAGCCTGCCACACACTCTCTGTCTCTTCCTTCTCATTGGCAGATGTCTTAGTCGATTCTGGCTTCTATAACAGAATACTATAGACTAAGTGGTTTTAACAACAAACATTCATTTCTCACTGTTCTGGAGGCTGGGAAGTCTAAATGAGGGCACTGGAAGATATGTTGTCTGGCGAGGGCCACTTCCTAGTTTGCAGATGATTATCTTCTCATATTCTCACATGGCAGAAAGCAGAGAGCAAGACCAAGCTCTTGTGTCTCTTCTTACAAGTGCGCTAATCTCATTCATGACAGCTCTACCCTCATGGCCTAATCACCTCCCAAAGCCTCCAATTCCTAATACAGTAATTGGGCATTAGAATTTAAACAATGAACATTTAAACAAATGTTTGTGTTTGGGGAAACACAAATGTTCAATTTATACAGTAGGCCAGATGGAGGAATCCAGAAGTGGACTCTGAAGAGGCCACAGGGGTGGCAGAGATGTGTAATGAAAGCTGCCTGAGTCCCTGAGTCACCCCATGGAGGAGAGCCTCCTGACTCATTTCAGATTATGTTAAACTGTTGAGATTTAGGGGTTGTTTCAGCAGCTATAATTAATTACTCTGGTCAGTTCTGAGTGGGTCCAGAACTCAGATGTTGTGCTTCCTCATTTCCTGTATTTGTGCTGTCAGAACCACACTGCATTTGAATTGCCTCTGATTGGTGAGTCCTTCTCATGCCAGACTGTAATCTCCCTGAGAGCACAAACCGTTTGTGACTCATCTCTGTATTTCATGGTCTCTCTACAAGATTCAGGGAACTTTGTTAAATATATAACTAAGCAATCATATATTGTTTAAAATATATATATATATGCTCAATAAAAAGAGGGCCAGGCATGGTGGCTCATGCCTGTAATTCCAGCACTTTGGGAGGCCAAGGCAGGTGAATCACCTGAGGTCAGGAGTTTGAGACTAGCCTGGCCAACATGGCAAAACCCCGTCTCTACTAAAAATACAAAAGTTAGCCAGGCATGGTAGCAGATGCCCATAATTCCAGCTACTCTGGAAGCTGAGCAGGAGAATCGCCTGAACCCAGGAGGTGGAGGTTGCAATAAGCTGACATCACGCCACTGTACTCCAGCCTGGGCAACAGAGAGAGACTCTGTCTCAAATAAATAAATAAAAATAAAAAGAATTTTAGAAGGAAAGGGATGAAAATGAAGTGGAAGAAGAAATAAACTACTGTTTTTGATTGATTACCTTATATTTATGTTCTAAAGGGAAAAGAGAGAAGAGATCAGGAAAGAAAATGTATCATTAAATATTCAGGTTTATAAAGTAAAAAGATCTGAGGCTTGACTGTGCCACTAAACTAATTTTGTAACCTTAGACAAATTACTCAACCACTTTGTGCCTCAGCTTCCTCATAAAACAAGGATAATATGGCTACCTCAAAGACTGACTTAAAGATTAAACGAGATGAAAATAGGCCTTGATTTAAAATGAAGAATTTGAATTAATTTATTACTTGAACCCCTTCCAGATCTGACAGTTTCATTTATAAAAGTACAGAAATACAGATGGTTTCACAGGCCAATGCAAGAATACTTATTACCACCTGGGGGATTAGTATACCTGGTAGAGATTAGTTTTTTCATTCCTTTTACATTTCCCTTCAGGGGCTAGGAAAGCAGACCCATGCTGGGCCAGGCCCACAGATTACCAGAAAGTGCAGGCCTGGTGATTGTCATGCTAAATATGAGAGGTCAGAGAGACTTCTCATCAGTCTCATAACTAGCATTTGGGTAGGATCTCAGTGAGCCACAGTTACCTCTTGGGTAAAAATGGAGTAATAATAGTAGTTACCACTCATGAGAATTAAGTGGGAAAGAAATTTATAAGAAAATGCTTAATACTAGGATAGCAAATAGTTTTCGTTTTCCCATGGCAGCATCAATCAGTTGGTACTGGTTCCCTGGAAAGCCATGCTGAGACAAATTTTGAGGTTTCTACTTCCCAGAGAGTGTGGAATATGGGAGGGAAAAGCTGATGGATTAGTAATGTCTGCAATAGGCATGGGAGTACAGGTAAGAGCACATGTCCTGTGCTTCTGAGGGCCCTGCAGGGCTAGTACACAATGGAACATCAGTAAATGTTAGTTGAATGAAGTGGAATTTGAACATAGTCATTGTGCCTCTCTCAATTTTTAAGCAAATAATTGAAGTGGAATATAAAGAAACTGAAATGGGATATGGGGAAATTAACATGGAAATCATACTGCAGGCACTTGACAAAACTAATTAAACTGGGAAATGCGCTAGATTTTTTTGATGCATAAACATTCTTCTTCTCTTGCAACAAGGGGGTAAAACTGACAAGTGTTCAAATTGCGCTTTTATGTGTGTGTTCTTCCAAGCATGTGTGGCGCTTTGAAGAAGGTTCTGTTGTGTTTGTAGCAAGAGGCTGTGTAATTGCTCTGAGAGTTCTTGGAATTTTATCAGATGTATGTATATGTTTTTCTTGAGTGAAGGCAAAATATGATCCTTCTTTCTGTAATAAAAGAATGCAGCTGTTTCCAACTAAGTCTGTGGCCTTGAGCCTCAGTGTCTTCATCTTTTAGGTGGGAATAATCGTATCTGCATTAGAGGGTTGTTATGAGGATTAGATGAGGGAATGGGAAGTAATGCTGCTTATGAACAAGTCAGGCCTGTTCATATTTTCTGGATAACAGCTTTTAGCAGAGTGCAGCATTGGAGACACATGCCAGACTGCCTATGCTTGACTCCTAGGTCTGCTACTGACTGACGATCTGTGAGAACTGGAGCAATTGATTTCACCTCTGTGTTTGTAACCCAACTTGGAACGTGGGGAAAATAATAATGCATACTTCATAGGGTTGTTATATATAAGTTAAAGGGTTGTTACATAAGTTAAAAGAATTGATAAAAACCAAGGATTTAACATAACCTGGCACATAGTAAGTGCTCAACAAATCCCAGTGACGATGATGATGAGTTATCATCACTATCAGATATAAGGCAAGATAGTTTGATTCATTAAACCTTGAGTTTCCTGGAGTATCATATAAGGAAAGATGGTTTAATTCACTAAACCTTGAGTTTCCTGGAAGTATTCCACTATGGTGGTGTTGAGAGACAGGACTAGCTGGATTTCCTAGGCTACTAAGAATCCCTAAACACGGGGCTTGCAATTTAGCTCACACCCAACCAATCAGGTAGTAAAGAGAGCTCACTAACATGCTAATTAGGCAAAAACAGGAGGTAAAGAAATAGTCAATTATCTATTGCCTGAGAGCACAACAGGAGGGAAAATGATCGGGATATAAACCCAGGCATTCGAGCCGGCAACGTATACCCTCTTTGGGTCCCCTCCCTTGTATGGGAGCTCTGTTTTCACTCTATTAAATCTTGCAACTGCACTCTCCTGGTCCGTGTTTGTTACAGTGCGAGCGAAGTGCACCACTGCTATTTGCCGCAGTCGCAGACCTGCCGCTGACTTCCATCCCTCCGGATCTGGCAGGGTGTCCGCTGTGCTCCTGATCCAGGGAGGCGCCTGTTGCCACTCTCAGTCAGGCTAAAGGCTTGCCATTGTTCCTGCATGGCTAAGTGCCTGGGTTCGTCCTAATCGAGCTGAACACTAGTCACCAGGTTCCACAGTTCTCTTCCATGACCCATGGCTTCTAATAGAGCTATAACACTCACCGCATGTCCCAAGATTCCATTCCTTGGAATCCATGAGGCCAAGAATCCCAAGTCAGAGAACACGAGGCTTGCCACCATCTTGGAAGTGGCCTGCTGCCATTTTGGAAGTGGCCTGCCACCATCTTGGGAGCTCTGGGAGCAAGAACCCCTGGTAACAGTGTCAGAGACAAGCAGACCACACACCTTGCTTTCAGATGGTTTCTATTATAGTAGTGGGAAATAGAGAACAAGCGTACAAACAACTATTTTATACACATTTTCTAAGTTCTTCTTAAACTGAAAGGAGAGCAGAGCCTTTTTGTTACAATACTTGATATTATCAAAAGATCTTTACGTGCATGGTCTCCTTTTATCTCTCTCTTAACCCTATATCCTAAAAGCAATCATATACTATAAAATAGGTAGAATGAATCCCAGTAATATATGATTCCCAGCAAGCTATACCTCACACAATGCCCCCTTATTTCAGTTTTCCTTTGTCAGTATGTAGCATACAGCAAAAATGAAGTTTGAACATTGTTCAGTGTTTATTTGGACACTTCTGATGGGTTCCACAGATTAACTACCCACTTAAATGGTTAGTGTAAGGCAATAGTAATATAGTGGAAAGAGCACTGAGTTTACGACTAGATTCTTCCACTTTCTAGGAATATGATCCTGGACTTGGTCAAATTCTTGAGACATCAAGTGTCCTCATCTGTAGAGTGGGGTAATGCTATATACCTTTCAGAGTTGTTCTAGGCTTGAAATTAGGGAATCTTTTTGTGTATTTTTGGGCCTAGCTTACATTGGTAGGTGTGTGTGCACATTTCCTGGAATATGTGTGGATAAATAAGTGTATAGTAGATATTATTTACATGTTTCCACTAACTGTGATTTCCTGCTGTGATTGACATATATGCTTTAACGTGACCAGACCAATACATATGGTAGTGAGTCTTTTAGAACAATGAAAATGAACAAGCACCAGAACATGGCTGTAACGAAATAAGGTGCTCAGAGTTGTTGAGTCAATGAGTAGAATAATTGGAACTTAAACTTGAACCTTCTGATCTCAGATGCCCTGCTGGAACTTGGACATATTCAATAAGAGGTTTTGTGTTTTAACTGAACTGATGTCTTGGATTGGCATGAAACTAAACATATCTCTAAGTCTTTCATAGGTGGAAGATGGAATCAATTTTCTTTGACAATTTTTCATGAAAGATGCTTTATATGGCATCAGAAGTTCTGCAATCTAATCCCACACTTTATTCCTAACCTTATTTTTATCTAGCTTTTTTCACACACTGAACTGCTATGATTGAGCTCCCTGATCTTTTTGCGTGATTTCCAGCTTTTTGATCTTTGTTCAGGCTGTTCCTTGTCCTATAAATGTCCTTTTTAATGTTAATTGCTATATACCTAACTTACCCTTTAAAACCTAGGTCACTTGCTTCCTTCTCTAGGGATCCTTACTTAACTCTTCCCAGCTGGTCACATTCTCTCTTTCCTCTAAGTTTTCATAATGTTTTATGTTGTTGTTTTTTGGCCCATTTTTACCTATACCCTATGTTATAATTATTTACCACATGGTCCAGACACCTTAACTGTTTGGAAGTAGATAAAACCGGGAGTTAGGAGTGTGGTGGTTCTGTATTTGAATGCCAGCTCCAGTATTTCCTAACTGTGTGATCTTGGGCAAGTTACTCAAACTCTCTGAACTTCAGATTTTTTATCTATAAATAGAAGTAATCTCTACCTCTCAGGGTATAAAGGTTATTGTGAGTTCTCTACACAGTGTCTGACATACAGAAATAGTAGATATTCCATGCACAGTGATTCCTTTTCTCTTCTTCCCTCTCTTGAAGAATAGAATATTTGTACGACACATGCCTGAGTCCCATACACAGTTCTTGACACATGGAATTTTCTCTATACCTGCTATGTAGGTATTATAAGGTAATATAATTTATTTATTTATGTATTAACAAATGGATAGCCAGATATGTGAAAGAATAAAATATGGCCCCCCAAATATAAAATAAAGCTGAACTTTCAGTGTTTAGTTTCTATGTCATTAGTATTTTTTTCCACTGTCTGTTTTCCTATTTTTCATTTAGATCCATTGGGAGGAGTGAACAGCGTCCAGATCCTTAGGTAGGAGAGGGAGTTATTTATCATCACTGCTTTTAGTCCTCCTTCAACTGTCTCTTTCTTTTGAGCAACTCTCAAAAGAGACCACACTGTTCTGCCTTGAGTACACTGGATGGGATTTTCTAAAGACAGGTTATCTCCTGGAAGGATGATGCCAAACGTGATTGACGTGACTTCCATCTCTGAGCCCTGCCAACGTTGCCTGCCCTTGTAAGGCAGACACCAAAGATGCAGCTGACATGATGAACTTAAACAAGTTCTGTTGCTTACACACTGAATTAAGTCTACATCTGTGGCTGTTAAAGTGGGAAAAAAAAAGATTAATAAAGTACATGTTGAAGCTTGAAAGAATAATTAGCAGGACGTTATATGTTTTGGCTGCAAAAGCTGTCTCTACATTTAGCATAAAGCAGAACCTTTCTTCTAATCCTTCTGAGGATGAGGGATTGGCTCAAACTAAATTGGTTTTCTTTCTGCATCTTGAGGTTTTTTTTTTTTAATGTTATCGTTTTAAAAAATTATTATTTTCCAAATTTCAAGTAAGCTTTAATCAGCCTCTTTGTGGGATCTGTGTTGTTTCTGGATTTGCCAGTAACTCGATTAGCTGCCACTTGGGCCCTGATAAAAGAAAGCGCTTGAATTGTGGGCAGCAGAGAGCTTAAATCACACATCTTTCATGGGGGTGCATTCCATCGCTATCAGAGCTGTGATGGTGGCTGCTAACAGCCCACTTCGCTGAGATGTAGAATGAGTTCTTGGTGTACATAATAAACTAACATCTGTACAGTGCATCTCAGAATGGGTGTCAGGGAAGCTGGAAGACAAAGCAGAATGGCATCATTAAGGCCAGATTTAAGACTCCAATTTGTGTAGCATTTGCATAACAATGCACAAGAGCAACTATTCACTGTTCCCTTTCAGAATGCACATGTTTCACCTTCACAGGAGCATTCCTGAGGGAGGGGAGGCAGAGAGGAGGTGCTTGCAAGAGAGGGAATCATTCAGTGGGTCAGAGTATCCTTCTTGCAGACTCACAATTCACTGGGTAGGAAGGCAGTGCCCTGTCTTGTGGGCTGATGATAGGTCTCCTGGCTTGCACCAGTTCCTTCTTTTCTGGTTCTGAGTCAGCATATTTTTCAGTCAACAAACATTTATTGAACATTGAAAAGTCAAGAAAAAGCCTTGTAGTGCAAAGACAGGACCCCATGCCCTGCCTTAGCTGCTTTCTTATCTCTGGACCTATGCTACAATGATTCATCTTTGTGATCCTAAATGTCCTTATATGTGCAATACTTACGAATAGTATATTATTACTAATACTGGTAAGAGTTGGCAGCTATTGAGTCCTGAATTTATAGGAGGCAGATGTCAAGCATATTTAATCCTCTTAACAATTCTCTAAGATTAATGATTCTTTTCCCTTCTGCTTTTACCCATGAGGAAACTGAGGTACAAAGAAGTAAGTTATCAGTCACTCAATCTCTAAGTGATTGAGTCTCTAGTGTCTTTTTATCTCACATGATAGAGTCTCAACAATGTTAAATTGATAAATATTCATTGACCACCTCTGGGTGCCAGGCACTGAACTAGATGCCTAAGATTCAACAGTGAACAGAAATGGACATGGCCCCAAGCACTTGTGGGACTCCCAGAGAAGTTGAGTGAAAAAATAGATGAAGTCACACATCAATCAATAGTAGTGCTATTTTGCCACACTACTGTGTTAATTGGGGAAAGCACAGGCAAACCAAACAGCCTTGGTTTCAAATTCTGCTTAAAATCTGCTTATTGTATGTCCTTGGGCAGGTCTCTTAACCTCTCTGAGCCTTAGTTTCCTCTTGGAAAAAGTAGGAACAGTAATTGTACCTGCCTCAAAGAGTTGTTGTAAGAATTAAATATCGTAATGAATGGGACATATATTTCTTAGCACAAAGCCTTGCCTGGAATTAATTTTTAAACAATGGGAGCTATTATCATCACTATTATTATTATTAATTAACCAATTTGACTGGAGTGCAGCTAAGCTCCTGTGACCTGAAGGATCAAAAGAGATCTTGCTATTTATGTCTTATTCAGTATTCTTATCTAGCCTTGCATCTTGAGGCATTGACTTTTTTTTTTTCTCACCAAGGCCAGGCACACAGAGCCCCTCCTGACCACAGCCAGCTGTCTGGGTATCAGGACTGAGGATCCCCACGAGGATATAGCATGTTTACTGATTCCTCTTCAAAACAGCCTCCCTTAAAGTTGCAGTTGTAACAGAATTGCAATGTCCTCTGGCCACACACTTACGAGGCTCTCAGTGCTGTAAAGGGATGAGCCTCATGTGTTCTGAATGACAATGATCGTCTCTCTCCCTAGATACCAGCCCTCTGCTCCCAGTCTCAAACTCTGGCCTAGATATTTGGGCAGACTCATGTATTTCTGTCCTGTGTGGAGTGCCTCCTCTTTCCCCCAGCCCTTCCAAAGCTGTATTATCCCTAGCAGGTTAAAAGGACATAGGCATGAGAGATTTTACTGGAGGGATGAAAACGTGTGAAAATGATTTATGGTGATGGTTACACACCTGGGAAAATTTGCTAAAAATCATTGAATTATACAATTGAAATGGGTGAATTTTATGATATGTAAACTACACTACAGTGAAGTTATCAATAAAAAGAGGGACACCCAAGCTCACTGTAGTTTGATTTTTTTAAGACTCTGTTTTCTCACCTGGAAAACAGGGTCAATTCCTTATAGCAAAAGGCTTACTAGTAGCTGAGAGGCTGTAATATAAATTTTGTTATAGATGTGAAGAAGTGTAAGTGTATTAGCACACACACACACAAAAACCACACACACACACAAACAACAACAACAAAAAAACGAAGTGGAGTCAGTGTGAATGTGTTTGTTTTCCACTCTTGAGGAAGCTGGCTTTAGGTCTGAAATGCATATGACTTTTTTTGAAGAGTCCTGTGTTGAGTCCCTCTCTGTGGTAGGCATTGGCTGCCACTTTCTCGTCACAAACACTCTGTGCAATGATCATGAGAAAACAAGGCAGGTGAGTGTGTTTGGGTTGTTCACTGTACTTCAGGCACGATTTAAACAGTTTTCTCAGGATAATTTCATTCAATCTTACAACAACTCTACCAAAGACATTCTATACATTCACAGATGGAGAAACTGAGGCTCAGAGGTTAAGAAACAGCACTTGGCTAGGAGGAGCTGTCTCCATTTCTTTGTTTTCCTCTTTACACTTTCTCTGAGATCCTCAACCCTATTAATAAATGCCCCATAAACTACTGAGGTCCTGCTCCCCATTCTCGTGTTCCCACAGCTTCCCTCCAACCTTTCTCTGACCCATGGACTGGGGTTCAAGATTTTCAGGTAGACTAAGTGTTTCAAATGGCAGGTGGCTCAACATCTCCATCCCTGGCCTGCCTTGAAGTCAGAGCTGCCTTTAAATAGCTCTGCCACCAACTAGCTGCATGACCTCAGCCAGGGCACTTAGCCTCAATTTCTGCAAATGGAAAATAGATATTTGTATAACATGTGCATAATAATGTGTATTACTACTGACCCTTTTGGAGTGACTGTGAAGAATAAATGTAAGAGTGTAAGTGAGAGAGCCTTCCAGAAAACTGTGAATCACTCTGCAGTGTGAGGTGTTACTTCTGGTCACTTCTGCCTATTTCTCTGAGCTCCTTGGTTCTAATTCTGTATTGTAGATCCTATGCCTTGGCATTAGTCCATTATCTCGCAGCCTCAAAAGCAGAGTTCTGGATGGCCTAGCACTAGGTCCGGAATGAATATATTTCCTTGTATTCTGACCCCCACTTCCCGTCCTGAAACCTTCAGCCAGGGGTGGCTGAGAAAGGCAGAGGCTGGCATAAAAGAGAGATGGATTCTGGACTTAGAACCAGGCAGAGCAAAACTGGACAGCTACTCTGAGAAGGGGCTGTGTCAGTTTCTGTTTTCTGTTTGTAAACTTCAAGGCCAACAGGTGCTCACAGCAGTCATCTGACAGTGATGACCAGCAATATTTCCCAAGTGGCCACCTTGCCTGGGAAGCATCCACAGATGCCAGTCAAAAAGCAATGACCCAGTGGACTTTCAATCTAAGTTGAAGGCACTGATGTGGACCCGGAGTGCAGGAGAGACAGATTGAATACTGAAGTCAGCACACAAAGAGCGAAACAGTCCTGACCCACACAGGTGGAATTTTGTAATAAGGGGGTGCTAACAAGCTGGGTTAATGAAAATTTCTTCATTTGAATCCTATTTCAGAAGAATGCAGGGAATTGTATTTTTAAAGAAATCCTAGAGCACTTTGGCTAACTGAAGAATTGTCTGGTAAAATGAAGTCTCTCCCATCTACTATGCAAATTTTAAGTAGTGTCAATTGGATTTCTATAAAATTGAGGGCCATCTATTTTAAAACATGTCAGTAAAGAGAAGCCATCAAAATCAGGTTTCTTCTTTGAGGTTTTTTTTGTCATTGAAGCGAGCAGAGCACAATACACTCAATAGCCTGAAAAAGAAAGGGCTTATTATGAGTTCCTCCTATGCCGTGGTCACTATGCCATCCATTGTCACGTGTGATTTCATCAAATCCTTACAATTACCCATTGAGGGAAGGGCAGTTACCCTTGTTTCATAGACCAGGCACTTGAAGCCTAAGAACTTAAGTGATTTTGCTGTGAACACACAAATAATAAAATGAACATAAATATGATAGTCTTTATTAACAATATTCATATTCATAACAATAACATACCATATGCCAGATATTGTCATGAGCTCCTCCATACATTTTAATTAATCTTTGTAATAAAACCTGTATGACAGATAGTATCACCCTTATATTACAGATTTTTTAAAAAGGACTCAAAAGATAAATAACTAGCCTAAATTTAGAAGACTACTAAATGGTTGAGCTAAGTTTCAAACCCAGGTCTGCCTGGATTCAAACTCCTTGTTGTTTTCTTTTTTATTTGTTTGTTTATGACATATGCTCTCTAAAATGGATTTATCAAGTCATTAGTTTATTTAAAATGTTGTGAATTTTTATATATATATATATACACACACACACACATATATATATATCTTGTGTTAACTGCTTGTGTATGCTGATTTCTTTGTTATAGGTCACTAAAGGGAAGCTGTTATCTTTGCATTATGGAAAATGACTCAGAAATGTGATCAATGTACAGAACCTCACAGATAGGGCCATAAACTAGAACCTGTATTTTTTTTCTAACATCCTAGTAGACCAGAAAAGAAAAGAATGTGGATTGTAAGACTGACGGATATATATGAATAAAGTGGAAGAATATAGGCAGACTGAACAATGTATTATCTTTAAGAACTATATAATTAACTCATAGCCTAAAGATATCAAAATATGCTAAATGCTCACTAGTTTAAAGAAAAACAAACAAATAAAAATCTTCTATAGTGATAACACAGAGTCCTGCCAATGCATCACATAAGGAAGGGATCTCAGACTAACCAAATCAGAGGGACAGTCCAAACACTCTGAACTTAATGTTTTGGATACAGCTCAAGATCAGTGTTATCAGTTGCCTGTAGCTCCTGTAACAGATAACCACAAACCTGGTGGCTTAAAGCAAGAAGAGCTTATTTTTTTTGCAATTCTGGAGGCCAAAAGTCCAAAATCAGTATCACGGGGCTAGAATTAAGGTGTTGGGAGGGCCAGTTCCTTCCAGAAAATTTGGAGGAGAATCTGTTCTTGCTCCTTCCAGCTTCTGGTTGCCAATATTTTGAGGCTTGTGACCATATCACTATAACTTCTGCCTCCGTCTTTATACCACCTTTTCCTTTCTGTGTGTGAAATCTCCTTTGCCTTTTACAAAGACACTGCAATTGAATTTGGGGTTGACCTGGGTAATCCAGGGTAATCTTCCCATCTCAACATCCTTAATGTACTGATATCAGCAAAGACTCTTTTTCCTAACAAGGTAACATTTTTAAATTTCAGAGATGAAGACCTGACACCTTTGGGGACCATTATTCTGCCTACCACAGTCAGAAACTGGAGCCATAGTACTCCCAGACAGCAGAGGGATAATCTGTGGTCTTTCTAATCCTTCACACGTGGGAGTTACTCCCAAGCTCCAAGTGACAATGCGACCTTTCCTAAAGTTTACTTCCTCAGCTACTGAGAATGCAGGAGATGTGTAGTTCAGAAAAACGGCCTTTTCAGCTGGGTGCAGTGGCTCATGCCTGTAATCCCAGCTCCTTGGGTGGCCGAGGCGGGCAGATCACCTAAGGTCAGGAGTTTGAGACCAGCCTGGCCAACATGGTGAAACCCCGTCTCTACTAAAAATACAAAAATTAGCCATGGTAGAACATGCCTGTAATCCCAGCAACTCAGGAGGTTGAGGCACGAGAATCGCTTGAACCCGGGAGGTGGAGATTGCAGTGAACCGAGATCGAACCACTGCACTCCAGCCTGGGTGACAGAGTGAGACTCCATCTCAAAACAAACAAACAAACAGGCAAAAAAGAGCCCTTTGGATAGAAGTTGATGGGCTGACTAAGGCTTTCCTAAACCAGAAAAAAAGTAAGGAGGAGAGAGATGGAGCGAGTGAGGGGCAAGAGAAAGGACGGGAAAATTGAGGGTGCAAGGAGAGAAAATGGAGAAAACTGAGAAAACAAAAACAAACAGAAGGGGAAGGAGAGGAAGGGACTATGAGGGAAAAAAGCATGATTTAGAAAAAAGTGAAGAAAAATAAAATGGAAAATTAAGAAACTAAGGGAGAAGAAAGAGTAAGTAGGGAGAACAAGGGAAGATGATGAGAGGAAATTTGAGAGAAAGGGAAGATAGAAGAGAAAGATTGACAAGAGACAGGAAGATAAGAGAAATGTGGAAGATTAGAAGGCAAAAAAGGCCGAGTGTGGTGGCTCATACCTATAATCCTGTCACTTTGGGAGGCCGAGGTGGGCTGATCATATGAGGTCAGGAGTTTGAGGCCAGCCTGGCCAACATGGTGAAACCCCGACCCTACTAAAAATACAAAAATTAGCTAGGCGTAGTGGCACATGCCTGTAATCCCACATACTCAGGAGGCTGAGGCACAAGAATCGCTTGAACCCGTGAGGTGGAGATTGCAGTGGGCCCAGAATGCCCCACTGCACTCCAGCCTGCAACAGAGCAAGACCCTCTCTCTCAAGAAAAAAAAAAAAAAAAAAAAAAAAGGCTAAAAAGAGGATAAGAGAGAAGAATTGAAGGGAAAAAGAGACTGAGAAGTGTGAGATGGAGCAGGCAGAGAGAGGAGACCAAGAGACAGCAGAGCTGGAGCTCATGCTGGAGAAAATATTAAAGGCATTTGAAAAGGCGACCAACGTCTATATGTTTATATGCCAAAATACATACAGCAGCTGCAAGTCACAAATCACATTCATCGGCTGTTACAGTCTGGTAATTGTCCATACAGATATTTCCTTTCTGGTTCCAAACCCTGGCTTATCAGAGGACAACATGCTTTTGAAATGCCACATTACTTTGAAAGTACATTTCATGTCCAAAAGTTCCACTAAGTATGATATACTGAAGACTTACTTCATTTCCATTCTGTGTAGCTCCCAGGCTCCAGCACAATTATTTTTAAAGGGCCATTTTGATTGTCAGTTTCCTGCTCTCCAAGGGCAGGACGGATCTTCCCATTGACTGTTTCCAAATCAGCCATTTAGCCTCCTCCCTCTCTCCCTCCCTCCCTCCATTTCTCACTCCTTTCCTCCCTCCCCTTCTCCCTCCCTCCCTTCCTCCCTTTTTTTTCTCTTCTTTTCTCTCTCCCTCCTCCCCACTCCCCTTTCCTCCCTTTCTTCCCTCTCTTCCTCCTTCCTTCCTTTCCTTCTTCCTTTAACTCCTTTTCTTTCTTCCTTCTTTCCTTTCCTTCTCTCCCTTCATTTCTTTCCTCTTTTGTCTCTCTCTGTTTCTCTCTTCCTTTCTTCCTGCCTCATCCCTCCCTGCTTTTAAGTGTCTTTTTTATAAGGCAGCATAAAGCTGTAGACCAGGGTTTCTTAAACCTCAGCAACGGCTGGAAAATTCTTTGTCCTGGGGGCCGTCCTGTGCATTGTGAGATTTTAGTAGCATCTCTGGCCTCTACTCACTGGATGCCAGTAGCAACTCTCCCCACCTCAGTTGTGATAAACAAAAATATTTCTAGACATTACCAAGTGTCTGCTGGGGGCAGAATTGCTCTTGGTTGAGAGAGTCTGTAGTCTGTCCTCGGACCCAAGCTGCAATCCCACCCCACTACTTCCTGGCTATGGGATCCTAGGGAAATCCCTCAAATTTACAGATGGTTCAGAATCTCCTATATTGCTTGTTAAAACAGAAAGTGTGGATTCTACCCCTGGAGCTTTTGAGGTAATCGACTGGGAATGGGGACCTGAGAATGTGCATTCCTAACAAGCTGCTCATGCTGCTGGTCCAGGACACACTTCGAGAACCACTGCCCTGCCCCTAACCTGGCTGATCTTCAGTACTTTCACCAAACTGTATAGTTCATAAGACTCCCTTCTCTGGCTTGCTCTACAGGTTATGAGAAATGATGTATCTAAGGTACTTAGCATAGGACCCTGGCCCATGATAGCAGATTAATAAGCGGTAGCTCATAAAGAAAGCCCTCTTAAAGGAAGGTTAGTCTTTGGCAGGAACTGCAAGGATTAAAAATGTATATGGATATATTCACAGCAACTCACAAATGCTCCCATTTTTAAAGAAGAGGTTCAGTGGCTTTTCAGTAACAAATTACATGTTCTTATTAATCAATCCTCTCGGTGGGACCAGTCCCCCACAGGAAGATAAATGGAGAGCCAGCATTGCACCTGAGATCCTGGAAATCTAAAATTGATAATCCATGTACATCCTTGGTAATAAGAACAAGTGCAAACTCTGTTACTAATGTCCGTGGATACTGTTGCCTAAAAATCCTAATATTCTCTCCCCAGCTGAAAGGAATTTGCGTTTTTCATACATCTACTATGTACCAGGCAATATGCTAAATTATATACATGTGTACATTAATTCCTCAAACTACTCTAGAAAGTCTTATCCCCGTTTGTCACATTAAAACTGGGAGTAGGCCAGGTTCAGTGGCTTGTGTCTATAGTCCCAGCACTTTGGGAGACCAAGGCAGGTGGATCACCTGAGGTCAGAAGTTCGAGACCAGCCTGGCCAACATGGTGAAACCCCATCTCTACTAAAAATACACAAAATAGCTGGGCGTGGTGGCGTGTGCCTGTAGTCCCAGCTACTGAAGAGGCTGAGGCAGGAGAATCGCTTGAACCCAGGAGGCAGAGGTTGAGCTGAGATCGCACCATTGCACTGCAAGAATCCGTCTTAAAAAAAAATAAAAAAATAAAAAAGACGGGGGGCTCAGAGGTTAAGTGATTGCCCAGTGACATCATTTGAACTTTACAAATATCTAGTGAGGAAGCACTATTATTATCCCAGCTTACAGCTGAGGGAGCTGAGGCACTGGGTGTTAAATAACTTGATCAAGGTCATACACAAGGCTAGGCAATGGCAGAATTGAGATACAGACCCAGACTATTCCAGGGCCTACACCATCCTCTACCTACGTGTGTTTATACTACACTGCCTCTGGCAGGACACAGAATTTCTAGAAGTACCAGGGAGAAGTTGCAAAGGGGCAGATCCAAACAGACAAGAGCTTTCTGAGGAGTTTATGAAGGACTTTCATTACCCTCCTACCTTTATTCTTTAGAAGACAGACAGAATAGAGGGTTTTCTAAAGATACTGTTTTGTTTCTCTTCTGGCACTGATCATATTTAATACAGTGATTTGTTCATGTGCAAAGTTCTTGAGGGGAGAAACTGCATATTCAATTCTGTATTACTCCTATCTAGTATAGTGGCTGGCACTACAGAATACACTTGTAGTCATTAGATCGATTTGGAGACCAATGAACTTCACCTTTCAGCAGCAACGAGGTTGTTATCTGGAAACTAAATGATTCTTATTCTGGATTCGGTCAGTGTTGTCTCAGACAGATTCTCCTGCTGCATAAAAATTCCTCCTTCTCCCCTCAGACCCCACTTCTATTCTCCCTAGTCTTCACCTCCAGTTCAGCAATATTTCCCTAAGGGGAGTTGCACTGTGCTAATCACTAGGGGTGTCCTCCTCAAATCACATACTATTAGTGGTGGCAAATCTGTAGGAGTCTGCAGCAACCTCAAATCTTGCCTACTTGGAAGAAAGAATTCAACAGAGGGGCTATAAGGCAGAGGGAGGGACCAAGGCAAGTTTTAGAGCCGGAGTGAGAGTTTATTAAACAGTTTTAGAGCAGGAATGAAAGGAAGTAAAGTACACTTGGAAGAGGGCCTAGCAGGCAACTTGAGAGATTGAGGTGCACAGTTTGACCTTTGACTTGGGGGTTTTATATGTGGGCTTTCTGCATGTGCAGTGGCCTGCCAGCACTTCCAGCACTTGAGAGGGCCTGCATGCACAGTGTTTTACTGAAATCGTATGTGTGCTCACTGGAGGCTTTCTTCTCTTACCAGTCGAGTGTTTACATAGTGGAAGATCATATACTAGTTAAACTCCTCCATTTTACCTCTTAGTGAACATGCTAGTGTCCACTTGCCCAACTCCTGAGATCTTACTGGGAAGCTGCTAATCACCAGATTCAGGTGTTTTTTTATGTATTGGGAGATGGCCTTTCCCTGGCACTGACTGCAACGACTTATTATTAGAGAGAGACAGTTTAACAACCATCTGACCATCACCCGATGGTTGCCTGACATTCCTGGTTGGCAGTGGGGTGGAGGCGGATGTCTATCCTGCTCTGCTCATGCCTAACTACCTACTCTAACAATACTTTACACTCTCCAGGCTCACCAACAGACCCCCCAAACGCCGAGAGTGGCCTGGCATTAAAACGAATCTCTAAGAAAGACAAAATTCTAAGAATCCACAATTTAAGGGAAGGGTCATAAAATACTTACATGCTAAAATCTGAGAGACTTATAAAAATGATTTGTGCCAACATTTGATAAGACCACAGCCCAGTGAGAAATGATTGGCTGACATCTATGCAGAGCTGGAAGGGGGATGCAGTTTTCCCTATTCTTAGAGTTACACTTTTCCACCCTTCTGCATTATTTCTGTCACAGTCAGAAGATGCCGTCAAAGTGATTTGACATCTATAAAAACAGCTTAGATAAACCAGAAAGGATCAAAGTAAGGGCTCGTGAATGATAGTCGTAATTTTGAGAAAAGATAAAGAATGTGGATTTCAACCCAGCAAATGAGGGCAAATTTCCAAAATTTGGGATCCTCAGAAAACAGGATTTATCACCTTTTTTGCTACGCTAATGGAATACACCTTGTTACTTATGGGATTTAACCTGAATTGTTATTTTCAAAACTTCCACTATGTATAGCACTAGGTTTTTGAAAAATACATAATCTCATTTAATCCTCATCACAATTCTGAATGGAGAAGATCATTATCCTCATTTTTCTTTTTGTGAGACAAAGTCTCACTCTGTGGCCCAGGGTGGAGTACAATGGCACAATCTCAGCTCATTGCCACCTCTGCCTCCCGGGTTCCAGAGATTCTCCTGCCTCAGCCTCCTGAGGAGCTGAGATTACAGACACCCACCACCATGCCTGGCTAATTTTTGTATTTTTAGTAGAGATGGGTTTCACCATGTTTGCCAGGCTGGTCTCGAACTCCTGGCGTCAAGTGATGCGCCTGCCTCGGTCTTCCAAAGTGCTGGGATTACAGGAATGAGCCACTGCGCCCGGATTATCCTCATTTTCCAAATGAAGCAACTAGGGTGCAAAGAAGCTCAATGACTTTGCCAAGGTCACACAACTTAATAAATTTAGTAGAATTTAGATACTATCCTGGATCCATGTATGTGCTTGTTCTGTGGGGCTTCTGTACCTTTTTGTTTCTGAGAAACCTGACACTCTCAATAGCAATTTAAAGACCCCTGCTGGCCTCATTTTCAAGTCTTTAAACTTTCAAAGTTTTCAAGGTTACACTGTAACTCCCTAGTCCTTTTTCCCTAGAGGGTCTTGATCTTGATAACTGTGAGTAAAGGTTTGTTTGAATAATCCATTAACGTTGAGAAAATTACCTTTTCATAATGAAGTATTCTGTGTCACTTTAATACTAATTACTCTAACCGTATTTATTGAGGATTAATGACTGAGCAATATTTTATTAATAACCAACTGGCATTTATTATTGCATAAATAATAAATAGAGTGCCTCATTAAATATAGATGTATTTTTATTTGCACACCTTCATTGAAAATGTTGTCAAATTTTTTGCACTGATTAAAAATCTCATTAAAATGGTTGGCTAGTGTTACCTTTGTGCCCCACTTTCTCCCCGAAAGAGTCCCTGGCAATTCCTGCACAATAGGTAGACTTTGGGATTATTCATCAGCCTGTCAGGAGAAGTCCCTTTAACAATGCAGAGCTGCTATGAATTCTGGTTGCCATGAGAACCTCGACTTTTTGCTCTTCTCTCACTTTGTTATGTTTTCATGTGTAATCCTCACCTGGTGTTAGGAGGTTCCTGCATTTAAAAACTTGAGTACCCTATTAAGCAGGTCGTCTGAAATCATGGACCTGGCGGAGCTAGAAACTACTGTTTTTGCCTTTCATTTGCAGCTGAGGAAACTGAGGCCCAGAGAGGGGTGGTAACTTGCTCGGCAAAACACAGACAGTTATCAGCAAAGGACCAGCACAAGGTCTCCTGACCTTCAGTGTTCTTTCGGCTGTACCACGCTGCTCTGCTCCGGTAGTTCTGCTGACATCCTCTCTCCATGTGCCAATGGTCTCATCCATCTGTCTCTCTCTTCTTTCTTTTTTTTAATCACTAAACAACCCAAACATTACAAGTCTGCTTCACTTGTTAATAGTTGCATTCAAATTTTTCTAGCTGAAAACTCCTTCCTCCTAAGAATTCCATCACCTTTCAGAGTTGTCCCCACCCACAAGGATCTTCAGGTCTATGCTCATCTGTTCTCATCAAACCAATCAGTCGGCTACCCACATCCTGTCCACCCTCAGTGTTGAATGCTATACTGTCTTGAAGCCCTCTGAATGTGCCTGTCTATTCCATCCTAATGCCCAACATAAGTAGGCTAGCGTCCACACAGAGTTGCTTACTCCCTGTGCCCCAAGGCTGCTGGTCCTAGGATACTGGAGCACGCTTGGGATCAGTGAAGGAGCTAAGCCTTGTTCCCCAACTCCCGGAAGTGCTCTGTGCATCTGGGCCTCATGGCAGCTTAGCCTGTGCTCTGAGTCTCTTACAAACACAATGGCTTCAGCTTCTGACCTCTCTTCTCTGCTCATACAGCCTCCAACTCAGACCAGAAATGAGGTGGAAGAGGGAGGTTGACAGATGCCATGCTCTTCCTTTGTTGTCCTCCTCCTTCCTTCAAGGTCTCTGATCTCAGATTCTTTCCTCTTTCAAGGAAAAAATAAAATAAAAGTCCTCATGCATGTCATCCAGATCAATGCAGGACCACAGGATTCTGCAGCCTTCAGTTCCTCATACAGACAAACTCAGCATCTCATCTCTGTCTCAGCTAGGATACCTTGCTCTATGTACACTATACTCCCTTTGTCCTCTGCCTTTTGCTGCCAGACTTAATAGTCAGAGGTCTTGCAGCCTCAGCTGTTGCTACTGTTAGGCCACACCTGGAATTAAAGTGTGCCTTCTACTGTAGTAGCCTTGCCTCTGTTCCCCAACAGACTACACTATTTTAAGGAGAGAGACTTCTTTGGTTTATTTTGCATTTTATTTTTATGATTTAAATTCTGTGTTTTCAGCACTTAGCACAGGGCCTGGCACATTGTAGGACCGCCAGAGATACTTGTTAAATATGAATGAATGAATGATTAAATGTCTCTTTCCACTGGGGTTGGGATTGTAGGAACCAGTGCAACTGAACTTTCTTTAACCTAAGGAACGAGCTAAACCTTTGAATAAGGGTCTAGGCCAATTTCCAGCTTCTGCTAGTACAATGAGCTCTAAAACGTCACATTTGCATCTATTTCACTAAGACTCGTGGACTCCCCCTACTCCCCCAAACTCTGTAACAATAGAAGTCCTCATTCCACTAAAACTGTGTCATTTCTTTAGCGTTTTGAGGGTTAGAAACTAGGACAAGACTATCAGCCAAATGCAGCGGGTACCAGTGTACTGACTGTATATCTTATCAGATATTCAAGAATGCAGCAAGAAATGTCATGGGGAGCTTTCGACAAAAATATTTAATTAATAGCAACAGCTACAGAAATGAATAACACCATCCAGGCAATTACAGTGTTCAATAAAGCGGCTCTCCGAGGATGGGGTGGCAGCAGATTACTGACTGATGGACTGCATTTAAATATATTATCTGCTCATTGGAAAGACTCCGGTGGGTTCCTCCCCTCCAGGACATGGCCGGCAGTAGTATTATTATTTTATCTTTTTTATTTTTAATAGAGTGACAAATTGAATTATCTGAGAGAGTGGTCAGAGATTTCTAGTCCTCTCTGAAATACCCATGCATTCTGTGACCTTAGCAAAGAATACTGGGTAGCAACTGGAGAAATAGCTGGCAAGCATCCTAAATGTGTTGTGTTTCAGGGTAAGTGCTCATGAAAGTGTTAAGTGAGGGTCAATAGGAAAAGCTTGGGCTTTTAAGTTTCCAATCCTGGCTATGTGACCTTGGATAAGTTACTTCACTTCTGTCAACCTCAGTTTTTTCTTGCTCGTAAAAAGGTGTACTGAGATTTATGTAGCAGTGTGGAGGTGGTGATGAAGGAAGATAACCCACGTGAGCTCCTGGCATATGGTAGCGGTTCAATGCATGGTAGTCCTTTCCCTCCTAGGTAACTGCATCAGGGTCGAGATGTGGAATTTGGTTTCCTGGCCATGGAGAGGTTCATGGTAGGGACATGGTACCAGCTATAGATAATAGTAGCAAGGGCAATCAAGCAGTGAAAACACAGCATCTAGCTACATGGTAAAACACCACCACAAGGATTCAAGCAGAGCCTAAAATTCCATGTAAAATGCACAGTTGCATTATTATAAGGTTAATACAATGATCAGTTAGGACAGGACACAGAGTGAGAGAATCCATCAGAAGGAATCTGTCCTCACTCTGAAAACCATGAGTGTCCTCTTTATGAGAAAAATGATTCTGGGGCACATCATAAACACCTAGATGCCAGTTCTCATCATCTTCCTTTGGGCCAGATTGAGGAAGTGCGGGGAACAAAATTTTCTTTCTTATTCCTGGGTAGTGGAATTATACTTTCCACCTCATCTTTATCTGCACTGCCTATTTTTCATTGATGTAAACTTTAGTTTGAAGTATAGCACGTACATATGGAGACGTGCACAAGTCCTGTCTATAGAACTTGATGAATTTTTCCCAGTGGACACAACCATGTTTCCAGCATGCATATGAAGAAGTAGAGGTTTTCTGGCACCCCCGAGGCCCCATCCTGCCCTCTGCCAGTCGGCACCCCACCAAGGTAGCTGCAATGTGTCTTCTAACAGCATGGATTAGGTTCACCTACCTTTGAACTTTATATATTGTATGTACGTGGAACCATGCCGTGTGTATTTTTTTGTGCCTGGCTTCTTTCATCCAACATTATTGCATTAGTTTCATAGTCAGTAAAAAAGGAATTCCCACTTGGTGGAAGAGACAGCCATCAAGTACACCGAGCTCTGGCTGACTGCTTGTGGTCTCCACTCTGCTGTGTCTCTGCGTCTGCTTGTGCGGGTCTCTACCTGGAATGTCCTCCTTGACTTGACCTTCTCAACTCGGGCATACAATCTCCCTTCCATCATCAGCAGCTCTAGAGAGCATTCTCTAGCCTGCTCCTTTTTGTTTTGTTTTGAGACAGAGCCTCACTCTGTTGCCCAGGCTGGAGTGCAGTGATATGATCTCAGCTCACTGCAACCTCGGCCTCTCAGGTTCAAGTGATTCTCTTGCCTCAGCCTCCCAAGTAACTGGTATTACAGGTGCCTGCTACCACACCGAGCTAATTTTTGTATTTTCAGAAGAGACGGGGTTTCGCCATTGGCCACGCTGGTCTTGAACTTTTGATTTCAAGTGCTCCATCTGCCTTGACCTTCCAAAGTGCTAGGATTACAGGCGAGAACCATCATGCCCAGTCTCTGACTTGCTCCTACGCCTCTCCTCTGGGCTGGCCTCCCATGGCTTCTGTGCTTCTGCAGTCACAGTACTGCTCATACAATGGTGTTCCTGTCCTCTGCAAGTCCAGCTTGCCCAGGAGGTAACTCAGGGGCAGGAGCCATATTTCATTCTTTATCCCCAGAACAATGCCTGGCTAAGGGTGTATATTAGTTGACGCTTGTTGAATTTAACTCATCAAATTAAAACAATATAGCATTGTCACCCACAAGAAGTTGACTGAAATCTTAGGTTACCAGAAAAGTTTCTGATTGTCAGTATTTTAGAGAATTATTCCACACTCATTGGAGGTAATGTAATATTTTATTAATAGCCTCTGCCTCTATTAATTTCTCTCTGATCAGCAGAATGGAAAATGAATTAGTCAGTTCCACACATTATTATTCTGTTTGTATGTGCCAAGCACTGTGGTAGGCAGGATAAAGTTAGGGTAAAGTGTGGGAGAAAAGTAACAAAATCTATGTTGTAGAATTGCTGTGAGAATTGACCATGGAACCATACAGAGCCCACTGCTTGGCCACAGTCGTTATTCCACAAATGCCACATCTCATCCTCTCCTCTCACCCTAAGTAACAGGTGTGGCCTGGACGAGTGCTGTGACTCCTGGTGTCCGGATAACCTGGGGTGAGCCCTGGGTACCTATCTGAGTACCCTAAACACTGACGTGTGTGCCCAGTATGAATGACTGGCCTTCTCATTGATCTCTCTGGCATTTCTCCTGGGATTGTCTTGCTGGAGTACAGAGAGTCTGGCACCCTCTTTCTGGGTCCCTCCCCTGGGCCTGATTATATGGGACCAGCATACTACTGCCCCTAGACTCCCCATGTTGCCCACTGCCTCCTCTCACACTGCTGTCTTTATCTACAGTGTCCCATCCTCAGTCTGGACCTCTGGGGAAAGGCAGCAACAGGTCTTGTGGATAGATCATGCACGTCATGCTCAGAAAGACCTGTGTCAGGCCCCTCCCTCTGCTCTTAAACACTGGGTGCCTTTCAGTGCGTGGATTAACCTCTGTGAGCTCAGTTCCTCACAAACTTGTTGTTAGGATAGGAACAACATATGTATGTGAGATGCTTACAGTTAAATTGGGAAGGGACCTAACAAATGGATGTTGCTATGTTTGGGGAGAAATTAAATCAAGCTGGGCTTTGTTGGTGAAGAGCATGGGCTTTAGAATTAAACATACTTGGATTGGATCCCATTTCTGTCATTTACTGGCTGTGTGATTATGGGAGAGTAACTTATTCTCTGTAAGTCTATCTCATAGTGGCATATGTAGTAGTCAGTGTTTAATAAGTTCTGCTATTGCATCAGCAGCATCGTTATTTTGGACTCAGATGAAGTCCCAGTTCATCATCACCGTTAGACACCATTTCCTGGGAGCTGAGGAGACACTCTGCTACTCAACCAGCTGGCTATTCCTGCCCTTGGCTTCCTCCCTCTGCAGTCTTTCAGTGATGGGTTCCCAGGGTGCCTTGTAGCTTGGCTTGGCTGAGTTATGTGGTCAGGCTCGCAAATGACAGATTCAGGTCCTGACACATCATGGAGAAACAGTGCATGATTTGCCTCTTTCCCACCAATACTTTGAATTTTGAGAGAGAAGAAAAGAAAGGAGGTGGGTGTAAAAAATAATGCAAAGTCTCAGAAATTAATGAGGTAATGGCAAACATATTTTCATTCAGATGACCTGGGGTCATGTTCTTGAGAAGGCATAACAAAGAGGAATAGCCAGTTGAGTAAACTCAAAGTGGAAATCAGAGGCAGAAGAAATCAATGTCCTGGTGCATCTTTTTTTGTGGCAGTCACTTCTCTGAGCCTCCCAGTCCTAGGGCCCCATGTTTGGGCTACAGATGTTCATTTAGCAGCCCCAAGTTTGACATCTTACTGTCTTCCTTCCTATATAATATCTGCTTGAAAATTCATATATGTCACTAGTATTTCCATCAAAACCTTTCTGTTTAAAGAAACAGGAGAAATTAAGGGGTGAGGGCATCTTGGTGGGGTGGGAAGAACTTTACCCTAGGAGTCATGCTGTTTGGCATGTAGTCATGGATTCATTCTTGAAACTGTGTGGCCAAGGACAGAGCACTCCACTTGTTTGAATAAACAGGAAGATAGTTTTAATCATCCCCACTCATTTGATCTTTGTGTCATGTATTTCATGTGTTTGTTGGGATGGGTGTTAAAGTGTTTCTGTTGATCATAAAGTGAAGGCATAGTGGTGAGTATCACCAGGGTGTGGGGGCTCTAGCGAGAGGAGGGGGATCAGGTAATTACCTATCAGGCTCCTTTCTCAGCACTTTACTGATATAACCCTCATGCCTACTTTATGAGGTATTAGCATCATTATCCCATTTTGTATCCAGAGAAACTGAGGCATGGGGGAGTTAAGTAACTTGTCCAAGGCCACATAGTTAGTAAGTGGCAGAACTAAGATTTGGAGCCCAGGCCCACTTGACTTCAAATCTGTGCTCTCCTCACAGAGGGTAGGGCTGTAGACTTCAGACAACCTCTGAAAATGCTTCTTCCAGCAGAGAAAACCAGAATCTTGAGAAATATGGAAACAGAAGGAACCAGAACTAAGGCTGTTGAGGTCTGGCCTAGGATCCAGGTATGCTTTGACTCTTAGCTACCGTCAGCAAAAGCCAGTATTGGGAATGCCTGGTGATTTAAAAATGGTATTTGTATTTCTTTAGCTTCATAAAGAGGCTCTAGGGTAATTTGGCTGTTAAGGAATTGGAAGACTAAGGAATACTGGCTATCTGAAGTCCCCACCCCTCTCTCTCAATCCCCTGCCAACCCCCACCACTCAAGTTTTCTACCAGGGAACCTTTGGAGTCTAACAGCCCAGTCGGCACCGGCTGTGCTTAAATTGCAATCATAGGAAGTAACAGGCCCTGGGGGATTCCTCCTCATTAGAGGCCAAGATGAAGTTTGTGTGGAAAAGAAGTCTCAGTGACCAGGACCCTGCTCTCCGGCTCAGTGTGAGGGGTCTTCTCCCAAGAAGAAGGAACTTAAGGTTCTTGAACATATACTATGTGCCAAGAAGTTTACCTAAATGGTCATCCGAAACCCTGGAATCCCCAATCTGAGAGACATTTCATTTCCCCCATTGTATAGATGAGGAAAAGAAGATCAGAGAGGTTAAGTCACTTGCCAGGGTGACACAGCCATAGAGTGAGTGGGGAGGCAGAATTGGTACTCAGGTTTGTAAGATTGTAAATGTCCTGTGTCTCCACTTTGGCAGCCTGCCTCTCGTTAGGTAACCTCAGGCCTCTACTTCCCTAACAAGCTCAGTCTGGATAGGACAAGCTTTTGGTTCTCTCACCAAGGTGCTTGCAAAGCTGAAATCAACCAACAGCCACCTGTGTGTGGCCAGGACCTCCTCCAGGGCATCCTTAGTGTTAACATAGATGAGTCTCTTCTGGGTGGGATCGGGTTCCTAAGTACTCACCTGGCCCCAAGCTCAGTAGGGACAACCCAGTTGTCAGTTCTCATATTATCTACTTAATTGCAATCTCGAAAAGGAAAGGATAAGTGAATCCTGCCCACCAGATGCTCCAGGCATGCGATTGCATCCCAAGTATACTCGTTGTCTTTGTTGCTTTTTCTTCTTCTCCATTAGTAACCAACCAGTGTTTTCCTGAAAAAAAAACCTCTCACTTTGGAGGGGACACTTCACAGCACTCTCCATTCCCTCCCCCAACTCCTTCACCAGCAAATTAAAACTTCTCTCTGAGCACCAGCAGAGGCAGGCAGGCATCTTATATAAATGGTAATTAGTGCAGCCTCACTGAAGACTTGGTGGGAAAGAAGTCATCTCCATTTCAGAGCTGAGCACCTTTAGCATTCGTTTGGACCTCTCTTAAGGTGCTTATCACACTCTGCCGTGTATGGTTTATTCATTCATTCTAAAAGGTTTCATACCACAGTGGAAAGAGCACATGTCTTAACTTTTGGCACACTCCAGTTTGAATCTTGGGGACCTCAGCTGTGCTACTTGGTAACCTTTGACCTTGGACAATAATCTTCACCTTCCTATGCCCCAGCTTCCTTCCTCTTCTTTATAACTAGGGAACCAATACTACCTTCCATAACATCGTGGTAGGTTGAGTGAGATCATGTCAGTGAAATACCTCACACAAAAGGTAAAAATAACAATAGACTCACAAACTGTAAGTTACCATTATAGAAAATAGAACCCAGATGTGTCTGTGTGGCTGGGAAGAATTGTCTGCTGGAAGGGTTGATGCTGTGCAGGGAGCTGGAGTTCCCATGATCTGAAGAGCGTCCTATAAAAGGGGCTGATTTGTTCTCTATGGTTTCAGAGGAAGAAACCCGATAGTTGAAAGTTCCAGGACAGGTTTTAGTTCTATTTAAAAAATATTTTTATAACTGTCAGAGCCATCCAACAGAGGCAATATAGAACAGTTAGTGCATGGACCCTGGGGTCAGAAAACCTGATGTGGCATTTCAATGCTACCCCTTACAAGCTGAGTGACCTTGAACAATTCATTTAACGTCTCTGACCTCGTATCCTTACCTATGAATTAAGGGTAATAATAGTAACTATCTCATGTGGTTTTTAGTGAGAATTAAATAAGACAATGAATGTAGGGCCCAGGGTCCAGCCTGTAGTAAATAGTCAATAAATGGTAGCAAGTTATAATTTGAATAACATTGGTTACTAAAGCCTTTGAGAGATAGAACGTTCTCTGTAGAGAGCCATGGAGAGAACATGGCTTTGGAGTTAGCCTCAAGAAATGACTTTGGAAGACACTTTCCTGATACCATCAAAAAAGAGGAAGGCTTCAGTTTTGTTTCACAAACCAAAGGACTTCCTGAATTGTGGTTTCTCATTTAATGTTAGATGAGAAGGTAAAGCAGTAGGAAACACATGGTCCTCTGTAAGGGAGACTGCAGAGAAGATAGAATGGGTGTCTTAGTCCATTGTGGCTGCTATTACAAAGTGCCATAGACTGGGTGGCTTGGAAATAATAGAAATGTATTTTGTACCTGTCTAAAGGCTGGGAAATCCAAGATCAAGGCAGATTCAGTGTCTTGTCAGGGTCTGATTTCTGGCTCATAGATGGCACATTCTTGCTGTATCTTCACGTGGTAGAATAGGTAAGGGAGCACTCTGGGGTCTTCTTTATAAGCGCACTAATCCCAATCAAGAAGGCTTTACCCTCATGACCTAATCACTTCCCAAAGGCCCCACCTTCCCTAATACCATCGCCTCAGGCGTTAGGCTTTCAATATATGAATTTTGCAGGCACACAAACATTCAGGCCATAGCAGTGAGAGTTGAGGCAAGGTGATTCCTTCCCCTGCTCCCCCTTTTAGCTCCCAGGTTGAGGGCAGAGCTGAACAACAATTACAAGACAGCTTGATATGTCCTATACTTGCCTCTGTGTCATGTGTAAAAGGTATTGAATGCCTAGAAATGTGTGTGATCAACTGTGTCAGTTTGAACATGTTGGTTAATCTCTCCAAGCTTCAACTGCTTCATCTATAAAAAGAAAGGATAACAATACTGATCTCACAGGGCTGTTAGGATAAAACATCCTGATAGATGGGAAGCTCCTTGCAGAGTCTCTGGTGCATGGTGTGATCACTTAGGTTGTTCACACCCTTTGTGAGTACTTTGAGAGTCCCTGGGTCTTGGGCAGCATTTGAGTCTCTGTGCTTGTGTGACACATGAAGAACACTGACCACACATTTTATTTTCTCCCCCATTAGGTCACAAGACAACTCTGTCCAGGACACTTTGACTCCTCCTTCTTCACAAAGCCTAACTCTGATTCCAGTGTGGCTGATACTCACAGCCATTTTTTTTTTTTTCTTTCTTGAGGGTGTACTATGAGTTAGGGACCACGTTGGAAACTTTGTATTTTTTTTTTTCATTGACTCCTTACACCAGCGATTTATTCACCTATTCCTTTGAATTATTAATTTTCACTTAATATACATATTAAGCATATATTATGTTCTAGGCACAGAAGTTGGTGTTAATGCTAGTCACCTCTCGAAGGCCTTACTTCTTCCTAATACCGTAAACTTGGGGGTTAGGATTTCAACACATGAATTTTGGGGTGACACAAACATTATGTTCCAGGCACAGTGATAGGTGCTAAGATGCAGAGATAAATATCACATTTCCTGTCTTCAAGGAATACCATCTTGTAAAGAAATTTGACTAGTAAATAGAATAATTGTAATTTGAGTGTCATTATTTCTACATTACAGATGCAGAAACAAAGGATTAGAGAGGTATTAAGATACTAAAGCAGGCCGAGTGTGGTGGCTCACACCTGTGACCCCAGCACTTTGGGAGTCCAAGGCGGGTGGATTACCTGAGGTCAGGAGTTTGAGATCAGCCTGGTCAAAATGGTGAAACCCCATCTCTACTGAAAATACAAAAATTAGTTGGGCCTGATGGTGTGCACCTTGTAATCCCAGCTACTTGGGAGGCCGAGGCAGGAGAATCACTTGAACCTGGGAGGCGGAGGTTGCAGTGAGCCAGGATCATGCCACTGTGCTCCAGCCTGGGTGACAGAGTGAGACACCATCTCAAAAAAAACAAAACAAAACAAAACAAAAAAAAAAAAACTAAAGCAAGTTTTCAATGCAATTTCCTCTCTGCCCCCTTTAACCCTTCTCTGAAAACTGTAGTTTCCAAAGCCCCTTTATTGAACTACGTGCTCTCCAAGTTGGACGACTGCATTTGGGAAGAAAAGAAATGGAAGAGGAGAGAGAGGGTATTCAGGGAGCAGATAAATGCAGTTTAACTGACTTACAGATCCTTTTAAGCAACTGACCTTTATGCTTTCACAGAATCTGTTGAGCTAATTGCATGTTGGGGTGCCCAAATTATTAACATGTAGTAGGGAAATTTGTTTCTCAAATGCAAAGTAAAAGTACCTTGCCTCCAAATTCTAGATCTCATTAAATGAGCTAATTCACCTACTGCTTAATTTGCTGGAAGCCCTGTGAGTAATTAGGCTGCTGACATCTCCCAAAATTATATTCTTAATTGTTGCATTCTTTTGCATCACAATGAAGCTGGCCAGCCTTCCTCCTAGAGTACCTGCCTCCTCTTCCCCAATAGCTCTGTGGTGAAGAAAGGAATGAGTTTTGCATTGAACACACTTACCATCATGATTGTAATTAGGGGGAAATATTAATTAGAAACACAAGACCACCCTAGAGAGCCAGCAAAATATTTGAAGCAATGGGTTTGGCTGTTTAATTTTTTTTTCTTTGTCTTTTTTTTTTTCTTTTTTTTTTTAAGCTAGTCCTGGGCCCTGAAATCCTGCAGCTGTCATATTACCAAGGCGAGCTCCTATTTCTTGATATTTTTTACAACAATTTATAAGTGCTTACTGGAGCGGGGCTGCCTTGCTTTGGCTTGTAACCCACAACACAGTATTTTACTCTTGAGATGTTACATCTATTTGTCATAGTAAATGTGTGTATGCACATGTGCATGTGCGTGTGTGTATGTTTTTATACATTGAGTATGAGCAGCATCTTCCTTACACAAATAGCACTATTCTGGGGGAAAATGTACGCCAAGCCATTTCCCGGAGAACCACTGCAAACACATTTCGGGCTCACTGTAGATAGACTCTCTAATTGCTTTGAATTTACTTTAGTACTTGACTGAGGATTGCTTTGTGGTGATTATGAAAGAATAAGGAGGCTTCTGCAAGGAGAATTCAGAAAGAAAACGTTTGCAAGACATTCTATTTTCAAGTCCCTGTGTGAGCCAGTCTCCAGTTGCTGACGTGGGGCCAGCGGCAGATCCTGCAGCAGAAATAGCAGTGCTGGGGTCCTCACTCAGTGACTCTTAATTTGTTATGACACATACATGTGTCCTTACTGCCTTGCTTTTCAGTTGCATGAGGACCTCAGTTTGCCTTTGCTTCCTGGCTGCAGGAGAGCTATTTAGCATTCATGTGGGTCCTTTTGCAGGCAGTTCTGTGCCCAGGCTACGGTCCTCTTCTACTCTGCCCAGTGAGCTCATTGGCCGCCTGGGATTCCCGTCACTCAATGCCCAGAAAACGTTGGCCAGATTTCACCCCTAAATCTTTCAGTGTGGGTTTAAATAAAGGTGATGTTCCTATGTTTGGGAAGAGATCCTTTCTGGTTCTTATTCCACCACAAGCTTTCTGTGTGGGCTTGAACAAGTCATGAAAGTTCTCGAGATCTCTGTTTTATTTAATATGTTGAAGGCCAAGGCTGCTTTGACCTCCAAATATAGTGAATGTGTACATCTTGGGTGACATAAATCTGACTCAGAAAGATTGAGCATTTTGAAGACTTATCTCTGTCTGTGTTTTGCCTTCCTAAAGACGAATGACCAATGACCTAATTGAGTAATGAGAATGGACACGAGGCTTCACTGTACACTGTAAGAGCAGGAACTGGACTCAAACACATCTGGCTGCAACCCAGCTCCACAGTTCAGCAGCTCTATGACCTCAGGTCTCACATTCTCTCTGAGCCTTCATTTTCTCTTTGGCAAAGTAGAACCACAATACCTACCTCAAGCCCAGCATGAAGATTAAATGAGAAAATATTGGTGAAAGTGTTGAACACAGTGCCAGGCTTACAAAGCTCAGAAGAAAGAAAGGTTAATTGTCATCTTATGTATTTCCCCTTCCTCTTTGAGAGGATAAGGGGCCAGAATTTCCCCTTCCTCTTTGAGAGGATGAGGGGCCAGAAGGTTCTCTCTGAGCCTTCATTTTCTCTTTGGCAAAGTAGAACCACAATACCTACCTCAAGCCCAGCATGAAGATTAAATGAGAAAATATTGGTGAAAGTGTTGAACACAATGCCAGCTTACAAAGCTCAGAAGAAAGAAAGGTTAATTGTCATCTTATATATTTCCCCTTCCTCTTTGAGAGGATGAGGGGCCAGAATTAAAGCCATAAAACAGAAACTAAAATCAGTAACCAGTAGCAGAAGGCAATGAGTGGAAGGAGAAAAATGAGGAATCATCTGACTTAGTTATGATAGAGAATTTTGCTTCCTTGAAGGCAGCTTTGATGAGGTGCGTGCTTCTTCCTCATGTGTAGCAGGGTTTCTTAAAGATACTGAAACCACAATAAAAAAGACTAACACTAACCACTGCTTGTTGGTCAGGCATTGGGCTTGCTAAGTGATACCCATAGATGAGCTCTCATCCTGACACCAGCTTGGCATTGCACTTTATGAGGAAACAGACACAACATCAGATACCTAAGAAGGAACAGAGGTGGGATTTGAATTGTCTGATTCTAAAACCACCTGGGATACATCCACTAGTCCTATACTATCACTGTCAAATATATGCTAGATAAGTGCAGCCACTGGTTGTCATTAAGTGAATCACACAGTTGACTTCTCTGCTTCATGTGGGTGCTTTACCTAAAATGGGTTCTGTTCTAAAAGACAATTTACCTTTGCCTCCTCAGTGTCTGGCACATGGTAGCTGCCCACCTAATGAATACTGAATAAGTAAATGGAAAAAGAGTTGAATCTAGCTCAAATAGGCCACCAGGATAAAACCACTTCACCTGAGGAAAGGGCTAAACTGTTTTCCCTTCCTTATTACCTGAAAAATGCTCCCTGCTAGGTGAAACACAGTCCCGTTTTCCAGGGCAACTCTGTGGACCAGTGTTTCTGTCACTGAGAGTCTGTTGCCAGTTGATCCAAAGGCAGTATGCAGTTAGCTGTTACATAGAAGCTAGTGATGGCATGGGCTCTCAGAGTCACTTATTTTATTCCCAAACAGTTTGGAAATTTTAGAATAAAACAGAAAAGCAAGTGGAGCAAGAGAAAGGAAACTCACATTTATTGAACAGTATCCTGTTCTAGGCACCACCGTGGTCATCTGCAATAGAAATAACTCGTGTAACAATGGAGACAATGCTGCCTGTTCAATCAACAAGGCTCATTTGCTCAGCACTGAATTTATGTCAGGGGACAACAGAGATGAAGAACAATTATAATGTGATTTTTGCCATGTCATTCAGGGTATCCATGATACTATTTGGGCAAGGATAGTCACAAGCAGGCAAAAAATATATAAAGCCAGGATATTGAAAGATTACAACCGCCTATACACATGTGCATAGTCTCATCACTGAGGCATAACTATTGACAACATTAAGCACATTTTCTTTCGATATTTTTCTACAATTTTTTATTTTATTGGATTACTGCTGTACATACAATTTAGAATCCTGCCATTTCACTGATCATTAATTTATTTTTCATATTATTAATTCAAATTCTGTTAGCATAATGCTTAAGAACTGCATAATAGTCTAGACAGTGGCTACCTCTCCTAATTATTCTCATCCTCCTTCTTTTCCTCCTCTTCTTCCTCCTCCTTCTTCACTTATATTTATTGAGAACATTTAATGTATTAGACTGTGAGTTATATCTTTTCCCTATAAAATCTCTTTCAATCCTCATGGGAAGCCTATGAAGTAGATTCTAGTATCCCTTTATAGAGATGAGTATACAGATGAAGCAAATAATGAACAGAAAGGTTAAGTAATGTACCTAAGATAACATAAGTATTATAAAGTAGAGCTAGGTTTGTTCTATCTGACTCTAGAATTGAAGTTTTTAAATACTTCCATTTATGTATTTTTAAGTATTTAGGCTATTTCAAAATTTCCCTGTCATATTATCCTTGTATGTATGTATATATCTATCTCTTTATATTCATATATATGTATGTTTATATATTTGTATCTATGTGTGGGTATATATATATACACATATATACATGTAGAGAGAGAGAGAGAGAGTTACTTTTTTCTAGTTTATTAAAACAGATTTACAGAAAAGGAATGACTAAGTAAAAGACTATGATTATTTTGCAGACTTTTAATACATACTGCCAAATTGCTTTCCGGAAATTCCCTCCACTTACATTTCTACCAGCAACGTATGAGACCGCCCCATTGCATCATATACCATTTCATATCCATTTTATCAGGAATGGAAAGAGGAGCAAAGAAGCAGGTGACTCTACAAGACTAACAGTTTCAGGCACCTACAGTATCTGAGCTTTCTGGAGTTCCTTGCTGTTATGGGTATAGGAGTGAAGAGGGTGGAGAAGCAACATGGGATGGGGCAAGAAAGCATGAGTGGGTGCATTAGAATGAGAAGCTTTGGGTTTGAAACCCGTTTCTTCCATTTACTAATTGGTGGCTAAGATATGTCAGTCTCCCCATATGTTAGTTTATTTCATTGTTCCCAATTGTTGGGAGATGGGGAAGAGTGGAGATGAGGAAGTGCTTGGGAAAAGTGGGGATATTTCAGCTAGACCTTAGATGTTGGGGTAGAATTTCAATTGATGATGAGGTAATAGAAGAGCATTTCATGTAGAGATGACTCTTGAGTCAGAGCTTAGAGTTCATGGCTGATTCTGGGGACAATAGGGACAGTAATTTGGCAGTGGCTGGAGTTGGGGTTGGCATGGCAAGCTTGCCATGAACTTTAAATAGCATTCCAAGCAGTTTGAACTTGATTTATGGATGAAGGGATTCAATCAGTGGTTGCCCTGAGGAGAGTGCCTTGATCTGATTTGCATGGTTAGATGATGACTCTGAGTAAATAAAAATCTAGAGACCAAGACTGGACAGAGAGGCACTGGTCAGGCAAGGTCAAAATAATCTACTCAAGACATGAACAAGTCCTTTCTTTTTGTTCATAAAATAGAGAAACTATAGAACAATAGAAGTATGTAAATTTTAGGGGGAGCTCAGAAGAGGGATTAAATAAATTCCACTGACATTAGGGATCTAAAGAAGGAATTAGGGGAATCAAAATGTGTTGAGTGGGACACACAACCAACCTGCAAGAAGGGTAATTTTATCCCCATTTTACAGATGAGTAAAACGAGATTCAGGTGGATTATCAACGTACTTAACATAATGTAGACAGCAAGTGATAATGCTGCAATTCAAAGCCAGACACCAAATTCCATTCCATTATATGCCTGTCAAGGCATGCTGGAGGAAGTGACTTCTCATCTGATTCTTTTTTATTTTATTTTATTTATTAATTTTTTATTTTATTTTTAAAATTATACTTTAAGTTCTGGGGTACATGTGCACAACATGCAGGTTTGTTACATAGATATACACATGCCACGGTGGTTTGCTGGCACTCATCAACCCATCACCTACATTAGGTATTTCTCCCAGTGTTATCCCTCCCCTATCCCCCAACCCCCCACAGGCCCTGGTCTGTGATGTTCCCCTCCCTATGTTCATGTGTTCTCATTGTTCAACTCCCACCTATGAGTGAGAACATGCAGTGTTTGGTTTTCTATTCTTGTGATAGTTTGCTGAGAATGATGGTTTTTAGCTTCATCCATGTCCCTGCAAAGGACATGAACTCATCCTTTTTTATGGCTGCATAGTATTCCATGGTGTATATGTGCCACATTTTCTTTATCCAGTCTATTATTGATAGACATTTGGGTTGGTTCCAAGTCTTTGCTATTGTGAATAGTGCTGCAATAAACATACGTGTGCATGTGTCTTTATAGTAGAATGATTTATAATTCTTTGGGTGTATACCCAGTAATGGGATTGCTAGGTCAAATGGTATTTTTAGTTCTAGATCCTTGAGGAATCACCACACTGTTTTCCACAATGGTCAAACTAATTTATACTCCCACCAACAACGTAAAAGTGTCCCTGTTTCTCCACATCCTCCCCAGCATCTGTTATTTCCTGACTTTTTAATGATCACCATTCTAGGCATGAGATTGTATTTCACTGTGGTTTTGATTTGCATTTCACTAAGACCAGTGATGATGAGCATTTTTCATATGTCTATTGGCTGCATAAATGTCTTCTTTTGAGAAGTGTCTTTTCATATCCTTTGCCCATTTTTTCATGGGGTTGTTTGTTTTTTTCTTGTAAATTTGTTTAAGTTCTTTGTAGATTCTGGATATTAGCCCTTTGTCAGATGGATAGATTGCAAAATTTTTCTCCCATTCTGTAGGTTGCCTGTTTACTCTGATGATAGTTTCTTTTGCTGTGCAGAAGCTCCTTAGTTCAATTTGTCAATTTTGGCTTTTGTTGCCATTGCTTTTGGTGTTTAAGACATGAAGTCTTTGCCCGTACCTATGTCCTAAATGGTATTGCCCAGGTTGTCTTCTAGGCTTTTTATGGTTCTGGATCTTACGTTTGAGTCTTTGATCCATCTTGAGTTGATTTTTGTATAAGGTGTAAGGAAGGGGTCCTGTTTCAGTTTTCTGCACATGACTAGCCAGTTTTCCCTGCACCATTTATTAAGTAGAGCATCTTTTCCCCATCGTTTGTTTGTTTCAGGTTTGTCAAAGATCAGATGGTTGTAGATGTGTGGTGTTATTTCTGAGGCCTTTGTTCTGTTCCTCTGGTCTATATATCTCTTTTGATACCAGTACCATGCTGTTTTAGTTACTGTAGCCTTGTAGTGTAGTTTGAAGTCAGGTAACATGATACCTCCAGCTTTGTTCTTCCTGCCCAGGATTGTCTTGGCTATGCGGGTTCCTTTTTGGTTCCATATGAAGTTTAAAGTAGTTTTTTGCAATTCTGTGAAGAAAGTCAGTGGTAGCTTGTTGGGTATGGCATTAAATCTATAAATTACTTTGGGCAGTATGGCCATTTTCATGATATTGATTCTTCCTATCCATGACTATGGAAGGTTTTTCCATTTGTTTGTGCCCTCTCTTATTTCGTTGAGCAGTGGTTTGTAGTTCTCTTTGAAGAGGTCCTTCATATCCCTTGCAAGTTGTTTTCCTAGGTACTTTGTTCTCTTTGTAGCAATTGTGAATGGGAGTTCACTTATCTCATCTGGTTCTTAAAGAAGACACAGCCTTTCTCCAGATGGATAATTATGGATGAAGGCAATTCTTATGGTGGGTTGGGGGAAATGTCCTCAGCAAAGGCATTGTATGGTGAGAACCTGTGTTCCTTTTGAGAATGCACAAATCTGTGTTCTGCTTTCAGAGATGTGTACATGTTAGACTTATTACTCTATTGCTAATTGAGTGTTCACTATGTGCCTAATTCTGTTCTTAGTGTTCAAATCTATTGATTAGTAAGTGGCAGAGTCAGCATTTTAACCTGGATGTCTTGTTGCACAGCTCTTAACAACTTTGCAATGTGACCTGTTATCTGCAATGTTGCGGCTAGGACCCATTCTTTCCTGGCCCCAAATTGAAGGAAACAAATGAGTTCAGTCTATTCTTTTCTTCATCTAAAGAGGAGAGGAATGCCTTTGATGAGGACAGGGATTAACCAGGATGATCTGGATATCCCTGTTTTTTAAAAAATGAGGGTGACAATAATGACAGCCATCCTTTCTGGAACTATGCTATTAGCTAATCATTGTGTGGAATTCTCTATAGATCTCTCTTGAACAAACACCAGTGGGCAGGATTGGGTTTGTTGCCCCAGGAGAATAATGATTGACTGAGGCATAGAATACTGGAGTGGAAATAGAAGGAGAGACAAGCATTGTAACCTGTACAAAAGAATGTGGACCTTAGGATAGGACAATGGGGAGCCATGGAAGAGTTTGGAGCAAATGACTGATAAAATCATGTTGAAAGTTACAAACTCCATTTCTGGTGATTGGGAGAGGAAAGGGAAACTGATTTCGTGAGTGTTAGGAAACCAGAGGCATCTTAGTGTGGTAATCCAGATTACTTGGCAAGGATCTGGACTAAAAACAGTGGCAGTGCTAATGGAGAGAAGGAAATGAACCCAAGAATAATGACAGACTCAACAAGACTTAATGTCAAATTGCATGTGATGAGTGAGGCAAAGAGAGGCATTAGGGATGGCACCCACTTTCCATCTTCACAGATTACTTATTTCCTTGCTTGGCTGAAAAACTGCCTCTCTACAGAGAAAGTATATCTAATGTTGGGGCCAGAAGCAATGCAGTTGCTTTCTTATTCGGTGCAGAGAAAGCTAAAAGTGTCACTCAGTGATATGCACCACTAATAAAAATCCAGATCCCTCCTCCCCTTCCCGCTTAAGGAGAAAAATTATTTTGCTCATAACTTTGATGAGCCTGATGAATGTTTGGATATCATCCCAAGCACGCAAACCAACCAGGCGCTGGGGAAGTTATTAATATTTTACTGGTGGACTTGGTTGAGCAAACACAATAAAAACAGGCTTGGTGTCATTGCATACTGGAAAAGCAGATGGCAGTCGAGCAAAGCTGCATACAGCAGTTTGAAATTTTAAATTAAATCAATTTGAAGCTCTGCTTGTGCCTCAGGCAATATTTCCCCTCAAATGAAGGAGACAGAGCAGGTGAACCCATTATTAGATGGTTTGGTGGTGGCTGCTGAGTGGTGCACTGCTTTCTGTCATGTGAGGCGGCCTGAGAGCTCGAAGGGAGATGGGCTAGTTCTGACCCAACTTTCAGAGTGCAATCCAGGGAAATGAAAAACCAGAGAAGCCCCCAGTTCTTTACAATTTCAACCTAGTCCATGAACTCTGAAGCTCCTGGTCTCAAGGTTGTATGGGCCTCCATCTTGGGGGGCTTGGTGCTCTAAGACTTGGCCTTGCCAAGAAGTGCCTTGCACTAACTTGCCCAGGTCAGGGATTCAGTGAACAGTGACCCAACTGGAGCAAAGAAGTCCCCAATGTTTACAGCACTATAGTTCTCGGAAGTATTGCTGGCTGCCCTCGGAAGGTAACGATGAATTGGCAATTGTCTTTGAAGTCCTTAAGTTTGTCAGAAGCACATGTATAGTGTTATGGACTGGACAGCTTGGTTTTTATTCACTCAGTCCCTTTACTTCTTTTCTCTGGAAGCCAGCAAAGTGAATTCACCTAGACCAGTTGTTCTCAACCCTGCTGCGAATCGTAATCATCTAGGGGGTTTTATAATAATACATTTCATCGGACCCCACCCTTAAGAGATTCTGGTGTCATGAGCCTGGGCCTTTGTTTTCAGCTGTGTGTGACATAGTACCTGAGACATGATAAGCAGTGAAACTTCTGTTTAATAAACAAGTAAATTAAATAATTTGCACATCCTTATACAAACCATGTACCCTAGCTGCTACCTCTTGCACATTCTTTTCCCTTGCATCAAGTACCCTTCCCTTTTCATTCCTCCTCCTAGCCTAAATAACTTCTATCCTTTAGGGTGCAAGTCATGCTTTGCCTGTTTCAGTTGGAATATGACTTCATCAGTCTGACAGTCTCTTGCTCTCCTATCTGTATCCCCACAGGGTTCAGTATTGCCCTCTTTAAACACTCAACATCTTGGATTGCAGTAGTCTGCTTCAGTGATTGTCTTAGTGAGTTCAGGCTACTGTAACATATTATCGTAGGTGGGTGAGTTAAAAAATAGACATTTGTTTCTCATGGTTCTGGAGGCTGAGAAGTCCAGATCAAGATGCCGGCACATCCAGTGTCTGGTGAGGGCTCACTTTCTGGTTTTGCTGTTGGTTGTCCTCTCATTATGTCTTCATGTCTTTTAAGGGTAAAGGCACTAATCCTATTCATGAGGACTCCAACTTCACAACTTAATCTCCCAAATGTCCCATCTCCTAATGCCATCATATTGGGGGTTAAGATTTCGACACATGAATTTGAGGGGAATACAAACATTCAGTCCATAGCAGTGATTGTAGGCTGTGGGTTCTTTTAAAGCGGGGACTAGGCCTTTATATCTCCAAGCTATGCACCAATTGCAGTACCTGGCACAAAGTAGACACTCAGGAAATGGCAGTTTTGCTATAATAGGAATTACTATATATATGGATTACTATATATGTATATATTATGGATAATAATCATGTATGAAGTATTTTTGTATGTGGTATGCATAATAAATGTGTAAAAAGAGTGGATACATAAATGTGTAGATGATATCTGGTATGGAAGATATATGTGCAAGCCATATGCATGTGGGCCATGGGTATGTATATAAAGCATATGCACATTGATTAGTGTTTAAGTCAGTGGCTCTCAATTCTGGTTACCTGTCAAATCACCTAGGGGTCTTTTTCAATATATAAATTGTGGAATCTTGCTGCCTAAAATTTCCAATTCATTTTGTCTAAGACGGCACCTAGGAATTGGTATTTTCTCTCTCTATATATATTTTACATTCTAAACCAAAGTTGAGAGCCATTCATTAAATTGGTAAGTATTTGTATCCATCATATGCTGGCACTGTTGTAGACTCCAGAGATACACCAGTGAACAAGACATAGTCACTGCTTGCACGGCACTTTTATTTGAGTGAGGGGAGGTAGATGAGACACAATTCAATAAATGCCCAAAGACTTAAAAATGGCACTCAGTGTTAAACAAAGAAAATAAAATGGGGTCATGAAATGGAGAGTGATTGGGGTTAAGTTGGGGATGGGCAGGGAAGCTCTCTAAGGAGATGACATCTGAGCTGAAATCTAAATGAGGAGACAGTCAGGGGATGAGGTCGTGAGGACAGCAAACACAATTGTCCCGAGACAGAAATGAGCTTGGCATGTTTCATCAGCAGAAAGAAGGCTAGTGTGCCTGGATCAAGGACAAGCAGGCAGGGGTGGGGTGAAATAAA
Organism: Mandrillus leucophaeus; assembly: GCF_000951045.1. Taxonomy (NCBI): domain Eukaryota; kingdom Metazoa; phylum Chordata; class Mammalia; order Primates; family Cercopithecidae; genus Mandrillus; species Mandrillus leucophaeus. The sequence goes on along the minus strand of NW_012101365.1, from coordinate 7,747,997 downwards.
GTCAGAGAGGGAGAAGAAGGTCAAGTCATACTGGGTGTTTTATGAAATGGTAAGGAGTTTGGATTTATTTAGAAAAATTGAGTAGCCATGTTGGGAGGGTTTACAGTAGGAGAGTGAAATGATCCCATTGAGGATTTTAAAAGACTATGTTGGGTATTATCTGGGGAAGTTACTGTAGAGAGGCAAGAATGGTGATGGTGACAGAGACTGCTGGGAGGCTAGTATAAAATCTGGGAAATAAATGATGGTGACTTGGAGAAGAACACTAGTAGGGGATGTGGAAAGAAGTAAATAGATTGGGAATATTTTGGAGGTAGACCCAGAAGAACTTGTTAAAGAACTCTTTATTCAGGTTTCGAGGGGAAACAAGAGTAACACTCTGGTTTTTGAGTCACAGGGTAGACGGTGATGCCAGGTTTTAGGATATGTATAAGAAGTGTCATTTTCAGGTAGATGTGTCTGTTGTGTTTAAAGGCTTTGTGTACTTAAAGTTGATGTACATTTGACATGTCTGTGTAATGTACATGTGTAAAGTATGTGTTTAGAAGATGTATATTTATTGTATTAGCTTCTGGCAGCTTCTGTAACAAATTGCCACAAATCTGGTGGTTTAAAACAACAGAAACTTATTATCTCACTGTTCCGGAGGCTAGAAGTATGAAATCAAATTCACTGGGCCTAAATCAAGGTGTTGGCAGCCTGCATTGCCTCTGAAGGCTCTAGGGGAGAATGTAGTCCTTGCCTCTTTGAGCCTCTGGTGGCTGCAGGCATTCATTAGCTTATGGCCACTTCACTTCAGTCTTCAAGGCCAATATCTTAAAATCTCTTTCTGCCCTGTCTTAATATCACCTCCTCTTTGTGTAAATATCTATGTGTCAAATTCCCTATTACTCTTTCTGATTAGGATACCTGTTTTTACATTTAGGGTCTATATGGCTAACTCATACTAGTCTCCCCATCTCAGAATCCTTAATCACATCTATAAAGACAGTTTTTTCCTAAATAAGGCAACATATATAGGTTCCAGGGATCAGAACCTGTGCATATGGGAGTGTATACTGTTTAAAGAAATATACAGAATATAGCTTAGTTTGTATGTGTGTGCATAAAGAAATATGCAGAATATGGCTTAGTTTGTGTGTGTGCATAAAGAAATATGCAGAATATAGCTTAGTTTGTGTGTGTGCATGAATATGCAGAATATAGCTTAGTTTGTGTGGGTGCATAAGGAAATATGCAGAATCTAGCTTAGTTTGTGTGTGTGCACATACTCAGGAACATGTATACATGTGGCTGACTAGGTCGACAGGTGAATGTGAGGGCCTCTCTGTGTGGCCCACACAAAGAACACCTTTCCTATGTCCTTATATCAAGAGATGCTGCTAATGACTTGTTGGCTGCTCAGAAAGTATTCATAAACATAGGTCTTTCTTGTTTTTCTCTCCAAATCCAGTTGGTATCAGATCCTGAGGCCATCTCAAGACAAGGCCTTCTGTTGGCTGGTATAACTAGTTATACTTACTTATTATACCCTTTGAAAATATTTCAGAGTTGTTTCCCAACATCTAAGCTTATGAAGCCCCCTTTTAAGGTGAAAAAATTGGCCAGGTGTGTGGTGACTTACGGGAATAATCCCAGCACTTGGGGAGGCTGAGGTGGGAGGACCACTTGAGGCTGAGAGTTCAAGGTCAGCCTGGGCAACATAGCAAGATTCTGTCTCTACAAAAAATAAAATTAAAAAATTAACCAGGTATGGTGGTTCATGCCTGTAGTCCTAGCTACTGGGGAGCCTGAGGCAGGAGGATCCCTTGAGCCAAGGAATTCACCACTGCAGTGAGCTGTGATTGTACAATTGCACTTCAGCCTGGACATCAGAGTGAAACCCTATACCTAAAAAATAAAAATATTAAAATAAAATAAATTTTAATGATGTTTATTCTCCCAACTACCATAAGAATAAGTTTTATGTCGTTAGTGCCTATTGATTGAGAATGAATCAGTTAACAAAAAGTTAATATGAATCAACTTATGCTTTTGAACAAATGCGTACTTTATTAATCACAATGATATCCACTTATACTTTAAAAATACTACTGTCTGGATGTACATGGCATTGTTTTTTTCAGGCGATAGGAAATGTTTTGTGTGTATATAGATTTATGACCATTTGAAATAAGTCTGAAACCCCTTGGGGCATCTGTAGCCCACAGTTTGGGAGATATTGTCGTGGAAATGGAATTCACAAACTGGTGCCTCATATACCAAATTTGACTAGCAGGTGTATCCGGTTTGGCTAACTGATTATTATTGGTACATAATTAAAGATATTGCCATTGGTGGGACCTGCCCTCTTCTGTGGATTTCAGACCCACCATTCACAATTTTACTGAACTTTCTTGCTACAGTTCTTTACAAATGTCTCAAAGACATTTGATTTGTGATCACGGATACAAAATAACTATATGCCTTTGACAGAATTCAGCTCTGTATAATTTGTAAAATACTTGGATATCTCTGACCTCATTTCATTTCCCCCAAAACTCCTGTGATAGAGATGGGATATCATTCCTGTCTTACAGATGAGTTAACTGAGACTCCAAGAGTTTAACAACTGGCCTGATGTTGCCAAGCTGGCAAGTGGAATTGCTGAGGCTGGAATCTAGGCCTTCTGGCCCTTTCCCTCACACTACACCATCTACCTTGTAATTTGTCAGAACTCTAGACCTAGCTCGTTGTTACTGTCAAATGATAGTCATCAAAATCAGGTCTGATGAAATAGGAGTAAGCAGCTGACCTTCAGCAAAGGCAAGGTAGGAAATCTGCCCATTTCATTTCAAAATACTTGTAAGTGGAGACAGGCAATGTGCAGGAAAGCAAATAAAAGAGTTTGTGAACAATAGACAAATTTTGTCCAAGTCAAGGGAAAATCAGCAATTGTTGAAGGCAGACAGCAAAGAGTAGAAAAAAACACTTCTCATGAAGCCAAAAGATCCAAGTCTTGCCTTGGTTATGCCTAGACGAACTGACCTCTCAGAATGCCTCCTTGGTATTGTTTCTCATTTGTAAATGGGGCTGATGACGTAACACTCACCTCCCCAGTTCACTATCATGAGGATCCAACTGATTCAAAGAGGCAAAAATGTCCTGAACCACTACAATAAATGGTAGTTCTACGATCTGTAGTAAAGTCCAGGGGACTTTCAGATAACATTTGTTTTTCCTGTGGGGAATTAATTTTCAATCTACATAGTCAATGAAGTCTTTTTTGTCTCTCATAGGAAATTGTGGGTTTCTTGGAAGGCTCTGGGTATCTGTGACAGACCTCAGGGACACAGATAATTTGAAAATTGCATGGTGAGTTTCCATAAAGGTCATTGCACCAGAAATCTAAGATATCAAGGTTCCTATGGATTAAGAGCTTTGTTTACTACAGCCAGTTTTGATCTTAGAGGCTGAATTTGAAATGGAGTGACTGTGAGCTTTGGATTCAAAGGGAAAGTATTTCTTATTCATGTTGATTAGGCATCAGCTTTCTACAGTATCTTCTGGGTAATCTGCTGATTTCAGCTGAAATTATCTCCAAAAGTGATGGGTCCCCATCAATGGCAGTTTTCTTCAAGTGCCATAGATTTCCTTTTCTCATGCTTTAAATTAAAGATTTGATTGTGGCTTCAGAATATCTCAGCAAGGAGCCCTGAGAAAATTAGCAAGGAACACGGTGGCATTTTCTACATGTTGCCATTCCCACTGCAGGGGTTCAAGGTGACCCCACTGGCAAAGCTGACCCTTTGAAGGAGGAAAATGTCAGTGGCTGTAGTATTCTCTACCATGGTTTTTTGTTTTTTTGTGTTTTTTTTTTTTTGGCTGCTCTTGAAGCCAAGCTCTCTCACCTCTAGTTGAAATCTACTCTTCTTTGCCGTCTTAGGATTTATTGACTGCAGTTTTTGTCTCGGTCTGTTCAGGTTGCTGTAACAAACTACCATACACAGGGTGGCTTATAGACAACAAGCTATTATTTCTCATAGTTATGGAGGCTGGGAAATCCAAGATCAAGGCACCGTCTGATTTGTTGTCTGGTGAGAACTCACTTTCTATTTCATAGATGGTGCCTTCTCTGTGTCCTCACATGGTAGAAGAGGTGAGAGAGCTTTCTGGGGTCTCTTTCATCCCATTAGATTCCCATTAAGGGCACGAATTCCATTTATAAAGGCTTTACCTCCAAGACCTAATCACTTATCAAAGGCCCCACCTCTTATTACCATTACATTGTGGGTTAGGATTTCAGTAATGAATGTTGGAGAGACACAAATATTCAGCCTATAGCAATACCCAAAGCACAAAACTGATCTAAAGTAGAAGAGTAGTAAATCCCCATTTAACTAGAACCTAACAAAGCAGAAAGTTAATAAGTAGGTAGAATCCTGGTCTCAAAAGTACTATATGATGATTGTTGATTTGATTGCAAGAATCAAATGAAACAGCAGAGTTTCAAGTACCTTACAGTCTTCTAGGTAAAGAAGCAGTTTTTAACTTACCTTACACTGAGGACTCCTTAACATCAAGAAGTTTTGTGATGCATGAGGATACTTATACTTTGATACCTGTTGGATATGAGAACTAAAAGCTGTAATGAATAGTATAGTGTCATTTTTAAATAAACTTGGATGTTATGTAAATACAAACATTACATTAAAACATACATATATTCTAATCGGGAGGCTGAGGCACGAGAATTGCTTAAACCAGGAGGTAGAGGTTGCAGTGAGCCAAGATGGCTCCACTGCACTCCAGCCTGGGTGACAGAGCGAGATCCTATCTCTCTCTATATATATATATATAAAAATAAATAAATAGATAAAAGTAAATTTAAAAAGCATACATATAACATCTGTGAAGCTCTAAAAGCACATTTGAAAAACGTAAAGTCATATATTGGTAAGACTTTTTTTTAGTTTACAGACAATACTTGATGATATTCATATTTTGAACTCCTTGTAAAAAATTCATGGTTCTTACAGGCTTTGTTACCCACTGGATGAGAAATTCAGAATAAATTCTTCAATTAGTTTTGCTAATTACTTGAAAATATCTATATACGTATAATGCTTATGGTGATCATGTAGCCAGACTATTTAATTTTCTCTTAAATTATTCCAGATAAACAAGAATGATACTGAAAAGTTTAAGAACTTTTATGTATTATTGCATTGCTTCTGATTAACTAACAATTGAACAGTACACAAATGATGCAATTTTACGGAGTTGAAAGGGATTTTAAAGATGAGAAGTCTTATGATGCAGTGGAAGAATTCAGAAAGAACCAGATTCATAGCTGGGTAAGTTCTACAGTTTTCAAGCTGTGAGCCATTGAATAAATTCAGGTTTGTAAGCCTCAGTTTTCTGATTTGAAACTTGGACATGAAACACCTACCTCACGGTATCATTGTGAGGCTCTGCACATGACAGGTATTTGGCAAATAGTAGCTATATTTGAACACATCTCCCTTTTTTTTAGATAAGAAACTTAAGGGTCAGAAAGATTGAGACTTAAAGAACACACACACAAAATGATTTGTGGCATTTCGAAGATCTACTGACTCATGCATCTGTGTTCTACCGCAGTTCTTAAATTTATACTTTCTGCCTCCTTTCCTCGAAACATTCATGCCAATTTTCCAGGCTGGAATTGGCAATGAGCTGACAGACAGAGGTTTGTTTTTTAAAAAGATGAGAGAACAACTTGCAGAATCTTTTATCCAGATTCTCAGAATGTTTTTTAGTAAATGCTTCTTATCCTAAGAACTCAAATGGTGGCTTTCCACTCCTCCTGCCTTCTCTGATTCTGTTGCCACTTAGAAAGCCCTGCGGTTCACAGCTAATTAAAAAGGGATGGAAGAAAATTATACCTCTGTTGATGCTATTGTTTTAATCTATCTCAAAAGCTTCTTAGCAGCAAAGCAAAAAGCAGTGGATGAGAGGGAGTTCTCTGTGACAAACAGGACACAGGAGACCCCAGAGTCATTTTTTGAACCCACTATCATTTCATTAAGTGACTTTTATACTTTCTGTTGTTAAAGATTCACGCGCACACACATCCACACACTCTTTCAGACAATATTTCGGCATCTGCTGAGTCCTAGGAAAGAAGGGAGCCCCAAAGAAGAATAAAATATCATTTATATCGTGTATTTATTACATGTCCGACACTATGTTTTCCTCTTCATTCCCTCAGTTAATAATCATAAGAAGGATGTGTTCCTGTTTTATATATGAAAATAGCAAAATTTTGAGAAGATCCCACAGCTAAGTGTCAGAGCTGAAATCCAAAAATTACATCTTTATCATCAGTCCTTATAATAATCATTCACCATCTTCATCAAAATGCCTGTCATTTATTGAACACTTACTGTGAGTTGAACCCTCTTCTAACTACTTTGAATATGTTAATTTATTTAAGTACAATTTATGTTTTTAACTAGTTTCATCCTTACAACCCCCCTGTAAAGTAGGTACAATTAGTGTCTCCAAAATGTCCCAAGGTGCTGCAGCTGGTAACCCAGTTAGATTCTAGAGCTGCACTCTTAACCACACTGCTCTGTCTGAATCAAAACCAGATATCTTCCAGCTCTCCAGCTTGTCCCTCTAGGGCTTTGGGTGCTAGTAAGCCTTTCAAGAGCTTCATAGGTATAAGGGTAGCACATCTTCTTGAGCCAGCATAAGGACACAGAGTATGGATCCAATTCAGGTATACCTAGGTTAAGGTCCTCCCGTGTATTATGTTGATGTTCATCACAGCCTTGATAGCGGGTAATAAGCACAGTTCAGGATCAAAGAGGTGAGCATTATGGATCTTCTGGCTTTCTTGTTGTTTAACAAAGCAAGACGTATTTTAACATGGCATAACAGTGTGACCGAGTAACTACCATAAGGAAAGGCTTAAGGTGCCCTCCATCTAGGGACAGTGTTAATTAATGAGAAATGGGCAAGACAGTGTGGCCAGCACCTTGGACAGCCCCACTGTAGCTGTGGCTCCTAGGCAAAGCTGACCTACAATATACATCTCTGCACTGTGCAATAGGCCTTGCCCTGAAGCTGAAACTTTAAAAGCTCTTGACGTTCTTGTGTGTATGTGTATGCACATGTATGTGCATATGCACCTTCATTCATTTAAAAATTTTATTTTATTGCAGTAAGAACACCTGAGATCTACCCTCTTAAACTTTAAGTGTAAACTAAAAACCAGTAGTGTAAACTAGAGGTACCGTGTTCAACAGGTCTATGCTAAGATACTTAACATCACTAATCAATACGAAAATGCAACATGACCACAACAAGATGAATAAGCTCTTAACATTTTTGCCCTAGACTTAAAACAGTGGTTCTTAACCTTCTTGGTATATATACTCTTTTAAACAGTGAATGCAAGTGAAACACAAGATGCCCAGAAAAACTAGAATTGTGTACATACACACAAGAAACTAAATTTTAGATTATCAAAAAAATATCCTTGGCATTCGAATTAAGGCCTCTGTTCAGTTAAATATTGCTAGGTAACAAATTACCCCAAAACATAACTTAAAATAACAACGTGTTATTTCTCATGATTCTGTGGCTTAGCTGGGAGGTCCCTCTGCTGGTTTCCCCTGGGCTCACTCAGGCAGCCACACTCTGCTAGAAGTTGAGCTGAGATGAAAAGTCCATGATGGTTTCACTCACAATGTCTAGTGGTGGGTGCTGGATCTTGGCTGGGTGCCTCAGTTCTTCCCCAGGTGGCATTTTCTCCTCCAGCAGGCTGTGCCAGCTTCTTTACATAATGGTGAGAGGGCAACATTCCTCCTTCTGGGTCCTAGTCTCCAGAGCTCACAAAAAGTCAGCTTGATATTTTAATGGCCAAAACAAGTAACAAGTCTAGCCCAGATTCCAGGGGTCAGCTCTTCCTGAAAGAAGCTGCCAAGAATTTTTAACCATATTTAATTTATCACAACCTCCTTAAGCTGTCTGATCAAGACAGACCCACGTAAAAAGTAGTACAGTTCTTTCCTTGCTCTTCAATACAATTCTATCCTAATCCATTACTTTATATAACACTGCTGCATTTTGTATGCACTGCTATTATAATACTAATCCATTTGTGCATTGAATAAGCAATTATTGAAGATCATTTGTGAGCTAGGCAAGATGCCAACTTGCCAACTCTTTCTTAAAATTTACAGTAGCTCATCAAGTTAGCATAAGAATTTATCAGATTTCATCTCTCCCGCCCCCCGTATTTAAAGATGACGACACTGAATCTCAGAAAGATAAAGAAATTTGCCACAATGCACATAGCAAGTACATGGAAATCTTCCACTTTAATGGTCTATTTCTTATTTGCATTTAGTCTGCTGCACTGCTGCTCTCCATTTACCTGTCTACCTCCCCTAAAGACTGTGAGCTCCCTGAAGACAAGATGCTGCATTTCTCCTTTGTGCATTATCAGTCAATACAAAATTTCTGAAAATGGTTTGTAGGCTCTCAGTAAATGTTGTTGGATGGAGAGATGAAGGGACTTCCACACTGTGGATGCTGTATTCCTTCCTCTACAAGTATTTCTAATTTCTGTATTCTGAGCTCATGTGGTTGAGAACAATCAATTGGAAATCATAATCAATAACTTTTATCAAAAGCTTACTACATACCAAAAACTCTTAAGAATTTTTGCATATTTATTTAATGTATCATCACCACCTATGAGACAGGTCCTATCAATTTGATTTTGTTACGAAGAGCCCAGAGGTTAGAGAATAGAATTAGATCACCCAAGGTGATACCCCTATGAGGTGGCAGAGCACAACTTGAACTTAGGACTGTTTGACTCCTGAGGCCATATTCTTGGTAATTGGATTATTCAATTCACCCAATCCTGTTGCCTTTCTGAAGAAAAGTTTATTAGTTCATGTGAAGGGAAACAACTATGAGATAAATCTCCCCAGCACCTAACAAATAAAATAGAAAGAAAGCTGACACTCTCTACAATCTGACTTTGTCTTTCTAGCCTGCTTCCTACTCTGTCTCTCTATAGATTGTATATTCCTACCATGCTACTCACTCTCTCTATTGTGTGGCCTTCAATACCCTACCATATCTCTTTGCCATCCTTTCTTCACACATGAACGTTCCATCCATTCTTCACACATTGGAGTTCCCAGTCTTTATAACTAGCCTTGGTGAGTCTTCTTGGGTAAAATATTTTTTTAATTCCTGCACTTGCCAGGAACCATCTATTTCTCAATATTCCCCTAGCAAATAATGTCTACCTTTATTTGCCTTATTCCATCCGGTTCACTATCTACATACCTATCTTCCCCTAGATAGTAAACAACTTACTGCCTCCATCTTCCTTCCCCTCTTGTTTTCAGTAGATTTTATACTTCTGCTGTGTCCCAGGCTCTATGTTATAGCCTAGGACTATAGAAATAACTAAGGCATAAACTCTGCTATCAGATAACTTACAGTGTTCACTACAGGAAAGCCATTGAATAAGCATTGAATGAATAAATGAATGAGCTTGCTAGTGGGGAAGGCAGGGGCGTAAATGATTGTAATGTCAAATATATGCTGGAAACATGAGTAGTGCCTCACATTATAGACACTCCGTAAATACTCATTCATTTATTTACTCTCTATAATGAAATAGGCCTAGGTTCAAATCTTGATCTTACATACTTGGTAATTTTGAGCAAGTCACTTTAGCTTTCTGATGCTCAGTTATCAAAGCTGTGAAGCAATCAATAGTTACTGACCTCATAAGGTTCTGTTGAAAATTAAATATGTAGCAAATGTCTACAGTAAGAGCTCAATGTATTTCAGTATTCTACATTCCCCCCTTAGCTTAATTCCAGAAAGAATATATAGCAATATATTGTTGGATGAATTAATGAGTGAATAAATAAATGAATAAGTGAATGCATGAGGCAAGGCTTGAGTGGAGTAAAACTCCAGGGCATGATGACACAGACGGACCCTGTGGGGCAAGAGTGCATCAACTCTCTCTAGGGGAATCAGAGCCACTAAAGCCCTGGAAATCACCCTCTTCTGTTACCCCAGCCCCTTCCCAGAGTCCATGTCCTTGCTCCTCCCCTTCACAGGGGGCCCAGACAGTTTGTTTTTCTCCTCTTTGTGTGTTGGGGATATGTGATTTTACTGTCAGCATGGTGTTTCTAATGAAAGGCAAATGGTGTCCAATATGACTTGGAGAAAAGCGTACAAACAACAACAAAATTATATGTTCTTTTTTCCTGCAGTGTTCGCAGGGAGAATATGTGACTTGTTTGCTGTCAATATGGCTTATAATGACACGGTGCACAGAAGCACTGCCAAATGTGTGCGGCATTCATTATACACATGTATTAAATGTAATGCGATATGAGTTAGGCAGCAGAGCCGATGAGAGCTGCCCTGGGGCTGATGTGGAGTTACAACACCTCTTCCCAGGGGATGATTACTGGGGAAAGGGGAAGTAGGCAGCAGCATGGCCATGAAGCAAGGTGTCTAGAATTTTGAGGACTGATTCTGGGCTAGATTGAGAGAAATGCTCAGCTCAAAGGGTCCCTAAACTTTATTTCAAAAACAAGAAATAATTTAATGACCAATTCTTGAGCTCCTACTAAGTGCCAGGCTTGTAATAGGTTCTGGGAATAAGATTCTTTACCAGCTTTCAGGACGTTCGCAGATTAGCAAGAGAGACAAACAGATGGAGAGAGAATGATAGTGCACCATGATTGGTAAATGCAATGAGCTATAAGCAGAGGTTAATATGAAACTACAGATAAGATACCTAATGCAGCCTAATGTTACTTTTGCCAAGATGCCTTCCGTGACTCTTCATATGTGACCAGGTCACTCTGCAATGTGCTTGCATGGCACCCTGAGCCTTTCCTTCATGGCATTAGTCATGGTCTAAAGTGAGTTATGTGTATGATAATTTCATCAATATCTGTTTGGTTTCTAGACTCTAAGCCCAGGAAAATAGGGACCTCATTTGTTTTGCTTAACATTACATATCCAACACCTAGCACAGTATCTGATGTTTTAATTTGTGGTTGAATGAATGAATACTGTCATATGTGAGCTTAACTTTGAAAGACATGGAAGAAATAAGCCAGGTAAAATGGGCAAGAGGAAAGGTGGGCAAAAGGAGGGGGAATGAGGCATATTATATTATAAAGGCATATAAGAAAATATAGCATAAAATTGGGGGAAAATATGTAAAAAAATTAGTAAAAGTGGCTCTTGAGGTTCCTTTTGTTTTGTTTTGTTTTGAGACAGGATCTCACTCTGTTTCCAGGCTAGAATGCAGTGGTACATAATTGCGGCTCACTACAGCCTCACCCTTTCAGGCTCAAGTGATCCTCCCACCTTAGCCCCCCAAGTAGGTGGAAGTACAGGCACATGCTACCATGCCTGGCTAAATTTAAAAAAAAATTGTAGAGATTGTGTTATCCAGGCCAGTCTCGAACTCCTTGCCTCATGGGATTCTCCCACCTCAACCCCCCAAAGTGCCAGGATTACAGGTGCAAGCCATCACACCTGGCCTCTTCCTGGGGTTCTTAAATGTATTATTCCATTTTCTTTAGTGAGACAAACATCCATATAAGAGGACAAGCATCACTGATAGTGTCTGTAAGGATACACATGAAAAATACAGGACTCTTGATGGAAGTGTAATTGGGGAGGCAGATGGGAGCCTGAACAAACATTTCAGCGATGAGCTAGGTACTAGTGTGGCTATTGAATCAAATCATGTCAGAAGGTAAGACGTTTTTTTCTAAGTGGTGAGATGATCATAGGAAGGAGGATGTCAGTTCCCAGTTGATGAAGCTTATTGGAGAAAATGGCTAGACAAAATTGACGTGGGTGAAAATTTATCTGTACAAATACACTATGCCCATGGAAAAATAAGAGTAATAATAATAATGATGACTAATGTTTATTGAGAAGTTATACACCAGGCAGATACGGTGATATTTAACTTCCATGTGCTATCACAGTCAGAATTCACAGCAAAACTTTAAGGTAGGCACTATAAAGATCTCGCTTAAAGATGAGCAAGTCAAGACCTAGTGAGGTTAAGTAACCTGCTAGGATAGTCTAGTCAAGCAGAAGCATAGCCAGGATTTGAATTGGGATAATTTGACTTCTGAAACTACTCTTTTAACTATCAAGGTGCTGAACCAGACTTTAGATCGCCACTCTCTTAATTTAACTCCAAGTTCAGTTGGCTCCCTCATTCGGTGAACTCAGCTTTTTTTTTTTTTTTTTTTTTTTTTTTTTCTGGAGACAGAGTCTCACTCTTGTTGCCCAGGCTAGAGTGCAATGGCACGATCTCAGCTCGCTGCAACCTCCTCCTCCCAGGTTCAAACGATTCTCCTGCCTCAGCCTCCTGAGTAGCTGGGATTACAGGACACTACTATGCCCGGCTAATTTTTTTTTTAAATTTTTTTATTTTTTAGTAGAGACGGGGTTTCTCCATGTTGGTCAGGCTGGTCTTGAACTCCTGACCTCAGGTGATCCACTCACCTCGGCCTCCCAAAGTGCTGGGATTACAGGCGTGAGCCACCACGCCCGGCCAAACTCAGCTTTAAGTGAAGAGCATGTCTTGGTCATTTACTAACTTTTTAGAAAAAAGAATTTGGGTCCCACTGCAATTCTTTATGAACTTCTGATATGCTTGCTGTCGTATCAACCCTCATGAATTCAGAGAGTTGCAAGGTTTTAGGAAGTGACTTTTGGGAATACTCAGAACTCCTATGGTTGAGCATGACAGGAAGGTGGGGGACTCATTTGGTCAGAGATAATGCTGAGGGTGGGTGAGTGAGACTGTGGAAAGCCTGATGTGTCCAAGGTCACAGGGAGAGTTCTGAGCCAACTGATTATTTTGAGAAGAAGGAAAGTGAAAACTTTAGAGGTTAAGAGCTTTCTACAGTACTATATACACACATACATATATAATCTATATTATAAATGTACACATATTATTATATGTAGACACACACATATTACATATATGCAAATGTATACACATGCATATTATTATAATTCAAAATCTCTAAATAAATGTATACACGTTTTTCACCCTGAATTATACCAGTTAACAATTATTGAAATCTTAATACCAGGACTCTGCTGTGCGTTAACAAGCATTGTGTCATTTCATCTTTGCAACAAGGTGAAGAACTCATTATTATTATCTCAATTTTTTCAAATGAAAAAAGAAGGCTCAGAGAAGTTAAGCTACTAGCCATAGTGCTAGTAAGTAGCCGAGCTGGAATTTGGTCCCTAATCTGTCCAACTCCTCCAGGCCTGCTCCATAAACAGCCATATGATTCTGTCCCTCTTACCTGTTACAACTGTTTACATGCCTGGTTCTCTGGCCCCTCTGCAAGCTCCTAAAGGTTGAGGCTGGGGTCTGTTCGCCTCATGCCTCCATGGCTTAGGCCTAGCCCAAAGATAACACTTCTAATTGTTTGTGGAGGAATTGAAGGAATTAATTGTCCCACATGCTGAGAGGCAGAGCTTGGCTAGAACTAGACTTCTTAATAAGAGCAGAAAGGACTTCTTCAGCCTCCGAAGATCTCTTCGTTCTCTGAAATCTAGCACTTACAGCCATTTCCCTTTCCTAAGTCACCAGATACTGTCCTGTTTCATCTTTTATACTAGTGAATAAAAATAGTATAAAAGTATATATTTATACTACCTTATTCAACTATTTTTAAAATATTTAACACTTGCATAGATTTCCTTTTTTTTCTTTCTTTCTTTCTTTTTTTTTTTTTTTTTTAATTTGGTCCTTTTACTGGACTATGAGCTTCTTGGGAGTTAAAAAGAGATAAAGGAAATTTTTCTGTATTGAGTCTGTATAATGTACCAAGCACCATATCATGGCCATCACATACAGGAGTTTTTAAAAAAATCTTCATGACAGTCCTTAGAAACAGTTATTATCCGTCTTTTACAGGAGAGAAATTTTGGGCTCAGACAGTGAAACACAGTAATTTGAATGATAACACACAGTAAGGACATGGCTGAGCTGGGACTCAAACCTAGGTCTTTCTGACTCCAAAGCCTATGACGTGGCCACTGCCTTTCCAGTCTGAGCCCTAATTGCCACACGGCCTGGGCTTCCTGTGCCAGACAACACCATCTCTCCCTCCTCTCCCACACGCCTCACCATAGCAAGACCTGATGGCTATAAGCCCAGGCATCGTGGAGGCTGCAGCAGAAATGTGCTCTGGCATCTTAGGATGCTGCGTAAGGTATGCCAGCAAGAGGAAGAACAGTTGGTGAACAGTTGGTGAGTGGATATTTTTATGCAAGGGTTGCCTAGAGAGAGGAGAAAGAAGAGCAAAAAAAACTGTTTATAAAGAAGCCACAATTAATAAGGTCTTTGTTAGCTTTTTGGATTTTGATTTTCAAGTCCATTGCTTTGGGTTTAAATGGAAGCAGAAAGGTCCCCAAGGAGCCAAACTCCCAGCTTCCAAAGCATGAAGGCATTTAGGAAAACCGATCCCAGCCTGAGTGTGCTGAAGATTTTAAGTATTCAGCAAGGAGCGCAAAGATGCTGTGAATTCCTTTGGACAGCTTCTCATCAGGATTGTTTATATTGCAGCATGCTCAGTATGTGAGCTTAAGAGCTACAAGTTAATAAAAAAAAGTAAAAGAAAAAGAAAGCACCATCCTTAGAATATCCAAGAGAACCACAACCACTCTAATATTTTGGCTACCATTTTACATCCCTCTCCAAGCCTCAATGTTCTCATCTATAAAATGGGAATAATAGTATCCATCAAAGTGGGTTATAGCGAGGTTGTGAAAATGCCCTGTAAACCTTAAAATAATTTATAAATGAGACCTTTTTTTTTTTGAAGAATACTTTTTTATGTAAAGCCCTCTACTTCCTTTATCTCTTTTTACACATACATTCATTCTTCAATAATTTAAAAATACATACACTGCTGCCATTTATTAGAGTACTTAGACTATGCAAGATCCATATTTTGCTATATCCATATTTTGACCCTTGCACTGACCCTGTGAGGTAAGTGCATTCCCCACCTCACCTCTCCTATATTTCAGTTGAAGTGGAAGCTCAGTGAAAGGTTAAGGAATATAACCAAGGTCAGTAATAAGCAGAGTCAGCAACAGAGACTGCTCTGGAGTGGACAGTTGGTCTAGATTCCAAGTGCTGACCACTTGGCTACAGTGGTTTTCTGCCTGCTACTTGCCACGAGCCTTGTAGCCATCCAAAGAGTTAGCATATGAACAGGCATTCTGTTAGGGCTGACTTTGTGTCCTCCCAAAAGAAGACATATTAGAATCCTAACCCCTGCTTCCTCAGAATATGATCTTATTTGGAGACAGAGTTTGACAGTGGTAAGCAAATTAAAATGAAGTCATTAGAATGGTCTCTAATTTAATAAGACTGGCATCCTTATAAAAAGGGATATGGACACAGAGACGGAAGTATAGAAGGAAGATGATGTGGGGAGACACCTTATAAAAAGGGATATGGACACAGAGACGAAAGTATAGAAGGAAGATGATGTGAGGAGACATAGAAAGAGGACAAAAATCTACAAGCCAAGGAGGGAGGCCTGGATCACATCCTTTTCTTATAGCCCTTAGAAGAAACCACCCTGCTGAAACCTTGATTGTGTACTTCTACCCCCAGAACTGTGAAACAATCCATTTCTGTTGTTTAAGCCACCCAGTTTGTGGCACTTTGTTTATGGCAGCTTTCACAACCTAATGCCTATTCTGAATCCTCTTTTCTGGATGAGGCTCTGGAAGAGGAAGAGATTAAGGTGACTTACTCAAGGGGTAGGTGAGATGGCTGAGATTTGTACCCCATGTTCTGTCCACTCCTGCACATTGATTGCTAAAAGAAAGCTCCTTGGAGGCAGATATTTCTCTTGGTTGTATTCACTGCAGTGCCTGGCGTTTATATCAGTGCCCGGCATATCATAAACCGATACTTGTTGAATAAATGAATCGATGAATGAATGCATGATCTTTCTACCAACTTACCCAGTGTATCACAGCTAGATTAAAGTGATTTTTAAAAAGCATATCAGGCTGGGTATGGTGGCTCACTCCTGTAATCCCAGCACTTTGGGAGGCCAAGGCAGGTGGATCACTTGAGGTCAGGAGTTCGAGACCAGCCTGACCAATATGATGAAACCCCATTTCTACTAAAAATACAAAAAAATTAGCAGGGGATGGTGGTGGACACCTGTAATCCCAGCTACTTGGGAGGCTGAGGCAGGAGAATCACTTGAGCCTGGTAGGCGGAGGTTGAAGTGAGCTGAGATCATGCCACTGCACTCCAGCCTGGGCAACAAAGTTAGACTCCATCTCAAAAAAAAAAAAAAAAAAAAAAAAAGAAAAGAAAAGAAAAAAAAGAGCACATCATACTGGAACAAGAGTTTCAACAATTTACAGTCGTTGTCAGAACAAAGAGTTTCATACTTTGTATTCAAATTCTTCCCACAATCAGAGACTTATAATTATAAACAAGTTTTCAAACAAATTCCTTTGAAGTCTTGTTTCATGGATTGTCAGGTGTGAAACTCCAAAGTGCTAATTCTTATTTGTACTTGGAAACCAGTGACTCACCTGCCTTCCTACCTCTGGTTTCTGCCCATGTTGCAGTTCCATCAGTTTTTTCTTTCTACCTCATTGACCAACCCTCAGTTTCCCTTTACTGGCTCTTCCTCATTTTTCCAAACTGAACTGTGGTGTGGTCCAGGATTCTGCTTTTCTCACTTTTTTGGTAACCGCATCCAGTCTTATAGTTTTAAATACTATTTATGTGCTAATATCCAGATTGGTATCTCCTGCGTACACTTCTATACTGAACTGTAGACCTGTATATATTCAATAATCTTTTTAATATTTCCATATGAATGTCTAATATATATCTCAAAGCCAGTATGTTCAAAACCAAACTCCTAATTTCTCCTTTCACCCCAAATAACATACAGCTTCACTTATGGTCTTCCCTACCTTAACAAATGTCAGCTTTATCCTTCCATTGCTTAGGCTGAAACCTTGGGGCTTCTTTTGACTCCTTTTCTCACACCTAATATCCACTTATTCAGCTGATTCCATAGTATTACTTACAAAAAATCTTGAGGATGTGGCCACTTCTTACTACCTCCACTGTTACCATCATCCTTTTTGCCTAAATTATTGCATTAGCTTCTTACCTGGTCCTCGACATCCAGTCATGTCCCTGTACAATCTCTTCACACATTTTCCTGAACAAGCGTATTAAAATAAAATGTAAGTCAAATCACGTGCTCCTCTGTTCAAAATTTTCCAACAGACCTATGTAATTTAGCATTTCACCACCTCTCTGATTCTATTTCCTTCATTTCCTCATTCAC
This sequence comes from Mandrillus leucophaeus, assembly GCF_000951045.1. Lineage (NCBI taxonomy): Eukaryota > Metazoa > Chordata > Mammalia > Primates > Cercopithecidae > Mandrillus > Mandrillus leucophaeus. The sequence continues at coordinate 7,730,571 of NW_012101365.1, read as the reverse complement.
CGGATGACATTCAGTTTTATTTACATGGCCTATGACCAAGTTTGCAAAGAAACAAGCTCTGGTAGATCCAAGGTTTTTCTGAGGGAGTAATTTCAGTATAATTCTTTGAATAAGCTAACTCTTCTCCACATCTACTCCACCAATACCTCCCAAACTCTTTCCAAGATGGTCCTAACTAGACCACATGTTGCTCAACTCCTTATTGAAATATCCACTTCAGTTGCATATGATTTTTCTCATTATCATATCATTAGCTGTAGGAGTATCCAATCTAGAGTGGTTACACGTACCATTACAACTTCTTCTCTATTTTGGTCAAATTTCATTGGAATGAAGCTTCCCTCGTTCTTATGGTTACAAGAAGGTAAAAAGGTGGCAATCTTGTTATCATGTCTGCTTTCTGCCTGTTTTGGTGTGCTGGATGTCTTCATTTAACGAGGTCTTCCCTCCACCCTTCTCTGCCTGCCCCAGGAGGCTGACCTGTATGAAATACATAAATGGCCTTCTGTACCTTTAAGGCCTCTGGATAAAGTAAAGCAGAAGAGTGAGATCAGGGTATTTTTTTTCCCTGAATTCCTCCCAGTGAAGTCACCTTGGTTTGGCTGTCTCAGATGTCACTAATCCCTTCAAGGGGGCTGCTCTACAGGACTCCCTCTCCTTCAGAGTTCTCTCCCACCTCTTCCCCTCTAGCCTGGGGTGGTAACCTCCACTATTATCAGCTCTGGGTTACTGCTCCATCCCCTAGGATTCCCTTCCCTTGCTTACACCTTTATAATTAGTCTCTCCTTGAGCTCTTCTCACTTGAGTGTGCTGCCAGTTTCTTGCTGGGACCCTGACAGATATATCTGATGATCTGTAAACGTTCCCCTGACTTAGTACACTTTATCTGTGGTAATCAGATCTGACATATTGCTTTCCTCTGACACAACAGATTCTTTTCCTGACCAATACTGCTCAACTGAACAAGAGAAAGTCTATCTCTCACTAGGAAGGTGAGTTTCTGAAGCCAGACTGACCCATCCTGTAATCCTAGATTAGACAATGACCAACTGCCTTAACTTCTTGGCATTTTACTACTCACCAAATCTTGTGCATTTTAAAATGGGAACGATATGACTGATATAGAGCAGTATATACTATATCATTAGCAAATATTAATTTATGTTTTTCCTCTTCACCTTGGTGCATTTATTTTTCTAGCTCACTTTTTTTCTTCTGCTTCATTTTGGTTAATCCAGTACCTTAAACCTCAATGAAGCTCATGGAGTAGCAGTGTGTAATTTGCAGTCAGATAATTTTCTCATCAGTGGGAGTTGCTCTTGTGCTACTTTGGGCTGTATCCTCTATTTCAGTCTTTTGTCTTATTTGTAAAAAGCATATCGTATTATTCCAACTTCTACACTTCTCTTTGTAAGCTTGTACATCGTGACTGAAAGTGAAACCTTAGAAAATGATATTCCATCCTCAGAGTTGTTGACAAGACACTCAAGACACTACTATTAGGGAAAATCTAAGTGTACTGTTTTCTGAATATAGGGGTCTTTCTCTATTCTTGCATGTGGAAAGGACAAGGGACTAAGTCAGATTAACTGGGATCCTAGATTTCCCTCAGCTACTTGTCCTTCTGGGGCTGGAGTCAAGGTCATATTGAAAAGTGCCACTAAGGCTCCTCACAGGAAGTTTATGGGGTGGTTGAGGTGAAGAAAGAGAGGTTTAATCAGGAGGGAGGAGACCTGCCATGAGCCTCAAGGTTCATGGCACATCAGAGAGGCTAAAAGCGGAAACATTGAGTGCTAGAGTTCAAGCTGGAGGTAGAAATAGAACAGACTGTATGTCTCAAAGTAGAGAGCACGAAGAATATTTTCAGACACAGAAAAGACAGTGGCAAAGTAAGGTGTGGATATAAGCCAAGATCCACTCAGGAACACATTGGACAAACAGGGCCACTGTGCCTCTTTAGGGGAAGGCTTGGCATGGTCACACCAAGTTAAAGACGAAAGCTGAAAGTGGCTTTGTCTTTAGATCCTTTGCCTCTCTGAGCCCTAGGACTCATGGCAGCTAATAGGGGATAACACACCTTGCCCTATTTGTCACCTAGAACTATTATAAGGACAAAATGAAGTAATGGGTGTGAAGGCACTCTATAAACCACAGAACACTATACAAAAGTGAGGATCCAGCAGCTCTTTTATGACACAGAGCTCAACTCTTCTCTAAGAGACTGCATACCTGGTCAGTTGGAGTCAGACTAATCCTGAACTTCATCTCCACTAGGGATGCATTAGTCAATAGAAAAACTATACTCAAAGGAATTTAAGCAAAAAAGTAAACCAAAGGCATACTTCAGGAAAGTTGCTGGATGGCTGGGCTTGCAGGATGACAAGTTACTGGGTCTTCAGACACAAATCAACCTTGCTCCTTGTGTAGTCTCTCCTTTTTCCTATGGTTCTATTTCACTGGGTTACCATCATAGCCCCGCTTTCTTCTTGAGGCTGAAGCATGGTCATTGTAACTCCTGGACCTGCCACTTCCTAGCAACATCATCCAAAAGGAGTGGCCCGTCTTCTCTTAGTTCCATTTTAAAAGTTCCCGAGTGAGCTTGTCCTGGCTTGGATCGCATGCTCATTCAATGACCTGGCTTGGGTCACATGCCTGTTCTATGCCAGAGCATGGCACCTATGATTGGTACTTCTGTATGCTTTGGATCATGGAAGGGAGTGTTCCTTAACTAATCCTGGAAGGGAAAGTGCTGAAAAGACCAAAAAATAGATTGCTACTACAGGGATATAATAAACACTATATCCTGTAACCTGTATTTATGGCCAAAACATCCGAACCTCATACCCACTGGAAGCACATAGAGAAGAGGATTGATAGTGAAATAGTCAGGGTCCTGGCAAGGAACAGATGATACACTCAGAAGAGGGGTCTAAAGAGGCTTTAGAGAAAGTACTATTTTTGAAGATGTGGGAAGGGTTAAGAAAAACCGAAAAGGGAGTTGATGGTGAAATATCCAATGTTCCTACCAGTGGGCAGCCAATTATGTCTCTTGGCCTGAAAGGGAAAGGGAGGTATGATTATCTGTAGCCATAGGGTAAGGCCAGCAGACAGGGGATGTGGCCGTAGTACAGGAACCCAGCCACTGCCAATCAGCAGATAAATAGAGAGGGGCTAACCTTTCTGTCCTCTCACCTGCCTGTTTCAGGCTGGCATTCTCATTGGCCAGTTCCAACTAGAACTCAGAATTCAATGAGCTCAGCTCGATGGAGTCCTTAACAGTTAGATTCCAGGGCACAGAGCAAGGTGGAGAAGAATGGAAAGGCAATCTGAAGGGGAAATGGAGGATGTCCCGTACAAGGGTGCGTCTGCTCCCTTTGGCACAAAAGATAGGGCTAGTTGGAGTCCACTCTGTAAAATGGGACATCTTAAAAGAATAATGGAATTTGAGGGCTAGAGGGGTCCTTAAGATCATTCAGACCAGAATTTATAAACTTGCCTATATCTAGCATTCAGGTACGGCTTACGTGGCTGATATAGCTTTAATACCAAAAACCAAACACAAGCAGGCAATAAACAAAACTCCAAATTTAACATTAATATCCTTAGGTCAGGTATGCACTTTCCAGTTCACCAGAATTATCATCATTCCCTATTGTGTAAAGCCCCGTATACATTCTTGCCTCCCAAAAGTAATTGACACGAGCACCTGTAAATAGAAAAGTCAAGCTTCTTCATTTTTCAGATAAAGAAGCTGGAATGGCAAGGAAACTTGTTTGCCCATGGCTGCACAGCGTTGATGGGAATTCTGTCTGCACAGACAAAAATAGAAATGTATAAATATGAGGGCTTAATGAAAGAGTTGTTTGTCTCCATAAGATGAGACTCCATGGGAGCCACCATCACACATGGGAGTGACTATCATTTGAAGCAAGAGTTATACAATGATTCTACTTGTTCTTTGTGTCCTTAGAAGGTGGAAATAGAACAATAGGGAAAGGTGATTATGGTCAGTGCAAGTCAGAGCTTGCAAAAGGCTATTCAGAATGGACTGGGCCTCCATTCATCCTCGCTTCCCATCTGTGCAGCTGATCAATTGACAGAAATGGAATCACCCCTTAGTGTGGATGGTGTTGAACCCTCCTCTTAGGGCCTTCCTCCTATGAGTTGAGCTGATGCTGAGTTGAATTGGAATGAGAGGAATGTGTCTTCTTGGCTTTTTTCCATGGAATATCTTTCATTTTATTCCATTCTTTTTTGGTGGCATGTGGGTAGGAAGGCTTTATTTTGCTTTGCTCTCTTCTCAGAATCCCTAGCCTTCCTCCCATCAAGAATTTAGAAGTTTGTCCTCTGTTTGCCTTTACCTATTATTCTCAAATACCCTCCCTCTTTTCCACTCAGACCCATTTCTTTTCTGTCCCCACATGTGTTAGGCTCATTTTCTCCTGCACCTGGATCCTCAGGATGTGGTTAGTGAATATACTGGTTTGGTTGTAATAATAGAGATCAAACAGTGGTGGCTTAACTGGAAGGAGGAGTGCAGCAGCTGTTGGGCTGTCTGGATGGGAAGGGTGGCTGTGCTCAACAAAGTCACCAGGAACCCAGTTTCTTCTTTCTATTACTTCATCATCCCCCATTGTCTTTATGAGCAAAGATGACTCTTCCCCATCATACTCCCATGCCAGTCCTCAAGAGGGGGGAAGAAGACACACAGAGCACGTAAATTCATTTTAAGAAGTGATCCACAACAATGCTTCTTGTCCCATCCTGTTGTTCAGAACTTCTTCATGTGGTGGTTCCTAGAGGCAAAAAAAAAAAAAAAAAAAAAAAAGGTCAAGAAGTAGCAGGTAGCCACATCAGAGCAAAATTGAGGGAGGGGAATGTAGGACAAGGTACATTAGTAAAAGGAAGAAAGAGTGAATGGATATTGAGAACCAGTGAGTCCACTCAGGATGCACTGTATAAGCAGAATGACTTCCTTTTGCCCTCTGAAACCAAAGCTCATCTTCTTTCAAATACCAGTTTAAATTTGCTCACTCTTTTAAGTTTTCCCAAAGAATCATCCTTAAGATGGGTCTCAGTATTCTAAGAGGACTGGGTTTAATGTTATACCTGTAGTATGTACTCAAGGAATATATGGGGAGTTGGTTCGAATGCTCCCCACCGTCTTTGCCGTTGTCCACGGTCCAGCAAAGGGAGGGAATGATTACATGAGCTTACATTCACTGGGCATCTACTAAGCACCAGGTGCTGTACTAAGTGTTATGAGCATTATCTCAATCTATCATTGTAATTGCTCTAGGAATTAGGTACTGTAGTCCGTTTGCTAGATGAGGAAACTAATACTCTGTGATATCACTTTCCCAAAGCTCTGCAGCTAGAAGTGCCATATTCCAAATTTAAACATGAAACTGTCTCCAAAGTTTATCGCTTATTTCAACACATTGAAACTTCTCTGTAAAGAGCTTTGCAATAGGGAAGCTTCACAGAACTGAAACAACTGGGTAAGTCAGTGTTTATACATTGGTCAAACTGGTAATTTGAAGAATACAGGCAAGGAAAAAGAAATCTAGCCATATTATCCATTGGGCTAATTTAAGTTTCCAGGGGAGTATATATATATGTATATATTTTGGTGAATCAGGCTCCTCTTCCCTGAGCTGTTTTAAGAAAGTAGTACAAAAGACTACTCCCCTAACCTCCCGATTTCTATCCTTTCTTGATCTCTTCCATGATTTTCTCTTGGGGAAAAGGAGTAGATTGAAAACTGTTGCTATATATGTAACCATTGAAATAGATGCTCTGCCTATAAAAATAAACTTGTGCCAGGGTCTAATAAATTGTGTGTTAACATGGCAGCTCAGTAGTCTGCAGGGGAATTGCATTCACTCTCCTGATCAGAGTACATACTTCCAAGCCTCCCTATTTGTTAGTTCCTTAGCCCGGCATAGCTGAGAACTTATTCCGCATTCAGTACAGCAAACATTCTTGAGTACCACAAGGTGCCTGTTTCCAAACTAGGAACTGAAGATTAGAAGTGAAGAAAACAAAGGACTTGTCCTCAGGGATATGAGTCCACAGGGAGAACAAAACAGGAGAAACAAATAACAGTGGTGCTGTCAGATTTGTCTAACAGGTGAAGTGTGCTTAAGGTGCTATTGATTTAAAAGAGAGGATTTGATTCTGAATTGAAGAGGAGACATAATGTCTGAGCTGAGTTTTGAAACATAGGAGATAATCAGATGACAGAGAGGGTATTCCAGGCAGAGGGAATAGAATATGCAAAGACAAGGAAGCACGAAACACAGCATATGTTTTGGGAACCATAAGCATATCCAAAACTTTGCAGTATGAATTTATTATGTCAATTTCAAGACTCTATTTGATGGGTGATGGAGAGGAATAAAAGATTTTAAATAGGAGAATGAAGTGATCCCATTTATGTTTTAGAAATGCCCCCCTGGACAATGTTAGGAGAACATGGAGAAATGAGGAACACCTGTTAGAAAGCAGTGCTAGTGATCAAAGATGAGAAACGATGAAATATAAGGTGTGTGATGGTCTGGGAAGGGAAGCTAGTGGTTGAATATAGGAAAAATAGCTAACACTTATTAACAATTTGCTATGTGCCAGGTACTGTTTTATGTTCTTTGATATGGTAACTTACTTCATCCTCCTAACCCTTCAAGGAGGTAGATATTATTATTATCAATATTTTAGAGCTGAAGAAACTTGGGTGTTAAACCCAGCTAAAATTTTGCAGAACCAGGATTTGAGGCCAGTCTGGTCCCAGAACCTTCTCTCTTAAGCTCTGAATGGGAATGCTTTAATTTGCTTTTCTTATTGAAATATTAGGCTAAGATTATCCTTGAAGGGCATGAGATAAGCCATCTTACAAGGAAGAGGTTTAACAGAGCAGAGTGACATTTTATCTCAGCACTCAACTAGTTCAACAACCTTGGGACAGCATGATAGTCTGTAACCTCATCTGTGACATGGGGATATCTATACACACTTGCTAGGACTTTTCTGAGGATTTAAGGGACAGTACGCTTTCAAAGGGACAACTCCAGTGCCTCAAAGTTAGCAAGCAATTCTCAAACACTAGTTTATTTTTTCTTTCCTCTTGGAGGATACTGAAACTTTTGCAGCTCCTATTAAAGTTTTTATAAAGAGAGATGAAAATTATTAGACTGTTGAAAATAAATAAATTATGGCTACCTGCAAAAATATAGATGAATCTTGGAAAAATAATGTTGGATGAGAAAAGAAAATCTCAGAAGACCACGTATAGTAGGATTCCATTTTCATAAAGTGTAAAAATAAGCAAATCTAAGTAATGTATTCTTTAGAAATATGTGTGTATGTGTGTGTATATATATATGTGTGTCTGTGTGTGTGTGTATATAATGTGTGTGTGTGGATAGATAGATAGATAGATAGATAGATAGATAGATAGATAGATAGATAGATAAAGAGTTGCTTAATACAGGGGTCTTCAATCCCCAGGCCATGGACCAGTACTGGGCTATGGCCTGTTATGAATTGGGCTGCCCAGCAGGAGGTGAGAGGCTGATGAGCTAGCCTTGCTGCCTGAACTCTACCTCCTGTCAGATCAGCAGCGGCATTAGATTCTCATAGGAGCATGAACCCTATTGTGAACTGCACATGCAAGGGATCTAGGTTGTGCACTCCTTATGAGAATCAGACTAATGGCTAATGATCTGAGGTGGAACAGTTTCATCCCCAAACCATCCTCCCACCCCCTTCTCATGGAAACATTGTCTTCCATAAAATCTGTCCCTGGTGCTAAAAAGATTGGGGACTGCTGACTTAACAACACTAAGAATGGTGATTGCTGCTGGAAAAGAAGGCAAGGACACAGGTTAAGGGAGGAGCATGTAGTTGGTGCATTGGTGGATTGCTGGTGAGTGCATGGATGTTCATAACATTGTTATTATTAATATTAATCCTTTGTAGGCATTAAATATTACATATGTTACATTCAAACAGATAATGAAGGAAAAATAGTATCCAAGGAGGTAGATTAGGCTTTAGGCCTGGCTTGATTCAAGATCTAAACAAAGACCCAAGTCTCTATTTCTTGGCTTGGCTTTCTCTAGGTTAACAGATTCTTCAATCTGAATAGTGGTGGCTTCCCCAGTAACTTCAGACTCACATTGTTCTAATACCCAGTCAAGCACAAGAGAGAACATCTCCTTCCCCAATAGCTCAAGAGGAAGATTCAGAACTGAATCTCATCAGCCCTGATTGGCCTGGGCCTGGGAGCCTGAATCAATGCCTTTGGCCAAGGTGTGCATTAACTGACTTAGTCTAGGTCTTATGCTGGACTCCTGTGTCCTGGGCTAGAATCAACTAGACTCAAAGCACATTGGTTGAGAGTGAGGGTGCAGGCTGGCTACTTCAGAGCCAAATCAGGATATTGATGCCACACAAATGAATAGATGTCAACGGTAAAAACAGCAAATGCCCACAAGAGCCATTTCCAGTCCTTGCATTTTTATGATTACACAAAGAATACACAGATACTACAGACATTTTTTAAAGTTCAGAAAATCATGAGGACAAAAATAAAAGTCATCAGCAACCTTGCTAAGCTGAGAAAACCAATGTTAACATTTAGACTTATTTTTTTCCAGTCCTTTCTTTAGGCCTTTTATTGCATTGGTGATTGTGTATTCAATTATATAATGTGTCTTCTTTTTACTTAACGAACACATTATTGTTTTTGCAAGCTAAATTCATAGTCTACTACGGAAGAAGTAGTTACGCAGGTAGTTATGTAGTTTCCAGAGATATATCTGAGCTCAGTCTCCAAGGAAGGTTGGTGAAGCAGGTGAGAGGCAGAGGTTGTAGAGCAGAAAGGGATCCAGGCCAAGGGGCTAGCATAAGCTCAGGCATGGAGGTAAGAAGTAACATACTGTTTCTTGAGCCCAAAGTGTAATGCATGGAGCAAAAAGGGATGAAGCTGGAGAGGAGGCTACAGAAGGCCTTGCATGCTCTGCAAGAGAATTTGAACATTTCAGAAGGAGACCACGGTTTATTTTAGTTTGGGATTGTGATCTCTGCCCCTGTTCAGGACACACTCACTATCTGAACTGTCTTTCAGGTCTTCCGTGTGTCTATCAGTCTTACACATTCTTTAAAGGAAAATAATGAGCTGCCCACTCCAGAAATTCCACTTTGCAAATTCCTTCCACCATTCTCCATGGGCATCAATTTCTCTCTCTTCTGAGGCACACTGAGGGTCTTAGTTCATTATCTTTGCGTTTCATGTTATACCTGGTGCATCGAACATGAGTCAGATAAATACTTATGAAATTGGACTATACCAGTGTTTTTCATGTGGGAGAGAGTTTTCTTTCCATGGGACATTTGGCAAGGTCTAGAACACTTTGGTTATCATGACTTGTGAGGGATGTGCTGTTGGGTATTTGGTGGGTAGACCCAGGGATGCTGCTAGATGTTGTGTAACGCACAGCCCCTGCAACAAGGTATGCTCTGGTTAAAAATGTCAATAGTGCTAAGGTTGAGACACTCTGAAGTACACGGACTGAAGTGTAGAGGTCGCTGGGTGGTAGTCAGGAGAACTCATTTCTGGTCCTGGTTCTGTGGCAATTTACCTTGGGGATTTTGGGCACTGTGCTGTCTTTGGGTCTTAGGGCTGTCATCTCTGAGAATTCTAGTATGAAGATCACATGCTTTGGAGTCAGATGACACTGGGGTCAAATTTTGACTCCACTCCCTACTTTGCCTGTGAGGTCCTGGGCAAGTTATTTTTTACGCCCTTGTTTCCTCATATTTTAACAGGGGTAATGGTGTCTACTTTGGAAAACTAGGAGGAATCGAGATCACCTGTGTAAATCAAGACCCATAACACTCGACACATGGAAGGTGCTCAGTAATCAGCTTTGCCATGATACTAAGACTATGACTATTAATAGAATAAAGGGCTTGAAAAATTGACTCTAAGATCTTTTCCAGCTCTAGTATTTTAGAACGTCTTGATTTGTTTTCTCTGCATGTAAATGCTGAACACGGCTAGGCATGTGTATCATATGGGGTCCCTGCAGGAAGCATATGGCACACTCCAACTGAGAAACTTGGGGAAAGTGTATTAAAGGGATTCTTATAATGGCGTGGGAATGATTTAGAATAACCAAAAAGAGATAATGCAGGACTCCTGAGCTAGACCTTCTAGGTCTGAAAGGGTAAGAAGAGGGGCTATTACCAGAATCCTGAGACAGGTGGCTTTGTGGACAGGGCTGCCTTGCAGAAGCTGTAGTGAACCTTTGTAGAGACCCAAGGAATATATATATCAGACCTCATCCCCTCATTCTGCTCCTCTATCTCTTGCTGGTGGCTCCCATTATTTGAATCCAACAGAATGCCCAAAGCAAAGAGCCTGTTGATGCAACCCTATGTCAACTCCCTAACACACGTATCCTATTAGAGAAGGTGGAGAAAGTGGATTTGGAGGCAAATAAAATATAAATGGCAGCACAGTATTAGAATTTGTGGAATAGCAAGCAGTCAGGGGTTTGGGCACCATGACTTGCTATCAGATTCAACATGTTAATACTTTAGCTCTTTGTTAGGGAGAGAGAAGGCTCCACATATACTTAGTTGTCTGCCCCACTCTGAGTGCATCTTGCCCTGCAGACTCAAGGGAGAACACAGTTCTGTTCTGATAAAGGCATCTGTGACTTCTTTGAATACTGAATGCCTCAAGCAATCTCCATGCTGGGAGGTGGAAAACAGTGGAGGCTGGTTTGGGAGGCAGCACGGTTTGGTGAAACCCTAGTGATCTATGTCCCAGTTCTGTATCTATCACTTGCTGGCTTTACTATCTCTGGGACTCAGTTTCTTCACTTGTGAAATGGAGTAGCAGCCTGTGGTTTACAGACCTGTTGTGTGGATTAGACATACATGATAGAATGTAATCCAGTATGTGGTGGCATGTGGTACTCACCAACCAGTTTCTATTGATTTAGCATTTGTCTTATCATCAGTTATTGTCAACCATGTGCTGGGCCTTTAAGTAAAGACATGATGACTAAATGAAGGTCCCTAACTTTAAGGAAATCATGGTTCAGAATAAGTTTCTATTCTGGGATTGATAGGTAGGCTTTGGAAATTCCAAAACCCCCTTAAAATGGAATGCAGAAGTTTGTATATGTGCAGGTATGTGTATGCCTTCTTCAGGAAAGATTTTATTAGTTTCCCCAAGATAAGTATCATTGAGAGAGAGCTTTCAGAGGATAATTCCTGAGAGTGAAATACTATCAATCTTCGATTCAGTAGAACCGCTATTAAAAATAAAACAGGCCAAGTGTGGTGGCTCATGCCTATAATTTCAGCACTTTGGGAAGCCAAGATGGGAGGATTGCTTGAAGCCATGAATGTGAGATCCACCTAGGTGACACAGTGAGACCCCATCTCTGCCAAATAATAATAATAATAACAATTAGCAAGTGTGGTGGTGTATGCCTGTAGTCTCAGTTACTTGAGAGGCTGAAGTGGGAGGATGGCTTGAGTCCAGGAATTCGAGGCTGCAGTGAGCTATGATCAAACCACTACACTCCAGCTTGGGCAACAGAGTAAGACCTTGACTCTAATGATGATGATGATGATAATGATGATGATGATGATGATGACAGTATTCAGTGAGAGCATGATTGGAATGTGGCCCTGTAATCATCTTTCTGTGGTCTTGCATGGAAGCGTTTAGGCTAGAGAATAGATGTTGCAGGCAGAAATTATCAGTTTTGTATAATAACCAACTTTCCAGAGTTGTCAGAAAGGTGATTGGGGGGGACCACACATCCAAGAAGATTCTAAAAGATCACTTACAGGGCATTCTATATTGGAGCAAGTACCTATAAGACCTTTTCAACTTTCAGGTTTCACTGTCTCACCAGGATAGTGTCAAGGTGATGGTAACCATGGTAGAGAAAAAGGAGTTTTATGCTTATATGTATCTCTGCTTGCTCTGCTTCCTGTGTGAGGTGGCATGATCACATGAATGAGGTGTTCTAACAAGTCAAGAAGTGGACCAGGTACAGAGAGATAGATGAGATAGCACTTTTTGGAGCAGCTTGCCAAGGTCATGTATGTGTGTATGTGGAAGAGCTGTTTACACTAACATGAGGAGACACTATTAGACACTTACAAATCAACTTGATTGCCTTAACTCTGACCAAGACTGGGGACCATGGAACTTTTCTTGGAGGTCCCCTAAAGACTGGAGCCAATGATAAGTAGTAGCTTTCAAATACCTTTACTTAAGAAATCCCAAAGAGCAGGTTATGGATTTATTAATTCATCAATTATTAATTGAGCAACACATGTGGCAGAAATCTCCGCCCTGAAGTTGTCTATAGTATCTTGTGGGACATACACATGTGAAGAAAGCTCTGCAGGCCTGTGGATAGTGCAGTAACATGGGGGTGGACTAAGTAAGTGCTGAAGAGCAAGCCAATTCCAGAAGACTTGCCTGAGGAGCTAATGTTGGGCTGAACTCTGAAAGATGCATAGAAAACAGAAAGGATGGGAAGCCAAGAGGGTGAAACAGGTGATTCCAGCCTCAAGAAACAGGGTACCAGACTACCAAGCAGGACAGGTGAAAGACAGTCTTGGTTTAAAGAAAGATAAAGTCAGTGTGTTGAGTATGTGGGATGACTGTGGGATGTGAGACTGGTAGAGCCAGTGGGAAGAGATTATGAAGAACTCTGAGTGCCTTGGCTTCAATATGAGCTTTACTCTGAGTGAACAGAAACCATGTGAAGGTGGACAGCATTTGTCTGACATAGTTAATTTGTGTTTTAGAAAGAACTACTTCCTAAGTCTTGACATAGAGTTGTGGGCGATGGGGTCCAATGTGACTCCCGTCTCTCTCTTCCCTCTTAGGCAGGAGTAGGCTGAGTCCTTAAGGCCTTATTCTTTCCGCAGCAGAACTCTCACTGGCCCTTTCTCCCATTCTGTGCATCTCCTCATAAATCAGGAGAGAATGCCCCAGGTCTCCACGTGGCTTTCTTGTTACCATAAATCTTGGGTATGAGTATGGTAGAGGGTGATTTAGGTAATTACATAATATAAAACTGCTCTTGGCTTTCTCACGTCTAAAGAATTGCTATCTGTGTATCTAATTCTGCAATTTATGGCCATTCTGGATGAGGGAGAGGGTTCTTACAGTCACTGCCTGTAAATTATGTGCTTTTCCACTGGTGAATATTCCTGATGGTAAATGACTATTATTCCTACAGGCTGTACTCACATAGATATAAGGAACACAGGCATGTGGAATGATGAGGGCCAATTTATCGTGCTGTCCTATTTAGAGGGCAAGGCCAATGGGAGGCAGGGGTGGAGTCTATGCCCCTCTGAACAGGCTCTTCCTATAGGACAGGGACCGCATCCAATCAGGCCTCAGGAACCCTTTGCCATGCAACACACATCAGCCTACTACAAAGTGGTTCAGCTGTAACTGCTCAATTAATAACAGCTTGTGTTGATTTTTTTTAACCACATAATTGAGTGTGCAGTTGGGTTTACTCTTGCATTATATGTTCATTGTTTCTTGATTCTTAATCAAGTATTAATTCTCAAGATGAAGACAATATCTTATAATTCAATATCTCCAGCTCTTACTTAGTGCTATGCAGGCAGAAAGAGCATAACTCTTTGTAGGCAGGCAGCAGGTTTTCATGTTGGTCCTTAATGAGCCTTTTATTAGCTGTATGACCTCCAGCAAGTTACTGAATGCCTCTGAATTATTGTCTCCTTTTCTGTATAAGGATAGTAGTGATCTTTGGCTTGGCATTGTTATGAAGTTAATTGTGATAATGCATGCTAAAGTGCCATGCATGGTGTTTGTAAACGTTGACCAGTAAACAATGAATGAATGAATGAATAGGCCATAACTACAAGGTGTATATAGTTTAATATAACACATAACAAATCATGTTAGCGTACGGCTAAACCCAAAACACAATAACTCAGAAAGACAGACATTTCACTGTCCCCTAATCAGAGTGGGCAGACAGGCAGTCCAAGACAGGTACGTTGCTCTGTTCTGTGCCATCCAGGGCCTTTGTGCCTTCCATCTCGTTGCTCAGCTATTCCCCAGGGTAGTGTTGTCTTCTGAATGTCCAAATTGTTTCATCACTACCACATTCACTTTGTAGCCCACAGGAAAGATGAAAAGAGGAAGTAGAAGGCAAGTAGCTTTTTAAAAAGATTGAGACTTGAAAGGTGCACACTCCACTCTGTTGAGTGGCCACATGTCCAGCTGAAACCTGGCAGGTCAGATTCATAAATACAAGAAGAGAAAAAGGAATGTAGGATCTGATTAACACTGCCTGTCTCACATACTTACCAACACTTTTATTTAGAAATCAACTTTAATTCTACCCAAAGACTGAGTGCTATCATGTACAGTTAATTGTGGTTTCAAATACATCTGCTTTATCTCCTCTCTACATCAAGAGCTTCTCAAAGGTTTGGATCTTTACTTTATTTCTTTTTGGTTGTCCTCCTGAGAGCTTAGCATAGGACCTGATGCATTGCAGCTGCTCAGTGTTTGTTGACTGATCAACTGACTGACTACAGTGTGCCTGGACTGGATGCTAAGTCAGCCTACAGCAAGGCTTGTGAGCAATGATATAAGGGCATGCCTTGACAGGAACATGGGTCCACTCCTCTCTTAGATTGAAGTTGGCACAGAGCATCCTGGGAGCCAGGTAGCTCCTCCATTACTCTCTACGTATTGAGCTGTTGAGAAACATCTGTCCACTTTCTTGCCCCATCTACCCAGAAAATAAACACAAAATATTGAAACACTTGACCTATTCCATTTTACAGATTAAAAAACTGAGGTCTGAGGTTCTAAGTTGTTAAGTACCTTGTTCAAAGGCACCTAAAGAGTTATTGCATCACTGAGATCACTATTCAGTTTTCCAAACTTATTAGTACACTTTTTTTTCACCACCCCATTAGGTTTCTTTCTTTTTTTTTTTTTTTTAAGAGATGGAGTCTCGCTCTGTCGCCCAGGCAACATTGGCGCCATCTCGGCTCACTGCAAGTTCCGCCTCCTGGATTCATGCCATTCTCCTGCCTCAGCCTCCCGAGTAGCTGGGACTACATGTGCCCTCCACTACGCCTGGCTAATTTTTGTGTTTTTAGTAGAGATGGGGTTTCACCATATTAGCCAGGATGGTCTCAATCTCCTGACCTCGTGATCTGCCCGCCTCAGACTCCCAAAGTGCTGGGATTACAGGCGTGAGCCACTGTGCCTGGCCCATTAGATTTCTTAAACCAGATAAAAACAATGACAACAATAGTAAATGTTTTGCTTTTTATAATTTCTACCATGTTTCACATTCATGATCTCACTTAATCCTTATAACAGCTGTTGGAGATAGGATTGTTATTAATATTCCTTTTTAACAGACAGAAAAGAGAAGTCCAAAGAAGTGATAAAATATTCCCTGCCAAAAAGTGCGACGCTAGAACCTAAACTCAATTATTTGTATCTCAATCCTGCTGGGCCGCTACTGTGCAGATAAAATGATAAATACCAAAGCACCTTATAAACTGTGGACCATCTCCAGTGCCTGGCATTATTATTAATGTGTTATTGCTGTGAGACCCAAATCTGCTCTTGAGTCCACAACTTGGGAACCCTGCAGTATATTTTAATTATAGCCACTTGATAATCCTGGGGTGTTGAGGGGGCACTGTCCTATATCATGCCTAAGAGTCCTAAAGGAGGAGATTTCTCCAAACTCATGAATATTCATTGTAATGCTAAACCACAAACCGCATTTTCCTTCATTCACTATAATCAGATGCTCACTGCATTGCTCTCAAACCTTATAGTCACTAAGTGGATGGATCATAAGCATGTATTGTATTAGGTATCTCTGCTAGGGTTTTTTTCTCCCCATCATGTAGGGATTCCACAGTGCCTAAACGTATCACTGGAGAAATGAAAAGCTACCATTTCTTTGCTGGAAGCTTGGTAAGCAATTGTTTCTAGGGAGTCTCACACACTTTGCCAAGGGCTTCTTGAATTGGGCATTGCAGGGATTCCATCCTCTGATTCTTCCATCACCTCTGGTTTTAACAGTAGAGGTGCATAGTGTGGGGAAAAGCATTGCTGGTGATAGGTCTTTGCTACTCAAATGGTGTCCCTGGAGCAGTGAAACTGGTGTTACATGGGAGTTTGTTGGAAAGGCAGAATCTCAGGCTCTGCCCCAGACCCACAAAACCAGAATCTGCCTATTAACAAAATCTTCAGCTGATTCATTTGCACTTTAAATTTGAGATGCATTGGGCTAGAAGACTTAAAAGGTTATTATCCTCTAGTCTGCCCTTCACTGGCTGTGTAACTGTGGACAAAGCACTCACCTTTTCTGAACCTCTGTTCTTGACTTTCTATAAAGTGAGAAGGTAAGGTGCAGACATTAGAAGTTCTAAGTTTGTTTTCAGGGAAGTAGTTTGCTCACAAATCGAATGCATCAAATATCAGCAAAAATTGTATCTTCTTTGAAATTTCTAATTTCTTTTCTTTTTGAAGCAGTAACTCCAACACATTATTTGTTGTCAAATTACAGCAGGCATCATGGCCCTCAATTCCCTGAAATGTGTTGCCCTGGGCTTATGAGGACCTGTCTCCCTCACTGAAACCAAACTCAGAATATCTAAACTTTGTGCAAGGGAACCTCCAGGTATAGAAGCAGACAAGGCTACACATTCAGCCTTTCCTGGAGTTCCACTTCCTTCTGTTCATTTCAATATTTGTGCTCATCGTTACTGCTGTAGGTTTGGCCTTCTGTAAAAATTGCAGTCATATTCCCACCCTTTATAGTGCTATGTTAGTGCTGTGTTCGCACTAGGTAGACAAAATTCCTTAA
The DNA here is from genome assembly GCF_000951045.1 of Mandrillus leucophaeus. Classification (NCBI taxonomy): domain Eukaryota; kingdom Metazoa; phylum Chordata; class Mammalia; order Primates; family Cercopithecidae; genus Mandrillus; species Mandrillus leucophaeus. The sequence goes on along the minus strand of NW_012101365.1, from coordinate 7,713,637 downwards.
AATTTTTTGGGAAGCTGGTTGTTCATCCAACATTTATTTAGGCCTTAATGTTCTGTTTAGATGCAGTTGCAGGTGGGTGGGACAGAGCAATGGTAAGAATACAGGCTTGGCCCTAACTGAGACCTCAGTGGGAATCCTGGCCTTATTCTTCACTGAATATATGTGGGGTTGTGTTCCTTGGCTACATGAGGTGTTACTTTCTGCATCTGTAAAAGGGGATAAAGTTGCTTTCTGGAGAATGGCACAAATTTGCTCAACATCTTCAAGAAGCTTGCAGCCTAGTAAGGAGATTAGTCTAGGTTTGGGGCAAGGCCATGAACTCTGCATCCCCCAACTTAGGGTGTTAAGATTTCCAGGAAGAAATTACCACTAGGCTGAGAACTTAAGGACAAGGAAGCATTAGTTAGATGAAAGCAAGAATAGAGAGCAGGTGAAATGGAAAGGAAATTTGTTTCTGAAAGAATGAACAGTGTCTAAAAGTTTTGAAGATGAGAGAGAACATGGTGTTTGAGGTAAGCTGAGTAAACCTAAATATATATCTGGCTCATCTCAGATAGTTCTTATGGGACATTCACTGATAAGGAATGAATGTTTGTCCCCCTAACCCAAATTGATATATTGAAGCCTATATCTCTAATGTGATGATACTTGAAGGTGGGACTTTGGGGACATAATTGGGTCATGAGAGTGGAGCCTCAACAAATGGGATTAGTGCCCTCGTAAGGGGACTGAGAGACCAGAGCATGCTTTCTCTCTCTCTCTCTCTCTCTCTCTCTCTCTGTTATGTGAGAATATGAGAGAGGAAGGTCATCTGTGAAGCAGATAGAGGGCTCTCACCAAGAACCTGGCCATGCTGGCACCTTGATCTCAGACTTTCAGCCTCCAGAACTGTGAAAAATAAATGTTTGTTATTCAAAAGCTACCCTATCTATGGTGTTCTGCTATAGCAGTCCAAACTAAGACACTGGCCTTATTAGAAATTTGTTTGAATAACACTGGAAAGTAATGAGTAACCAGGGGACATTGAAAATATTTAATAACAACTGGTTTGGCTCAGCATCGAGCAAGCAGAAGGGAAGTAGTTGGTGCAAGAGTAGAGTCCTGGAGTCCCCAGGAGAAGCAGATGGCAGCCCTTTAGTTACTAAAGGCAAAGTGATCCTGAGGGATGGACAGTGGCTGCAGGGTACCTCCTGGGGGCCTGGGGAAGGGGTTGGGTGGGTATTGACCAACAGGATAAAAATATTTTAGTACTGTAGGGTGTATTAGTCTGTTTTCACACTGCTATAAAGACACATCTGACATTGGGTAATTTAAAAAGAAAAGAGATTTAATTTACTTATAGTTCTGCATGGTTGGGGGGGCCTCAGGAAACTTACAATCATGGCAGAAGGTGAGACAGGAGCAAAGGCACATCTTATATGGCAGCAGGTGAGAGAGAACAAGGGAAGAGGGAAGAGACCCTTGAAAAATCATCAGATTTCATGAGAACTCACTATCGCGAGAACAGCATAGGGGAAATTGCCCCCATGATCCAATCAGCTCCCACTAGGTCTCCCTAGATACATGGGAATTATGGGGATTACAAGTCAAGATGAGATTTGGGTGATGACACAGCCAAACCATATGATAGGGACCAATGTGATCCTACCAACACACTGCCTGGAAATTAGTCCTAGTAGTAACTGCATTTCGCGTTCTTTTAAAACCCTGTACTGAGCATTGATCCAAGTGCCAGTATCCCTATTGTACAGAAGAAGCTGCTAAAGTTCAGAAAGGCCCTGTGCCTTGCCCAGAGTTACACACCTAGCAAGGGCTGGTCCCCAAATGTCTCTAACTCTAAATTCAGAACATCACATGAAAAGGAATTCCCATGACAGGAGGACGTGATTATTTCTGCTTAGTGTAAGTCACAGGTAGAGGCCCAGAATGTTCTCTGAACATGGCACAGTCAGGTGGCCTCCCTATGGGGGCATCTGAACAACAGCTTAGCCCTGACTATGGGTTACGTCATGCACAGGTTCCGAGGATACTGAACAAGCTGGCCAAGATGCATGCCAGCAGCTAGGGCCCTAGTGTCCTCCTCTTCCTGAAACAGAAGGGAACAGAGGAAGCACATCAGACAGGGGAACTGCAGGGCCTGCTCCAGGACATCAGCTCCTCAAGATACTAGTAAGGAAGCACCAGTGAGAAGCAAGAAAGGAAGATTTGAGTCCTTCCACCTGCTGACCTAGCTTGGGTACTGTTGCAAGTCCAGCAACAACAGGTTTTGAAGCTGTTAGTTTTTTCAGCTGGGGATGCTGATTTGCCCAGAGCACTTTAAGTGGCCAGGAGCTGCTCTGTCTCTCAGTACTGGCTCTGTTCCTAGACTATCTCCAGACCATTTCCCAAGTCCCTCCCTCTATCTTCTCTTGTTCTCTGCCTCTTATTGGTATCCCCACTTGCCTCCCTTGGTAGCTGAGTTCCCAGTGGCCACCACAGTTGCTCTAGACTCCCATGGCCTATTACAGAAATGCAACTCTAGCTCAGCTTTGCCTTCTCTCATGAGCATAGTTTGGCTTTTCATCATCTAGTAAAAAATATGGAATGCTAGCTAAGAGATTCTAGACTGGACTGACTTGGCAGGGATAACTGATCAGATCAATTTTAGGTTGCTCCCACCACTCTTCACCCTGCATCCCCAGCAAACACTTAGGAGGAATCCCGTTGGGCCCCTGCCCTCCTTGGCTCACCCCACAGACCTTATCACATAGTCCCAAGATCTGTAATATTTATTTGTGCCTCTTATAAATACTTAATCAAGCACCAACTATGTGCCAGACCCAATTTAAAGCACAGGAATACCGAGAAACAAGACAAGGCCTCTGCTTTCCTGGAGCTTATGCTATAGTCAGGCAGATCAGCAACCAGAAGTTAAAAAAAAGACAACTCCCCACTGCCCAAATATCCAATAGTGACCATGAAAAAATTAAAGAAGTGTGATAGAGTAAAGAGCAACCGGTGCAGGAAGGGAGCTGACAAAGGGAAGAGTTGGTGCAAAGGACCTGAGGTGAGAACGAGCCTGGCTGTGCACAGATGAGAAAGGAGGCCAGTGTGGCTGGAGCAAGGACACCTGGCAGCAGAAGGAAGAGTGTCAGATGAGATCGGATGGCTCACCAAATGTGATGGTGTTTTAGGCCCTCACAGAAAGTTTGTATTTAATTATAAGAGTGATTGGAAACTGCTAATGGATCTGAGTAGGTAGGTGACATGATCAAAGTATTTATTTCTATTTTAAAAAGTGACATGATCCCAGCACTTTGGGAGGCTGAGGTGGGTGGATCACCTGAGATCAACAGTTCAAGACCAGCCAGGCCAACATGGCAAAATCCCATCTGTACTAAAAATACCAAAAAGAAAAAAAAAAATTAGCTGGGCGTGGTGGTGGCTGCCTGTAATCCCAGCTATGTGGGAGGCTGAGGCAGGAGCATTGCTTGAACCCAGGAGATAGAGTTTGCAGTGAGCCAAGATTGCACCACTGCACTCCAGCCTAGGCAATGGAGCGAGACTCTGTCTCAAAAAATAATACTAATAATAAAAATGGCAAGTGTTTCTCTCAAACTTGTATATAGTTGATGCTTGAACA
>NW_012101365.1:7704695-7709965 GCF_000951045.1 Mandrillus leucophaeus | reverse complement strand
AATGGAGCGAGACTCTGTCTCAAAAAAAAAAAAAAAAAAAAAAAAGTAATGTGGATTACAATCCAATGAAGAGGCAGAAGAGGACCAGGAAGACAGGTTGGAACCATCAGGCAACAACTGATGGTGTCATGGACTGAGGGAGGCAGATAAATGGATCACTTCAAAAAATAGCCTGAGTTAAATGTGGCTGAGGCCTGGGCTCCAGCCGAGGACCACAGAAGGAAAATCAATTAGCAAACGTGTGAGTTACGGCTGTGTGAGTCTTCCATTCTCAAGGCTGATTATTTATTTAAGGGCTCCCGTCTTCCTTGGAATAACCTGCCTGTAAGGCTTTATATTTCACAGAGCAGTTGCCTTTGCGATCCCAAAACAATGTGCCTATTTTCTAGATGAGAAAACCAAGGTTCAGGATGATAAGTGACAGTCCTAAGGTCACACTTCGGGATAGATATGAAGCCTGTGATGAAAAGCAGGTCATCTGACAATTGAGCCCATCCTTTTCTTTCTATGTATTTCTTTAACATTAGGCCATTGCAAAAATTGAGATCTGCTTTAAGTTTCCTCCTCCACTTGCCAACTCAAGCAGAGTAGTCCCCAGCATTTTCTGCAGCCACGGACAACCTGATCCATCCAGGCACTTCCAAGAACAATCTCTCTAGGCCATCTAGGGCAGCTTTTTATGCACTTGGTTTTTTGTTTGTTTGTTTGTTTGTTTTCCTGATGGTGATTCCTGGCTCTGACCCCTCAACTGACCTTAGCAATGTTATTGAGCCACTTTGTGACTCGCTTTCTTCATCTGTAAAATGGGAATACTAATACCTTCTCCCAGAATCATTGTAAATATTAATGTGGTGAATCCAGAATTAGGTTGGCATTGAATAAATGGTAATTCCCCTTTTCTCCTTCTCCTAACACTGACCTGCAGACATTTACTACCTAGCAGTAACATTGTTTTCATTTAATAATCTCAAATGAAGATAGACACCTTAAGCAATTACCATAATACTACTTGACATTTATTGAACACCAGGTCATGAACTGTGACAAATATTTTACAGTTGTCACCTCAATTAATTGTCACAAAATCTCCATGAGGTGTCTATTAAGATCATTATCCCCATTTTACAGATGTAGAAAGAGAGGCTTAGTGGGATAAAACAACTTAATAGAGGCCACACAGCTGGAAAGTGATAGATCCAGGAGTCAAATCCAGTTCCTCTACTTTCAGAACAGATGCCCCTAACCACTAAACCCTCCTTCTTCTCATGGCAAGACTAGCTGTATGTTACAGGTGCCAGGTTTCCTCGCTAATTATCCTCTGTGGCAGGCGTTAGTCAGCATCAGGGCTTAAACTGGTGGCAGGAGATGTATATCTCAATTAGGCTTTGAGTTTAACTTCCAGAGACGGAACAAGAGATTGAGTCTTAGAAGTTGCTAAGTGAATGAAATTGAAACAGCCAGAAATGGCTTGCCGTAGGGGAGACAGACTCATTGCTTCCCAGGTCACAGAAATTTTGTTTCGTCTCTTTGGCAGAATGCTGAGCCAGCGGAAGTCATACCTCTGCCTTACAGTTTGCTCAGAAGGAAACTTTAAAGAGTCTTGAAAATTTGAGGCAAATGCAGAGAGAAAGATCCATAGCACAATGTTTGCTGTCGCAGCGTGACCCTGCTGCACGGTGAGGAAGTACTGTGGCATGGCCTCAGAATATGAGCCTCAGAGTTAGAATGATATGGGTTCAGATCCTGGCTTCATCAGGTCCTGGTCTTGGGCAAGTCAGATGCTTTATCTATGAAAAATTCCCTCAATACTGGACAACAGAGCTTTAGAGAAGGTTAAACTGTAATAGATCAAGTTAAACACTAGGTATTTAGCACATAATGATCACTGAATAAATGCTAGTTCCTGGGGTTAACACATGTAAAGTGCTTGGAAGAATCCTTGGCACATAAGCATATGATAACAGCAATGCTTATTATTACCTTAGTGCTATCAACATTGGCAGGACACAACTTTTCTTTCCAACTCTCTAATTTAGCACACCTCTAAAAGTAATGAAACTAGAAATACAACTCCCTGAAAAATTCTATGGTTCATAGATGTTCCACTTAAATTATTTTCAGATAACTTTAAGTGTTTTCAAAATCCATTTTCTCACAATGAGCTACCATTGCACTCCCCCGCCAAATGGCTAAAATTAAAAAGACTGACAACATCAAATATTTTCAAGGATATGGACTGTTAACTCTCATACATTGTAGATGGTAGTATAAAATGGTACAACCACTTTGAAAAAGGACCTGTGAGTTTTTTATAAAACTGGGACTGTATCTACCCAATGACCCTGCAGTTCTGCAACTTTCCGTTTACCAAAGAGAAGGAAAATATATCTGTAAAAGACTTTTACAAGAATATTCATAGCAGACCTGTTTATTCTAGGAAAAGCTAGAAACAGATCATGTGTTCATTAGTAAGAGGATAAGCAAACTGTGGTATATTTATATAAATGAATATTTATCAATAATAAAATGGAACAAATCATTGATACGTGCAATATATGGATAAATCTCAAAAATATTATGCTGAGCGAAAGAAGCATTACACAGAAGAGTACTTACAATATGATTCCATTTATATGAAGTTCAAGAAAAGGTAAAACCTATTGTTAAAAAAAAAGGAGACTTCTGGTTTTCTACTGGCATGTGAGAAGTTTAGAAGATGCCACTTTATCCTAACAACAAGTAAAAAGCTGAACAAACTGAAAAAATCAGCAACTTTTCTTATATCCATAAGAGAAGTGAGGTCACCGCCCCCCAAATTGGAAACACAGGTGGGCAAATGCAGAGAATTTCAACTTATAGGCACGGAAAGCTCCACTGGAACCGGGGCCAGCATAGGAAATCCTGAATTGTAATTGATAAATTTTTGGAGTTTCAGTGTGGACAACTCCAAGAATTATAAACCTTACAGGGTTCCATTCAAAGGGAGACTCCACACTTTTGTGGGTTTTTATCTCTAATAGCTCTGCCTAGTTTTCATAGTGTATATGGGCGAAAAACCTCCTAGTGCTTTTGTCAGGCAGAGAAGAAAAGGAGCCACTTTGAAAAATGCCAGGGCATTCTGTTCTTCCTAATAAGATCTGCCCTCAGAAGGAACCGTTTAACCAGAGCCTAACATGGGGTTTTATAAGAGCCTAACTGACCTGTGGAAAGGAAAATACTCAATTCCTGTCCCAAACTATATTTTGTCTATAAGAAACCCATTTTACATATAAAGATACAAATAGATTAAAAGTAAATGGTCATAGAAAGACAAACCATGCTAACACTAATCAAAGGAAAGTAGAAATCAATATGTTAATTTTGAGCAGAGCAGATTTTAGAGAAGGGAAAGTTATCAGGGATGAAGTGAGCCATTACATAATACTAAAGGGATAAATTCTCCAAGAAGACATAATGATCCTTAATGTACAGGCACTCAACAGTAGAGTATCAAACTACATAAGATAAACACTGATAGAACTTCAAATAGAAATAGATGAATCCAGTATTGTAATTGGAGTTTTTAATACCCTTCTATCTGAAATAAACAGAGCTAGCAGGCAAAAATTTAATAAGAACGTAGTTGAAGTCAAAAATGCCGTCAATCAACTGAATATAATTGACACATATAGACTACTTTATCCAACAACAGCAGAATATACTTCTTGTCAAGTTCACATAAACATTTACCCAGATTGAAAATATTCTGGGCCATAAAACAAACTTTAACAAATTTAAAAGAATGAAAATCATATAATCAATATCTGCTCTCAGAACACAGTAGAATTAAACTAGAAATCAATAACAGAAAGATAGCAGGAAAACTGAGAGTACATGGAGAATAAACAACACACTTCTAAATAACACAAGTCAAAAAATCAGTCTCAAGAGAAATTTAAAAATATTTTTAACTAAATAAAAATAAAAACACAACTTGTCAAAATTTGTGAGTTGCAGTGAAAGCAGTGCTTAGAGGGAAATTTGTAGTATTGAATGCATATGTTAGAAAAGAAGAAAGACCTAAAATTAATAAAAGCTTCCACTTTAGGGAAACAGAAAAGGGAAATAAAATTAAAGCCAAATTAAGCAGAAGAAAGGAAATAATAACAATAAGAGCAGAAATCCATGGAATAGAAAAGAAGAAATTAATAGAGAAAATCAACCAAACCAAACTTTTTCTTTGTAAAGATCAATAAGATTGAAAGCCTGTAACCAGGCTAACTATGGAAAAAAGACAAAGGACACACATTGCAAATACAAGAAATAAAAGAGGAGACATCACTACTATCCCATGGACATTAAAAGAATAACAACAGAGGGGGGCGGAGCAAGATGTCCGAATAGGAACAACTCCAGTCTCCAGCTCCCAGCGTGAGCGACACAGAAGATGGGTGATTTCTGCATTTTCAATGGAGGTACCAGGTTCATCTCACTAGGGAGTGCCAGACAATCCGTGCTGGTCAGCTGCTGCAGCCCGACCAGCGAGAGCTGAAGCAGGGCGAGGCATTGCCTCACCTGGGAAGTGCAAGGGGGAAAGGAATCCTTTTTCCTAGCCAGGGGAACTGAGACACACAACACCTGGAAAATCGGGTGCAGACCGACACCCCACACCTCACACGGCAGGGTACACCCCTGAGACGAAGCTTCCAAAGCAAGAATCAGACAGGTACACTCGCTGTTCAGCAATATTCTATCTTCTGCAACCTCTGCTGCTGATACCCAGGCAAACAGGGTCTGGAGTGGACCTCAAGCAATCTCCAACAGACCTACAGCTGAGGGTCCTGACTGTTAGAAGGAAAACTAACGAACAGCAAGGGCACTCATACCAAAACCCCATCAGTACGTCACCATCATCAAAGACCAAAGGCAGATAAAACCACAAAGATAGGGAAAAAGCAGGGCAGAAAAGCTGGAAATTCAAAAAGTAAGAGTGCATCTGCCCCTCCAAAGGAATGCAGCTCATTGCCAGCAATGGATCAAAGCTGGACAGAGAATGACTTTGATGAGTTGAGAGAAGAAGGCTTCAGTCCATCAAACTTCTCAGAGCTAAAGGAGGAATTATGTACCCAGCGAAAAGAAACTAAAAATCTTGAAAAAAGAATGGAAGAATGGGTAACTAGAATAATCAATGCAGAAAAGGCCATAAATGAACTGACAGAGATAAAAACCATGACACGAGAAATACGTGACAAATGCACAAGCTTCAGTAACCGACTCAATCAACTGGAAGA
>NW_012101365.1:7633800-7704645 GCF_000951045.1 Mandrillus leucophaeus | reverse complement strand
GTTATACCTGATGTAAATGATGAGTTGATGGGTGCTGACGAGTTGATGGGTGCAGCACACCAACATGGCACAAGTATACATATGTAACAAACTTGCACGTTGTGCACATGTACCCTAGAACTTAAAGTATAAAAAAAAAAGAATAACAACAGAATACTAGGAAGAATTCTGTGCTTACAAATTTGATAGCCTAGATGAAATGGACCAATTCCATGAAAGACACAAATTGTCAAAACCAACACAAGAAGACACAGTTATCCACATGTACCCTAGAACTTAAAGTATAATTAAAAAAAAAATTAAAACAAGCAAACAAACAAAAAACAAGACGACACAGTCGATCCAAATAGGCCTATATTTGTTAAAGAAATTGAATCAACAATTAACAACCTTTCAAAACAGAAGGGACCAGGCCTAGATGGATTCACTGGTGAATTCTACAATTTAAGGAATAAATTATAACACTTTCTCTACAATCTTTTTCAGAAGATAGAAGCACAGGATATATTTCCCAACTCATTTTAGGAAGTCAGCATTACCCTAACACCAAAATTAGACAAAGAGATTGCAAGAAAACTGTAGACCAATATCACCCATGAACAGGATGAGATGCAAAAATCCTCAGCAAAATATTAGCAAACAACCCAACAATGTTTAAAAGGAATCATACACCACAATCAAGTGAGATTTATCCTAAGTATGCAAAGCTGATTTAACATTCCAAAATCAAATAATATAATCCATCACATCAGCTGGCTAAAGAAGCAAAATTAAATGATCGTATTAATAGATACAGAAAAAGTATTTGACAAAATCCAACATCTATTAAGGATAAAAACTCTCAGCTACGAATAGAGAGAAACCTCCTCAATTTGAGAAAGAATATCCATGAAAAACCTACAAATAACATGACACTTAATGGTGAGAATCTTGAAGACTTCTCACTAAGATCAGGAACACGACAAGGGTGTCCTTTTCACCACTCTCTTTCAACATCATATTAGAAGTCCTAGCTAATGTAGTAAGAAAAGAAAGACAACAAAAGGCAAACTGATTGGAAAGAAAGAAATAACTGTCTTTGTTTGGAGATTATGTAATAATCTCCGTAGAAAATCTAAAAGAATTGACAAAAAATCTTCTGGACCTAAGAATTATAGCCAGATTGCAGGATCTAAGTTAATATATGAAGTGAATTGCTTTCCTATGTACCAGCAGTGAACAAATAGAATTTGAAATTAAGAACACAATATCATGTAGCACACCTAAAAATACTTAGGTATAAATCTGACAAAAATATAACAAAATCTGTATAAGAAAAACAATAAAACCCTGATGAAAGAAATCAAAGAGTAAATAAATGAAGAGATACTTCATTTTCATGGCTAGGAAGACTCAATGCTGTCAAGATATCAGATCTTCCTAATATGATCTACAGATTCAATGCAATCCCAACCAAAATCCCAGCAAGTTATTTTGTGGATATTGACAAATGAATTCTAACATTTATATGGCAAGGCAAAAGACCCAGAATAGCCAACACAATATTGATGGATAACAAAGCTGAAGTACTGACACTTCTCAGCTTCCAGTCTTACTATAATGCTACAGCAATCAAAGCAGTGTGGTATTGGTGAAAGATTAGACAGATCAATGAAACAGAATAGAAAGTCCAGAAATGGACCCATATAAATATACTCAATTGATCTTTGGCAAAGGCAAAGCAATGGAGAAAAGATAGTCTTTTTGACAAAAGATGCTAGAACAACTGGACATTCACCTGCAAAAAAAGTGAATCTAGACCCAGACTTTATACCCTTCACAAAAAATTTAACTCAAAATAGATACAGACCTAAATGTAAAATTCACAACTATAAAGCTTCATGTTATGGTTTAAGTGTTTGCTCCCTCCAAACCTCAAGTTGAAATTTCGTCCCCAGTGTGGAATATTGGGAAGGGCTCTAGGTGGGACGTGGTTGGGTCATGGGGGTGGATCCCTCATGAATGGTTTGATGCCATTCTTAAGGTAGTAAGTGAGTTCTCACTCTTGCAAGACCAAACCAATTCTGGGGGTATGCACTAGTTCCCGGGAGAGTGGGTTGTTACAAAGTCAGGGTGTGCATCAGGCATGATCCCTCTTTGTACCTGCATGCTTCCCCTTTGACCTTTTCTGCCATGTTTTGATGCAACACAAAAGCCCTCACCAGAAGCCAAGGAGATGCCCACACCATCTTTCCTGTATGACCTGCAGAACCCTGGGCTAACTAAACCTCTTTTAAAATTATCCAGGCCCAGATATTCCTTTATAGCAACATAAAACAGACCAAGACACTCCTAGAAGATAGCATAGGAAAAAATATAGATGACCTTGGGCTTGGCAATGACATTTTAGCTGTGACAGCAAAGACATGATTTACAAAAGAAAGAATTCATGAGTTAGACTTTACTAAATTAACAATTTCTGCTCTGTGAAATCAAGACAATGAGATACCACTGCACACCTATTGGCATGGTCAAGTTCAGAACGCAGGCACTACTAAATGCTGGAGAGGATGTGGAGCAACAAAAACTCATTTGTTCCTGGTGGGAATGCAACATGGTACAGCCACTTTGGAAGCCCGCTAGGCAGTTTTTACAAAACTAAACATACTCTTAGCATTTGACCCAACAATTGTGCTCCTTGACTTTTACTCAAATGAGTTGAAAACACACATTCACACAAAAATTTACACATGGATGTTTATAGCAGCTTTATTCCTAATTGCAACCAAGGTGTCTTTCAGTAGGTGAATGAATAAAAAAACTGTGTTACATCCAGATAATGAAATATTATTTGGTGTTTAAAAAAATGAGCTCTTACACTACGAAAAGATATGGAGGAATCTTAAATGTATATTACTAAGTGAAAGGAGCCAATGTGAAAAGGCTACATACTTTGTGATTTCAACTATATGGCATTGTGGAAAAGGCAAAACTATGGAGATAGTAAAAAGATCAGAGGTTGGTAGTAGGGATGGGTGAATAGGCAGCAGAGCACAGAAGATTATGCTCCACGTATTCACAGCAGTGAAACTAATTTGCATGAAACTGCAGTGGTAGATACAAGTCCTTATGCATTCATCAAAACCCACAAATGTACAGCACCAAAATTGAACCCTAATGTAAGCCATAGTCTTTGAGTAATAGTGATATATCAGTGCAAGTTCATGAGTTGTAGCAAATGTACTTCTCTGGTGGGAGATATTGATAATGGGGGTGGCTATACATGTGTAGGGGCGGAGGGTATACGGGAAATCTCTGTACCTTCCAATGAATTTTATTGGGAACCCAAAAGTGCTCTAAAAAATAAAGTTTATTAAAGAAATAAAATAGTATTTTTCTCTCAGTAGATAGGGCTAAAGTCTGAATGGGAATGTGATTGAGGAGCTTTTTGGGCTGATAGCAATGTTTAAAGCCTTGATAAGGACTTTGATCATGTAAGTACTGTATGTATATGCCTTTGTAAAAACCCAGCGAGAATGTTCACATAGAATTTGTGTATTTCATTGTATATAACTTTTACCTCAAAAGAAAAGAAAACTAGAAACAAATGTTGAACTCTAGTTAATGATATTCATACTGAGTTGTTTAGGGAAAAGTGTACAGATGTCTGCATTTAATTTAAAATGCATCAAAAAATAACATGGATTGGTGGATGGCAATAGAGATTGGATAGATGAGTACATATATGATAAAATAAAAATTGTAAAATATTTAGTAGTGAGTGTATGGGAGTTCATAAAAATATTCTTCTGTGTGTTTGAAAGTTTTTATCATGTTGGGGATAAAAAAGAGTTCCTTAAACAATTACTAGTCTTCTAAATAAAGAGATAATTATAATGGTCATATTGGAAGCCTAAAATGTATGCATTGTTTTAAGGAATGTACTTTTGGGTTTGTTATTAGGTCTTCAGTTTGCAAGCCCTGACTTGACATAACAAGTCGTTATAAATCACAATGCAATGTAATTTAGTGAAAGAATGGCAGTTCAAAACCTTGCCTTCTAGTGCTGCTAGATAAGCTTTTGCCACTGATTTGCTTCATTGCATAAATGGTTGTTTTTTGTTTTATTTGTTTTGGTTTGGTTTTGGTCTTTTAAATTGAGACAGGGTCTTGCTCTGTCACCCAGGCTGGAGTGCAGTGGTGCAATCATGGCTCACTGCAACCTGTGCAACTTGGATTTCCCTAGAAGCTCAGGTGATCCTCCCTCCTCAGCCTTCCAAGTGGCTGAATGGTTGGTTCTTTCAAGTCTGATGGTTATGGTTCACTTACCTATCTGCAGAGTCAATAAGGGAGACTGAGACTGAAGCTCTCACTCAAGGGAGCAGCTGTCCTCTATTCTCAAATCTCAAACTCCCCAGGGAAGATTGCCAAAGAGCTGCAGGTAGGTGCCTTCTTTATGAAATGAAGAGAATTAGCAAGGTCTTTGTGTACAAGAAGGAAACTGTCATGGGTATCATGCTTACTATGAGCTTCATTTGTGGTCATAAGGTAGTCATCATCAACCACATTTGACAAATGAGGAGACTGATGATCAGAAAGGTTAATTTATTTGCCTATAGTTACAGAACTAGGGAGTAGCAGAGGTGGGACTTGAACCTAGCTTGCCTTGTTCCCAAGTTCATAAACTCCTGTCACTTAAGGCTGCTAGGAAGGGAGATGTCTTATAGGGGATTTAGAATCCAGAATGTTTTTCCCTGAGAAACTATATTATCAAAAGTAATTGACTATAATGGAAAGTGTGCCTTTATCCCTGTAACTTTGCAATTTGGAACTGAGTGGGAAGCTTTCCTAGGAGTCTAACCTTTTTGAATAACATTATTTTGAGGCGATTCAGTGTCCCATGATGTCAGTTCATGACTACAAACTTATTAGACAAGCTTTTGTAAGTAGAGGTCATCTGTAATAGTCATATCTGATGCTTGTATATGTGGCTTTGCTATTTGCAAAGTGTATCTGTATTCTTGTTTGAGTCTACAGCCATCCTGTGACAGGAAAAACAAGGACAGGATTGGTATTTCCATTTGATAAATGCCAAGGAGATTGAGAGAGAGAGATCCAGAAGTTTGCCTAACCTCACAGAGTTGGGCTAGGGACAGAGTCATATTGAAACTCCAAGGCCCTTGACACCTTGTTCAACATGGCTCACACCTCACCTGCTTTTTTCCCCACTTTGACTCCAGACCCCTAAGTCCAGGCTAATTTACATGTGAAACCTGCAAGTTCTTGGTAGGTGACCAATATATAATGTGTAGCTAATGAGATAAAGGATAATTTCACTTCTGTTACAAAGGAAAGGGAACTCTCAAGGGTATCATAATAATCGGGCCTTTCTCAGTGGAACTCATAGAGTTTTATGGATGTCAGGAAACAATCCATCCTCACAATGGACCAGTATGCCTGGGAACTCCCATTGTCCTAGCCATTCTGTGGAGAAGGAAAGAACATTAAGTGATTTGGCCCAGGGTCACTGGCACCCAGGCCGTCAATCACAGTCTCAGTGGCAGAGCAAGGAATGGAACTGTGACTCTTGGGTAACCATCCATGGGAACATGCTTCAGCTATCACATCGTGTAATGTATTTTTAAATACCCCAAAGAGCTCTTGTGGAGAAGCAGAAATGGACCTCCCATACGACAGCCTTGAGACTCTTCAGCTAGCCCCTGTCCAAGGTCAAAAGGAAATCAGGGTAGGCCCAAGAGAAACCCTAGACCTCTTTAAATCAAGCCTTTGCTCATCAACCTGTGAGCATTTGTATTTTTAAATCTGTGTTATAGTATCTTGTGGAATGGTCGCCTCTTCCCTCCCCCTCCTTCATAATCACACCTTTGCTTAAGAGAAATAATCTTGGGAGAGTGAGAAAGGGTATTTAGTCTAGCCTGCCATTAACTTAGTTTGTGTCCTTGGGTGAGTCATTTTCCATCTTTGGGCCTCAGTTTACTCCTCTGGAAAATGACAAATTGGACCAGATGAGGGATATTCTTTGTAACTATGAAAGAAGAAAATCCTTATGAAGAGAACTTGTATTTTCTAGTCTGAAACTCTGTGACAGCGAGGTCTGTGCTCTGTTCTCAGTGGCCCCAGTATCTCGAGTCTAGTTTCTGACACATAAATGTGGCTTGATAAATGTTGAGAGAGTGAATAAAAATGGCACAGCCCCTTTGCTTAGGATGAGCAATGTTACCATAAATTCTCTACGAAGCGTGCATGTATTTCAAGTGTGACCCATTTCATGCTGGAAACGCTGGTTGTTAATCATCTTAGAGACCTGTCAGAATATAGTCAGTGGCTTGAAAAGGTTCTCATGACATAGAAGGCCAAGGCTTTTTCTCTGTTACCCCAGAGGTCTGAACAATGACTGATCTACAAAGTTAGAGAGTGATGGTGAAACCCAACACATACTTTTCTAATGGTGATAGGAGCTTCATAGGTCAATTTTTGCAGTAAGGAGTGAAGATCTTGATAAGAGACAGAATGACCACTAGTTATTAGAAGAAACTGAATTTGATGACTTGGGTTTCCTTTTGAGCCCATTATTCTGTATTTATCAACCTGATTTTTATGTGGAAAGTACACAGATATTCACCTTAGAAGATATTGCTGTGTATTCTACTCTGAAACTTATTCATCAAGTGACTTTAAGTAAATCCAATACAAATACTATTAATAATAACTAATAAAATTTATGGTGATAATAATAATTACTGGCATTTACTGAGAGACCATATATGTAAAGTACTTTGTTAACTTTTTTAAAAACTTTACATTAACTCATCTAATCCATTTGAAGGAGGATCAATTATTAATATCCATCAGATGAGTAAACCAATACATAGAAAATGTAACTTGGCTGGGCATGGTGGCTCCGCCTGTAATCCTAGCATTTTGGAAAACCGAAGCCAGCGGATCACTTGAGGTCAGGAGTTAGAAACCAGCCTGGCGAACATGGTGAAACCCCATCTCTACTAAAAAAAACAAAATACAAAAAAAAATTAGCCAAGCATGGTGGTAGGCGCCTGTAATTCTAGCTACTTGAAAGGCTGAGGGAGGAGAATTGCTTGAACCCAGGAGACAGAAGTTGCAGTGAGCCAAGATCGCGCCACTGCACTCCAGCCTGGGTGACAGAGCGAGATTCTGTCTCAAAACTAAATAAATAAAATGTAACTCATCCCAGGTCCCTCAGTGAGAAGCTAGAATCAGGGTTCACCTTCACGTCTGTCTGACTCCGGAGTTAGAGTTCTTAATTAGTAAAATTCTGTTCCTCAGTTTATTCGCTTATAAAATTGAGATCATAGTATCTGATCATTCTTACTGGGTAGTTAATGTAAATCAAATGTTATAAGTTTCAAGTTGTTTGTCTCTTCCATCTGAGAGTCAGCTCATTGAGGTGCATGGCTCATCTGGATGTCCTTCAAAGAGGCTGATTCATAAACAATGGTGCTCATTAACTGTTTGCTGAATACATACATGAATTAATGGGGAGAATAATAAGGAACTGTTTTATGAAGAGTCAAAGTGCTATACAAAGGTTATTTACTTGTTTTTTGATGTTTAAAATTTGTATTCGGCCTTGTCTAACACGTTTTGAACCTGTAAGATGGGCATAGAAAAAAGGCTACTTACTATTCCAATGGCTTTAACGCCCAAATGTTTGTCTGTTATAAGTGTTTCTTTCTAATTCTTCTCACTTTGCTTGGATTGTGTTTGACTTGCATTTGCATGAAATTTGGAAGTGAAAATTACGGCCTGTGTTTGCACTTTCATCATTTCTACTAATATTATATTTCATGTTCAGGAGGCATTTATTATTAATGCTATTTCTGGTAGAAGGAGAAACCGAAGTGTTTAACACTTAACAACCGACAAAGTCTCCATAAAGACCTTTTGAGGTCTTGTTTCAGCTCTGTTATATCCATGACAATATTGAGACACAGATTCATTGCCTGCTTTTGTTCCTTCATTCATTCATTCAGCATGGCTCAGGAACTGTAACAGTTTCCAACCTGTGACTTCACTTCAGACTCAGTCTCTGCCCTAAAGGGATTTTGTGGAGGACAGTTTAGAGTTAAGTAAGGGAGCAATTTTTAACTTGTGTAACAAATTGCTAATTGCCAGTAATAGATACAGGACTACAACCCTAACTGCAGGCTAAAGTTTGCCACTATTGATATCCCCAGGTCATAGACACTGACATAGAGAGGTGTGCCCTGCCATACTGATGCAATCAATTTGGTGCTCCCACCTTTCTCACCAGCTGGCTCCTGGGCATTTGATCACATATGTCCAATCTGTTTAGATAATATACATAACACACATCCCTAGGATACATACTTTCTCACTCCATTCTTATTTTCAAGCAAAATCATTTCCCACCTCTATTTGATATCAGCAGGAAATTCCTGGTTCAGCTCTTTTATACAAAACTGTCAGAAACCTGTAGACCTCCTTTCCTGTTCCATCTCTTTATAGACAGAAGAGTCAGCTTCTGGATGGTGACTTATTTGACATGGGGTTATTCTAGGATTTCAACCTGAGTCTCCAGTCTCTATCCCCATTCTCTAAATTGTCTTCCCCCTTTCTGTCCAGACAGGCAGAAGGAAGGAAGGCAAAGGAGGAGGGAGAGAAGGAGGAAGAAAGGAAGAAAGAGAAGAAAGGAATAGAAAAGAAAGAGCTGTAGTCAAAAAGAGATTGAGAATATAAAGATCAATTGGGTCTTTACAACTTTTCAAATCTTTTATTATGCTTTCAAAATCATATTCTTTCACAAGGGGTTGTCAGTTGTGCATTTTCCAACTTACCCATGGAACATTTTTTCGGGGAACAAACAGGAACATCTCGTAGGATGGAGGTTCCTCAGGGCAAAGTTACTGCGGATACTAGGCTCCCAAGCTGTGTACTCTGTTCAGCTTCCTTTTTCTCTATTTTAATTTCTCTTTCTCTCTTCTACAATGATTCCTAAACTTCCTCCCTTCCTTCTTCCCCTCCTTTCTTCTCTCCTTCCTTTCTTCCTTCTACACATCTGTCCTTCATTTCTTCCTCTTCTTTCCCTTCCTTTCCCTCCCTTCATTTTTCTTCCCATCCTTTTCTACCTACTTAATGGCAGGCCTGTACTGGCTGCTGCAGAGACTGATCATTGAAACTGAGCCCACAACTTTGAAGAACTCATTGTAGTTTGCTTTCTAATGATGGGAGATAAAATGACACAGATGAACAAATATTGTCAGGAAGGGAATATTACCATTTAGAAGAATGAGGCAAGATGAGGGAATAAAGAGAAATGGGGTGCTATTTTGTAAAGATGAGGAGAAAGAGGATAGGGTGACATTTAAGGAAATGAGAGCCAGCCACATGATTTTATATGGGTAGTTCCTTTTAGGCTGAGGAAAGAGTGAATACGAAGGTAAGGGTGAGCTCAAGAAACACCACGGAGGGGAACGGTGTGGCTGGAGCAGAAAGATCAAGAAGGGAGAAGTTAGGAGATGGGCTCAAGGCGATGGCTGTGGCCACCTCCATGGGGGTCCTTAGAGGCCATGGTGGGAATTTTGCTTTGTCACTGCATAAGATAAAAAGCTACTGGGCAGTTTTAAGCAGAGCATTTCCTGCTCTGACAGGTTTTTAAATAGTTTGGTTGGGCTGCTTTCTTGGTAGGGAAGAGACCAGTAGGAAGTCTGGTAGCGAGGTCCCCTGAGAGATGACAGTGGTTCAGCCCAGGATGGTGACAGTAGAGGTGGCGAGAAGTGATGTGATTCTGGATGTATGTCAAAAGTACAGCAGACAGGATTTGTTGGTTATTATACAGAGAGAAAGAGGAGATGAAGACAGCTCTGAGGATTGGCCTTGTGGCATGGGCTGCCATTTACTGAGACAAGGAGAGGGATATGCTTCTTCTCCCCTGGAACTTAATGTCTAGTTAGGGAGTCAGCAACTTTATGGTGCTTATATTTCTGTGGCTATAAAAGGAACACATCCTCCTGGTAAAAACAATTAAAATAATATAAAAGTGCATACAGTAAAAAGTTACTTGACTGATTTCCTTCCCAAGAGGCAAATACTGTTCCAATCTCTTCCATATTTTTCCAGCCACAGTCTGAGAATATACACATGTGTATGGGTTTACATATTATATTCACTTTTTTAATACAGTGGTCCAGACTATATGCCCTCTACCGCAGTCTCCTTTTTCCACTAAATAATATATCTTAGAGATCAGACCACACCAGTACATATAGAAATACTTCATTTTCCTAGCGATGTAACAGTATATTCCATTCTATCACCATATTATAATGTATTTAATTAATTCCCAATGAACATCATTAAGGTTGTTTCCAGCATTCTTAAATTACTAATGATGTGGTAATGAAAATATCTTTGAACATATGTATTATACACATGTGGAAGTAGATCTGTAGAATAAATACCTAGAAGTAGAATTTGTGGCTCAGAAGGGATGGGTATATTTAAATGTTGGTAGATAGGGCCACTGTGTGCATCAAAAGGGTTGTGCCAATTTATAGTCCCAGCAACAATACAAAGTGGTACCTGTCAGGGAGAAAGCCTTTATGATAGCAGTGATACTAATGATGCCTTACACATATGCAGTGCTTTATAAATACCAAAATGGCTTCCTATCTATTATTTTATTTGGTCTCCAAAACAGCTCTAGGAAGTAGGTATTTTGTACCTGAGGATGTGGAGCCTTGGAGAGATTAATAATTTGTCCAGCTGCTAAGTAGTGGATCTGGGATTTGAACCTGAGTCTCCAAGATGACAAAGCCTGACTCCAAGTCAGCTTGCTTGAGGACTGCTTGAACCCAGGAGTGCAAGACTAGCCTGGCAACATGGCGAGACCCTGTTTCAAAAAATAAAACGTTAGTCAGGTGTGGTGGTGCACACCTGTAGTCCTCAGCTACTTGGGAGACTGAGACAGGAGGTCTGTTTGGGCCCAGAAGGTCCACACTGCAGTGAGCCATGTTCGCACCACTGCAGTCCAGCCTGGGCAACAGAGTGAGACCCTGTTTCAAAAAAAGGGGGAGCTTTTCCAAGTCCATACTTAGACTGCTGTCTCTCTTACAGAGCAGGCTCCCTGTTCCTGGAGGTACTTAAACATTAACTGAATAAGGCCTTGGCAAGAACGCTGTTTAGGGCTGTATAGCTCCAGAGTGGGGGTCAGACTAAATGACCTTCAAAGTCCCTTTCTGCCTTACAATTCCACAAACTTAAGCTAGCTCACCTCTCTGCCTTAATAGCCACATCGATAAAATGAAAAGAATACCGCCTGCCTCTAACTACATTGGAATGTCATAAAGGTAAATCAGATAGTACACCTGAAGCACGTAGAGCAATTTAGGAAAAATAAACTCTATAAATCCAGGTTAGGTTGGAGAAGAGGATGGCTGTGTCCACCTGACTTCCCCTAGGCCTTTATTTGGAATAGTTTCCTTAAGTGGATTTGTTTTCAATATAAATCCAAGTACACACATGTGCACACATGCAGAACTACTTTGTAAAATCCATGCACATCATGTTGAGATTCACAGATTATATTATTTTATATTGGGTAAGGCTCCCCCTCATCTAACACCTAGCCTTGTCCGTAAACTCACCCTAAGCTTAGCCATCACAATACCTTTGTTTATTGTCTCCTGTAAACTTCACAACAATCCTGCCAGTTATACATTGTTTATCACTTCCTTTTTCAAATGAAGACAGTTCCATGGAGCTCATAAAGATTATTTGTCCCTTAGGGTCACAAAAATGTATAGGGCAGAGTGGGCATAGGAACCCAAGTGGTCTGACATAGAGTCTATGCCCTTTCTTTTTCCAAGGCTTAGCTCAGGGTTTACTTCTGGACTCTGGAAAGTCATCCCTGACTGCCTCCGACCCCAGGCTGTGTTTGGAAGGCCTTTCACCTGTTTCATAGGCACCTGTTTACCTGTCCTATGATCCTGTATATGTATATGTAGAAACTTACATGTCCATATGCTCCAGTAAGCTGTGGAGTTCCTTGAGGATAGGGATGGTGGCTTCTTTATCTCTACATCCCCAGCTATTAACACAGGGCCTAAGCCATGGTGCTGGGGTAAAAAAGGAACTGCCAGTTTTTGAGTATCTGTCTGTGTTAGGTGTGTTATGACTGTCTTCTCCTTAACCGTCCCAACAGCAGGTGGTTGCACCACAATTTCCCAGTAGAGGAAATGGAGACTCAGGGGGCATATTCCAGGGGCATATAGTGAATGGGAGGACTCAGGATTCAAATTGAGGTCTGTCTTACTCCAAAGCCTGGGTTATTGCAAATATATTGCACCACCCTACCCCTATAAGGATAGCAGGAAGTATGAAACCCAATTTTTTTTTTTTTTTTTTGGTAAATGCTATGATTTGGCTATAGTTTGTCCTGACAAAAACTCACATTGAAATGTGACCCCCAATGTGGTGTTACTGGGAAGTGGGTCCTAGTGGAGGTCTTTGTGTCATAGGGACAGATCCTCTTGTGTGGCTTAGTGCTCCTCTCTTTTTTTGTTTTTTTGAGACCGAGTCTCGCTCTGTCACCCAGGCTGGAGTGCAGTGGCACGATCTCGGCTCACTGCAAGCTCCAGGGTTCACGCCATTCTCCTGCCTCAGCCTCCCAAGTAGCTGGGACTACAGGTACCCACCACCACGCCTGGCTAATTTTTTTGTATTTTTAGTAGAGACGAGGTTTCACCATGTTGGCCAGGATGGTCTCAGTCTCCTGACCTTGTGATCTACCTGCCTCGGCCTCCCAAAGTGCTGGGATTACAGGCGTGAGCCACCGTGCCTGGCTTTTGTCTTAGTGCCTTTCTCATGGTGGTGAGTGAGTTCTCACTATGGCAAGACTGGATTAGTTCCTACGAGAGTGGGATGTTATAAACGCAGGACACCTCTCAGGTATTTTCTCCTTGGAAATGTCCACTTCCATTTTGCCATGTTATGACACAGGATGAGAGCCCTTGCAAGAAGCTGCACCAGGCCCTTGAACTTTTTAGCTTGAAGAACCATGCGCTAAATAAACCTCTTTATAAAATACCCAATCTCAGATTTTCTGTTACAGCAAAACAAAATGGACTAAGACAGTAAGAAAAGTTTTATTGGATTACAGCCATGCCTATTTGCTTATACATTGTCTATGGCTTCTTTTTTTATTTTAAGGGCTTTATTCAGAAATTTTTACATAGTATACAGTTCACTCATTTAAAGGGTAAATCATACTTTTATTTGTTTATTTTATTTATTTATTTATTGAGATGGAGTCTCACTCTGTCGCCCCAGCTGGAGTGCAGTGGTGCAATCTCAGCTCACAGCAACCTCTGCCTCCCGGGTTCAAAGGATTCTTCTTCCTCAGCCTCCCATGTAGCTGGGATTACAGGCTCCCACCACCATGCCTGGCTAGGAAATCATGTTTTTAGAAAATGATATCCCATTATTACAGGACAAGAGGTAGATGGGAGACTGCCTATTTACTGGTGTCTCAAAAATGAAGTAGCATCAATGTGAGCATGGGGAGTGCTGAAGAGGGGCGAAGGAATTAAAAAGGGAAGGAAGAGGGTGGGCTCTTTACAGTTAACTCCTGCCTTTGCATTTTACTTTAAAGACTTTAAGGACAACAGCAAATGGGTTCCTGGAAGTATATGAATAGATTTATTTTAGAGCACTCAATCCCTGCTCTTCGTAAAAGGAGCTAGATGCAAATAATCCACCTGTCAAGGTACATGTCTCTTTAATGTGCTGAGGACGGGGGAAAATGGGGAAAACAAAAATGCCAATGGCTATAGTAAAAGGAGAAGAAATGTTAGTAAAACATACTGTGCGAGTTCAAAGGAAGATGTGATTCTGGAAGTTTTCAAAGCCCTTTGCATGGTTCTCTCACTTAACCTTCATTACAACAATGTGGGGCAGGATTATTCTCCCTACTTTACAGGTGAGGAACCTAAATGAGCCTTCGTTTTTCAAGATTATTAGACTCCAAGCCCACATCCTTAAAGTACAGTCGACTGACACCAGGGCTGTCTGGGATACTTTAGGAGCACCTCAACCCAAGACCTCCCTACACTGCAGAGAAGGAGTAAGGACCATGGCAAATGCCCTAGGTCCTCATAGCTGGCAATGGACCTAGAGGACATGCTTACTCACGGGGAGGGGAGGGGAACATGGGAGAGAAAAGTCAGGAGTAAGGCAGGCACATTTAGGAGAAAGTATAGAGAGTGGTCCCGCTGACAGGGGCCATTCCTTCTAGGTACACCTAGGAGGCAGGAGAACATAGTGGTTAGAAATGTTCACATGGGGGCTGTGGAGTCACACAGCCCGAGTTCCAATTCTGTTTCTCCCATTTACCTTCTGCATAACCTTAGACGATTCATTAAACCTTTTTTTTTTTTTTTTTTTTTTGAGATGGAGTTTCGCTCTTGACATCCAGGCTGGAGTGCAATTGCATGATCTCAGCTCACTGCAACCTCCGCCTCCCAGGTTCAAGCAGTTCTCCTGCCTCAACCTCCTGAGTAGCTGGGATTACAGGCGTGCACGACCATGCCTGGCTAATTTTTTTTTGCATTATTGGTAGAGAAGGGGTTTCAACATTTTGACCAGGCTGGTCTTGAACTCCTGACCTCAGGTGATCCACCCGCCTTGGCCTCCCAAAGTGCTGGGATTACAGGCATGAGCTACTGCGCCTGGCCTACTTAACCTGTTTAACATATCCGTGCCTCAGTTTCCTCAACTGTAAAATGGAACTAATTGTTTTCTCATAGGGTTATCTTGAGAACTCAACTAATTTTTATAAAGCTCTAAGAATAGTGCCTAGTATGTAGTGAGCACTCCAACCATACTGGCTGCTGTTAATACACATTTAGAAATACTTTTGGAGCTAGAATTTGGAAAGATTGAAATGTCAAGCTATAAACTTATCCTTGATTTTGTTGCTCTTGGTTTTTGAACATGAAGAAATTGGAGTTTTGGGAAGGTTTGCCTATGTTCAAATGGATTCAAGTAGTAGGAAAACTGGAGTCAAGAGACCAGTGAAGGCGCGGCTGCCAAGTTCTTTATGGTAATTTCATTGTCTGGGAGAGAGGAGGGCTGGCCGCTGCTGACTGCACAGCAGCTCTGTCAGGGCCTGTCGAATCGCCTGCTCTGAGGTGGTGGTTTGGCTGTTGCAGTCCAGATTTCACTGTCAGGGATCACTTTTGCCTATTACTTTATAGGAAATAGGGATCATTTTCTTTCACCCGCCAGGGAGAGTGACTGTCTTTATGAAGCACCTTGGTAAAGAGGAAGAAGACCCGGGGTCTTGGCAGAGAGTCCAGTTCAAGAACTGGCAGCAGGCTGGAAGCAGCAATGCCAACCAACAGCCAAGGGGAGTTGGGCCCTATTTTAAGGACATTGAAGCGTTCCCCTAAAATTCTTCTCCTTGGAGATGACCTAACAGAGTGCCATCATGCTGTTTCTGGTTGATGGCAGGCTTGGCTGCAAAGAGAGCTCTTCCCAAGATGAACTTTTGCCATACTGTGATCGTCCCTCTTTCTCCCATGACAGTTGCACAGTCTCTTGGGAACTGGACTGAAGGGGCTCCGAGCTGATGAGCTGTTTGGGCCCCTTTCCCCCTGTACGTCATGCATGTATCCAAGCCTTTCATGCACTGTGCATGGGCTCTCTCTGACTTTGCCTCTCTATCCTGAGTGGGGCTTTGTCTAAATGTGGTGCCCGATAACTTCAAGGGATCAAGTGCTTTTGAGAAATGTTTCTCCTAAGAAGATGAGCTGAGGGGAATTGAAAGCAAGGCTGCCAGCTTTGATGTCTGAAGTATGAAATTTCAATGGCTTACCAGCTGCCAAACTCTGATTTTAGTGTGGCCGGAGTAAGATTTAAGGAAATGATCACATCCCATGTCCCATGGGAGACAAGTAATGATGGAGGAACAGCCCAAGGAACCCAGGACAGGAGAGGTTGGAGATTCTGACCAGGGGTTTTTAACTGGCCTAGGTGATCTAGGAAATATCTCTTTCTCTATGTATTTTTAAAGATAATTTGGTTTGGTATTTTTCATTAAAAAATACATGCTTATTATCAGAAATTCAGAAAATACGAAAAATCAGAAAGAGAAAAGCAAAGTAACAGTTTTGTCATTCCATTCTCCAAAGAAACACATTTCCTTCCAGCTCTTTTTTTCCTTCCAGGGTATTTCCTTCCAGTTTTTTTTTTTTTTTTTTTTATGATTTAAAGAATCATTGTTTGTCTATTTACCTTCCTACATATCTTCTTATCTATTTGTCTCATTTAGTTCTATGATGGCCCTTGCTTTGGCTTATTTGGTTGATTGGTTTTATTTTTATTTTGTTCAGCTAGCATAGTAAGATACATTTTTCAAGTTACTGCAGATTTCTGCAGTTTTCATACTAGACCAGGGATTCCTAAGAGTTAGGCTGCATAAAATCACCTTAAGAACATATGAAAATTCTGAGGTGGTGCCTGGGACTCTGCTTTTTGGCAATTTTGAGGCATGCAGTTCACAGACCATACTTTGGGAATCATTTATGTCAGGCTAACTATAATGTTTATATGATCCATGGAGCAGGTTTTCTTACAAATTCACCCATTTCTGTTATACAAGATATGTAAGTTGTTTACAGTCATTCATTAAGTATAAACAATGTTACAATGAACATTTTCAGTTATTCATCTGTTCATTCATTCAACAGATATTTTTGAGCACCTGCTTAAGGTAAGCCTTTTTTCCAGGTGTTGGAAAGGTCAGCGACAAGACAGACCCATTTCTTGCTTTTGCTTAATGGAGAGAAAGACAAACGGGATCACAAAATTAGATTGTTGCAAATGTGGTGAATGCTGTGAAGGAAAGTTTCAGACTGCTATGGGGGAGGCAAATAATTTAGATTCAGAAAGCCTCTGTGAGTAAGTGACATATAGGTGAAGCTTGAAGGAAGAATAGGAGTTAGCAGACATCACTTTTAAGATTTGCAGAAGTGGAATTATTGGATTAAAGGGTATTAACTTTTAAAACAACCTTCTTAATCTCCCCTCCCCCTCAGGCTTTAGTGTCCACGTTCAAATGTGCAGGATGTATATCAGTCAGGGTCCAGTTGGGAAAAGACAAACCACATTTGGTATTTCACATGGAGGGGGTTTAATACAGGAGATTAGTTATAAAATAGTTTGATGGGTTGAAAGAGCAAATGGGAAAGGTGAAGTGAAGCAGAGATTGGTAAGTGCAGGAAGCTCCCCCCCTAGTACTGAGGGAATAAGGAAAGCTATGGTGTATCTAGAGCCCACCAGTCCACCTTTGCTAAGCTGCACTACTGAGGGACTGCAGATGTTGACCTGCCTGTGCTGGAATCAGCAAGAAGGGACTGAGAAGGATGATGTTGGAGTCAGAGAATAGGCCCTGCATGGCTTGTGCTGAGACCTCCAGGGTGCTGGGCTGTGAGCCATGACGTCTAAGGAGTACTGGTGGCTGGTGATGAGAATGCTGAGTGGACTCTGTATGACTGATGCTGAGGTCCGATGGGGTGCCACTTGGCTGATGCTGAGATTGGGAGTGGCTGGTAAGCTCTGGGCCTGGGATCAAGGAAGAGGTCTGAGATCAAGGAAGAGGGGGAAACTGCCAAATAATGCTGGAGGTCCTAGCTGTCCTCTGATGCTGAAAGGACGCTGTGAAGAAATACAGGACCTGAAAACAGGAAATCCTTTCCTTTTGCCTTCCCAGATCTCCCTATCAACAAAGCCTGAGAAAAAGCCACCATGCAAGAGAATATGGGAAATGCACGTTTTGGTGTCCCAGGCAGAGACAGGCAGAAATGGGACCTGAGAATAAACAGGCAGATGGCCAGCACACAGAGAAAGGAGACATCCTTATACTTGTCTCCTGTCCTCTCCTGCCTTTGCACTGCGCCTGGAGGAATTAGACCTGCTCAGTGGTTATCCATTCCGTGGCTCCACTTGTCTTCATAAAATTCTTTTTTTCCCTAAATGTCTTTGTGCTTAAGCCTAACTCTGAATTATCAAAGTCAACACAAAATGTCTATTGTGTGGATGGATGACAGACGGATGAATGATGAATGAATGAATCATAGCTGCTCCTACATATTGCTAAGTGTCTGGTACTGTTTTACATTCCCTCTTTCATTTAAGCCTCACATCTGCCCCTATAGGTAGGCAGTATCATTCCTGTTTGATGATGAGACTGTAGCTCAAAGGGTTGAAGTGGCTTACTCACCATCACCCACCTCCTAAGTAATGAGGAGATCCGAACCCAGGTCTGTTGTCCTTCATTCCTGCTACACCTCTAGAAACATCGATAATGTAGGCCAACATTTAAAGGCCATTCTTGAGAGATTCTTAGAGGCAGGTGGGAAGTGACTTAGCTGAACATAGATGAGCATCTATTAGGGTATATTGGTAATAACTTGGAAATGAACTGACCCTGGAAGTCCGGTGGAAATGACAGCCTTGCCATTCCAGGCCACGACGTGGCTCCAGGCTCCTGTCTAAAAACTCTCCCCTGACCTTTTCCTAACACTTGGCATTTTAGTGTTCCGTTGATTACAGATCACTTACATGCAGCACACAGTTGACTGTTTGTTAAAATAGAAAGTGGAAAAAAAAATAGAAAAGAAAGTATGTGCTTGCCAGAGCGGTGCTGTGGAACGGCTGTTCCCAAGGTATTCATCTCAGTACGTCTAAACACCTATAATTAAACTAGCTTTGGAGCCATGCCTCTTGGAGAGGGTGAAAGAATCAGTTCTGCAGTATTTGGATCTTGCTCTTTGTATACACTGCTCAGCCGTGAAGATGTTCAAAAAGGACCAGATGCTGTGGCTCAAGAATGCAATTACCCACCTATCAGGGGTGTATGGATGATGGTCTGATCTTGGGGACATCCAAGCCCAGGGGAGCAGAAGGAAACAGACAAGTGATGAATATGCTGGCCTCTGGTCCTCTGTGCCTATATCCCAGTCTCATTTCCTTGCTGGGGATTTTATTTTCGTAGCTCTGATGAAGGAACGCTGGGTTGCTTTCTGTTAAACAGCTAATTAATGGGAACTCAAGTCAGCTGTCCTATTTATGAGACTCTGTAGCAGGCAGAGACACTTCACTCATCTGGAAAAAATAAGTTGGGATCAAGCTGCATCTTCTATATAAATATGTGAGTGCTGCTGTCAGACGCCAGTACCAGTCAGCACTGTCTGGCTTAACATGAATCACTGAAATGACCCGGACCTTCAGTCTGAGTTGATTGTAGCTAATGCGTGCCATATAATCTCATATGCTCAGAATGTCTTGTGAACCAAGCATGCTATCAAGATACAGTTTTAATTAACATTTGCTTTTTAGATAATATACGCAATTTATTTTGGCAAGAGTTCATTGAAAGTAAAATCTACATAATTAAGATACTAAACCTGCAATATTTTTTTTTCTTTGCAGCGTTTTTGCTAAATGGCACAGAATCAGCAACGCTTATTACCCGGTAGATAGCTGTAATGGGCAATCACAATTCGTAGTTTCTTTCTTTATTAAAAATTGTTTCTCTAACTAGAGGATACAAAGTCATATAGTTGATTCTGTTTACTTTTTAAATTCAGGGGTATCAGGTCTTTTTCTAAGTTCAATTTCATTAAAAATAAAACAAAGAAAGCACATTCATGCCTCTCTTGCACAGAAATCTGCTATAAAATTATAGCTTATTTTAGAAAGTAATATTATTTTATGAGCTTATTTCATTAAGTTTTTCACTACAAAGGATGATGTAACTCTGGGGCATGATCAGTTGGGAATGGGCATGCTAGGAGAGACCTTAAAGATCAATCAAGTGATTCCTCACTTTATGAAGAAGTTCACTGAGTCTCAGAGTGGAAATGTGACTCACCCATGTTCATACAACACACTGGAGCCTGAACTAAGACTAGAACCCACAACCCTTAACAAGCCATGCTTGTTTTACGCTATTCTAGCTGCTGTTGCTATGTACTATTCTATCATGGCCACCAGAGGTATCTGGTGCTTTTTGAGAAACATCTGCCCTCTACCCTAAAGGAGCCTCCTCCACTCTCTTTGATGATGT
This sequence comes from Mandrillus leucophaeus, assembly GCF_000951045.1. Classification (NCBI taxonomy): domain Eukaryota; kingdom Metazoa; phylum Chordata; class Mammalia; order Primates; family Cercopithecidae; genus Mandrillus; species Mandrillus leucophaeus. The sequence continues at coordinate 7,684,520 of NW_012101365.1, read as the reverse complement.
CTTGTAAGCTTGGAAATGCCTCTGTATCACGTAAAATAGGCATTTTTTTTTTAAAAGAAAATAGACCTGGTTCCCAAGACACTTCCTTTAAAGTGAAGAGCAGCGCAATGGCTGAATCCCAATTGCTTTGTTCTTTGTGATAATTCCTATAATTGGGTCAGAGGGCTAATGACTTGGCTTCACAAATCTGAGCCATATGCCTCCATGATTTGCAGCCAGCTGAGTGCTGTTCACCACGGAAGCCCAGGACCTCAGCTGAGAAAAGCGGCAGCCAGACCAGAGCTGGGAGCAGGAAGCAGAACGGACCCTGGTTATGAGGCCATTTTATAGATCTTCCCTCCACCCCTTCCAATCTGCCTGGTTTCTGAGCTGCCAAGTTCTTCCTAGACAGGCCCTTGACAGGGGCCTTTCCTGAGGACTCTGACTGCGCTTGGAATATGGTAGGCAGGATTGTGCCTGTGTCAGTCTCTTCACTCAGATCTGCAGTAAGCCGCTAATTAGTGTCAGTAATTGCTGGAGGAGAGGATAGCTGGCTGCCCATCAGGATGCGGGAGGAGGGGTTGCTAGTGCTCTCCCTCATTTCCTCCCTCCCTGGCTCCCTTCTCTCTAGCGTTAAGCAATAAATCTATATTGGTTAAATCGGCTGTTGGGCTGCTTGTTGAAAAGGACATCAGTGGAGTCCTGTCAGGTTAATGGGTTTAGCTAATGTATGGGCACAAGGATGAGTAACCCCGATCAGGCATCATAGCCAAAGGCAGGAGGGTGGAGGTCTCCGAGAGTCATCTGAGCAGAGGACTCAAAGATACACTTCTGGGGACCTGGGCCCTGGGCTGCTAAGAGGGAAGTTTCAAGAAATCTGTTTTTGGGAGCAATTCTGTTAAAAGAAGGAGAAAATAGTCATGCTCTGCACAATGACGTTTCAGGCAATGACGGATTGCGTATAGGACAGTTGTCCCATAAGATTATAACAGAGCATATATACTTGATATATGACACTTGATGTTATTATTGCAGATCAAGTAGGGGAAAGGACTTATATTCAGTAATGGTGCTGGGTAATTTGGTTTCCATGTAAAATAAATATATGTGTGTGTATATGTGTATATATATGTGTGTGCATACACACACATATATATACACACACATAGCTTCTAGGTTTATGTAGTACTCTCTGATGTTTGCACAATGACAAAATCACCTACAACGCATTTCTCAGAGCATGTATCCCCATCGTTAAGCGACGCATGATTTTAATCTGTGAGCCACATGCCAACAGATGGTGGGGAGGATAGAGGGCTCAGACTTCACACACACTGGGCTACACTACTGATGCTGCCAACCAATTGCTGTAACCTGAGGCAGGGGATTAACTTCTCTTAGCTTCAGATTTCTCATCACTACCATGAGGCAAGAAAGAGCATCTATCTCATAGGGTCGTTGAGAGCTAATGCATATACATTGCTTAGTATATAATCGCTGTTCTTAAGTAGGAGCACTTATTATGTACTATGAATTAGGTCAAAATATGTAACACACCAGGCATTTGGGTGCTTGTGTGCTAGTGAATTTCAGTGTAATTTCATACAGACCCTGGAGCATCTTTACAATCAGGTCAGGAGACCTAATGGTTTCTGGTTACTACATGGTCAGTTCTCTCTTTACCACCCCTCTCCCGCCTTTTTGGCATGTGAGAAAGATGTGAATGAATCACGGCCACCAGATTCCAGTGCTGTGTGTAGCCTCCTCTGTAGGTGCACCGTGCCTGAGTGCTTGGGGTAGCAGTACTGAGGGCACCAAGATCCCTGCTTATGTCCTGATAAAGCGTTTTAAGATATATTGTAAGCCCTCAATAATTTGGACACAGAATAACTAATTATATGGAGCAGTTGTGTTTTTGCTTACTTGGCATGTGACATAATTATAAAACAATGTTATTAATGTGTATAAGTGTTTTTACATTCAATTCCTTGAAGCTAGGTGCTTTTGTTGCTTATAATGTTCATTTGCTTAGCAAACCTATCTATCTATCTATGCTTATTATATTCTTATTTTTATATGTGTGTTTGCTAAGAAAATGTGTATTGCCTATGTGCATACACATCTGTTCATTTATTCATTCCACAAGTATTTATTGAGCACCAAGAGAAGTGCAGACTTTTAGAATGAGAAGGGACTTAGGCAGTCATTCTATTCAGAGCTCTGAATTTAGGGAAGAGGAACCTGGGATCTTAACATAACAAGGCTTTCTCTCCTCCCAGGGACCCTCTTCCCTCATCTTCACTTAGATTCCATGGTCCCTCAATAAAATTACTGTAATAATGGGCCTCAATAGCTTTCCCTTTCACCTTCCATCCTGCTAGGCTGGCCAGACCACAATTCTGGGGAGCCTCACTGTGCCCCTGTGCCTGACACCAGAGAAGCTGCCTTTTATGGGATAAAAGCCCACAGTTGGGCAGCCTGATTGTATCTCATGACCACACACCTTCATCTCAGAGCATATGGCAGAGTGGTTAAGAGCTAAGCCATATTGTCTGGGTGTATAGTGGTTCTATCATGTTCTCGCTGTGGGACCATAGGCAAGTTACTTCACCTCTCAGTGCTTCATTTTCCTCATGTTCAATGAAGGTAATAGTTTTTATCTCATAGGGATGTTTTGAGGATTAAAGAATTCAAAATATATCAGGCATTTAGAGCAGTGCCTGATGCTATATAGGTATTGGTTCATTATGGTTATCATACACTCTTCAGTGCTAAGCAAACTCTTCTGCATACACAATGGCTGCTGGGGCTCCAGCCATCCAAGTCACGTTCCAGGAAGCAGGAATGGCAAAGGGGCTTCTGCTTTTTAAGAATCCTTTCCAGAAGTTTCTCACTACTTCAATTGGGAGAACCTGGTTTCATGGACATACTTAACTTTAAGAAAGACAGAAATGAGATCATTATTTCAAGTAGTATTGTGCCCCAGTTGAGATACTGTTACTGAGGAAGAAGGAAGAATGGGATGTTTTCAGGCAATGGCAGACTCTGTTACAAACTTTGGCTAAATGTAATGAATTCTCTGCATTCCTGTCACTGAACTGACCAGGGGCATTTATCCTACTCCTTTACATATTTCTGCCTGTTTTGACCTCTCTAATACCTCAGCCTCCAGGTTTTCCTCCTACTTCCCTGGCCACTGTCTTTTCATGTCTTTTGCTGGTTTCTCTTCTTCTTCTCAATCTCTGTATGTTAGTGAGCCCCAGTGTTAATACTGAATCTTCCACTTTTCTCCACCTATACCCACTTAATGGTGGTGAATACCCTACACATGCTGGTGCCTTCAAAGTTTACATCTCTAGCCCAGACTTCTTCCCTGAGCTTCAGACTCATACCTACTCATCTCCATCTTGGAATGTACAGTTCTGAAATATAGCTCTTGATTTTCCACCAAACATGTTTCTCTACTACCTGTCCCCATCTTGGCACATTAACACACCACCAATCCACTTGAAGTCAAATATATAGAAGCCATCCTCGATGCTTCCTTGTCATTCAGCCCCTCACTCCATTGCAACTTCCAAATGATTCTCAAATCTGTCCACATCTTTCCCCTCAGCAGGCACTGCTCTAGTCCAAACCAGCAACCTTCCTCACTTTAACTGCTGTGATACCTTGCATTAAACCCTTCTACTGTGCTACAGAAGAAAGTGGGGAAGGAAGAAGACTTTCACACTTTATTCTGTAGCAAAGCAGAAGGGTTTAATGCAAGGACTCTAGACCAGACTGTGTGGGTTCAAATCTTAGCCTCAACACCTACTAGCTGTGTGACTTGGGCAAGTTTCTTTGTCTCAGTTTCTTCATCCATAAAATGAACATAATGTACCTATTTTGTATGGTTATTGTGAGCATTAAGTAAGTTAATATACCTATGCACTTACAGCAATGCCTAGTATATAATAAGTACAATCAATAAATGTTAGCTGTTATCATTAGCTATTATTACCATACATTTTTCATGGAGCAGTTGGAATAATCTTTTAAAAACATAAATTCAGTTCTATCGTTCTTGTGCTTAAGATTCTCCAGTGAGTTCCCTTTGAAGTTACAATGAAATTCTAACAGATTACAATGACTAAAGGCTCTACATTTCCTAGCCCTTGACTCCTCCCGTCCTTACAGCTTTCTCCCCATCACTTACCATCCTTAAGCTATGCTGGTTTTATTTTAGATCCTTTAACATTTCAAGCTCTTCACTTCCTTTGGGGGCTCTGCCCTTGTTCTTCCCTCTGCCTGGCATGCTCTGCTTTCACTCCAGCTGTTCATAGGACTAGTTTCTTCGCATTTTTTAGGTCTCAGTTCAATTATCTCCTGTTCCAAAAGGCCCCCTCTGCCCATGTACCTCAAGGGGCAGCCTTGTGCTGATTATTCTTCCTCTTTATTTTCCATGGTATTTATCACCATTTTCAGTTTTCTTGCTGGTTTGTTTGCTTAGTCTATAGTCTGTCTCTCTGTGCTTTGATATGTGAGAATACAGTCCTCACTTACTGTGTACAGTCACAGATCCCAGGACCTTAAACAATAGTGGGACATAGTAGATGCTCACAAACCAGCTGGTGAATGAAAGACCCTCAAGCAAGATTTTGAAGAATAAATAGGAATTTTCCAGACACTCGAGGAGAGGCAAGGATTTGATGCAAAGGAAACATCATTTGCCAATGCATGCAGATCTGAAACACCATAGTGCCCAGCTACTAAAAGCATGGTATGTCCCTGATAACCAGCAGCATCAGCCTTACCTAGGAATTTGTTAGGAATGCAGAATCTCAGGCTGAGGCCTGTAATCCATCAAATCAGAATCTGCATTTTAAGAAGACTTCCAGGTGATTCCTTTGAGAAACAGTGGGGTTGTACATTTGGGGAACTGGAAATAGCCATAATTGCCAAAGCATGAAGTATAAAGGAAGATGTATGAATTTAAATGTAAATTCAGCTACATGTGACAGACCCAAAATAATAGCGGTTTAACAAGATCAGATATGTTTATTTGCATTTTATGTAAAGTCCAAGCTAATATGGCTGCTTTTTGGTTAAGTTTATCAGAGGCCTGGCACATTCTAAGTAGACTGTAAAGATAAATTCTCCTCCCCTGTCCTCTGGTAAAGATCTTCTAAGATTTTGAGCTGCTACTTTGTGCTTGGTTGATACCATACTTCTGAGATGTATTCCACAATAACCAGTGAGCACCCACAACCTGCTGGGAGCTGAGGACTCAGCAACAAGGGAGATATGACATCATCCCTCAAGTTGCTCAGCCTCTGGTGTGAAGACAAGCATGGAAATATGCAATTGGGATATAGTTTCTGTTTCCTCCTTGTGACTTTTCATGTCTTGGTAATATTGAGAATAAAGGTCAGCAGGGTAAATGGGAGGGCTCCAGAAGTGAGGCCTCATGTGACTGAGGTTGGGGAGAAAGAGGGTGGAAGGGAGCACAGAAGACTCCAGTTTTTTCCTCCAGTATTTGATGAATACTCAACCAAAAGAATAAGGACAGCAATGAATTAAAACACACTGAATAACACAAAAAGGAATCTACATGTCTAGAGTGATACTAAAAATTGAAAAGGGAGAGGGAAAGCTCTTTTTAGAAGAGCTTAGAAGCCAACTAACTTAGAGGAATAGTAGAATTAGAAAACTACTATGTTGAAACCATGGTTACAATAACTGAATTGGGTAAGTATTAACAACCGATGCTGATAGGGTTTGGCTGTGTCCCCACCCAAATCTCATCTTGAATTGTAGCTCCCATAATTCCCATGTGTCATGGGAGGGACCCGGCAGGAGGTAATTGAATCATGGGGGTGGGTGTTTCCTGTGCTGTGCTCATGATAGTGAATAAGTCTCACGAGATTTGATGGTTTTATAAAGGGGAGTTCCCCTGCACACGTTCTTTCCTGCCTGCCATCATGGAAGATGGGCGTTTGCTTCTCCTTTGCCTTCCGCCATAATTTTGAGGCCTCCCCAACCATATGGAATGGTGAGTCCATTAAACCTCTTTCCTTTATAAATTTCCCAGTCTCGGGTATGTCTTTATTAGCAGTGTGAGAGTGGACTAATACAGATGCTTACATTATTGTATTAAAAGTTGTTTAGGAAAAGTATATTCATATGGCCTTAAATACAGTCTCAAATAGCACTCCATAGAAAACTGATGGATTACACCGGGAAAAGTCGCCTTTACAATGAAGAAATCTGATGAACACCAGATGATAAATTTAGTGTCATCAGTGACGGGGCTAACTGAAATCATGTCACTCAAATCGATGGTTATTCTGTAAAACAGCTGGCTTAGACTACTCAAAACTGTATGTGTCCTGGAAAAAAAAAAATGCAAGGACCAGCTTCACACTAAAAACTAACAAGAAATGACAATTAAATGCAAAACATGGCCCTTGATTGGATCCTAAATGGGAAAGATGCTGAAAGGACATTATTGAGACAATTAGGGACATCTGAATATGGACTGTATGTTAGGTAGTAATTCTTTAATGTACCAAGCGAGATCATAGCACTGTGGTTACCCAGAAAAATGTCCTTATTCTTAGAAGATACATGCAAAAGAATTTTGGGGTAAATAGGATAACAATATTGCCAAATTATTCTCTAGTAGTTTCCGAAAAAAATATATAGAAAAGGTATATAGAGAAAAAGATAAGACATATGTGGCAATTGTTAACATTTGGTGAATCTAGTAAAGAGTACTCAAGTATTCTTTGTGCTGTTATTAAAGCTCTTCAATAGTTTCTTTCTTTCTTTCTTTCTTTCTTTCTTTTTTTTTTTTTTTTTTTTGAGACAGGATTTCATTCCTTCAATCAGGCTGGAGACCAGTGGTGTCATCTTGGCTCACTGTAACCTCCACTTCCTGAACTCAAGTGATCCTCCCGCCTCAGCCTCCCAAATAGCTGGGACCACACAGATGTGCACTACCATGCTCAGCTAATTTCGTATTTTTTTGTAGAGATGGAGTTTTGCCATGTTGCCCAAGTTGAGTTTCTTTCTTTCTTTCTTTCTTTTTTTTAATACAAAGAATGTTTTACTAGCTCTGGTAGCTGACCCTGTAAGACCAAGTTCAGAATACACAATGAGTTCTCCAATCTCACTTCATTTGGGATTTGCAGTGGAACTGGCTGTGAGCAGAAGGAATGGTAGAGCTGGGGTTCTGCAGGCTCAGATTCAGCCTCTGTCTGAACCTTACATCATCTGCCTTCTCTTCGCAGAGTCTGAACTAACAAGCCATGAATTCGGTGCCTGACAGACTGGGAAGCACTGGGGAGTAAAGTCTGCTTTCCTTTTAAACACAAAATCGGACTTAAAGCCACCTCTGGTATCTAGGCCCCTTTTCTGCTGGCCAGGGAGGCTCTGGGAAAAGAAAGGCCAGCAGCAGGTCATCAGGATGGGTTGGGGTCCTGGGGTATTTATTTGTAGAGGTGAGAGGGGGTGTTATTAGTGTAGGGGGCGAAGTAGAGATGAGATGAAATTATAATTGTGAGAGTTGGAGAAGAGTAAATTTCAAACAACATTTTTAGTCACAGATGGTTGAAGAGAAATACAGAGAACAGGCCCCAGCACCTCGTCTTCCTAACTGATTGCAGGGAGTGGGAGCTTGCTAATGAACACATTGATTTCCCAGCTCTTCAGAACAATAGCAAATGCTTTCTGCAGTTATTAATTGGGAACCTGCAGCAGGTGTGGGGGATGGAAGGTGCTCATGATTGTAAGTTTATCTTTAGGGGTTAGGCCAATATAAAGAGAATGTAAAAAGCAAGAAGGAAGGTCATTTAATAGCATAGTAGGAGAGCTGGACAGACTTGCTGCAACTCTCAGCCTTGCTACTGAACAGCTTACCTTCTTTAAACCTTTGTTTTCCTCTTTGGTAAAAATTAGAATAATTTTTCCTTTATGTGGATAGCATGAGAACTAAATGACGTAGTTAACATATGTAAAAATACTTTGTAAGCGTTCCTGCACCACACATTATTTTTCTTCCAGAAAAACTTATCCAAGGAGTATTTATGAAGCACCTACTCTGTTCCAGGCTCTGTAGTAGGTTTGAGGAATATGGCAGTGAACTGGAAAATATAGTCCCTGCCCCCATAGAATCAGTAATCTAGCAAGAAAGAACATTCACCAAGTAATTACAAATGGATAGAGATGTACTGGCTGCTATTAGAAGCATGAAACAGGCAGAGCTGGGAAGTCAGAGACGGCCTGAAGGAAGTAATGATCATCAAGGGGACCCATCATAAACAGAAATACTACTATGCTCCCCTACATAGTGGGGTCAAAGACATAAATGCTGACCCTGGTTGGCCACATGGACAAAGATCTAAAAACTTGTGAAGGATGGACTGACTTATATTTCCCCAGTTGAGGAAAGAGAAGCCAGTGTGTCCTTAGAATGACCCCTATACTCTCGCTTGCTCAGGTAGCCTAGCCTTGAGCTAGTCAGCCATCAGGGCTGCAAGGCCTCTGCCATGCAAACTCCCTGGGGACTGGCTGGCATCCTAGACCAGGGTATTCCTCATTCTCGTTAGGCTGACTCTCTAATAACGAAGCTCATTTCCCCAAAGTGGTCAGGTAATTCTTGCTTTCTCCCAAATGAAGTCAGCAGGGGACAGGGTCTCTCTCCTGGATCAACCCAGTAGCCCACAGTGTGTGCAGTCTTGCTCACCCCCAAAAACACCTCTCTGAGAGACTGTCCATTCCACTATCCCAGTGCCTGCAATTTTCCCCTAATAACAATGCTGTGAGACTGTCCCCAATAGTACTTGTGGTGTTCACCCTCAATCCTAGTCCCTTTTTATAAAACATCCCCTTTTATAAAACCACCCCTGAAAAACAGGACTTTTGGCCTTGGCACCCTGGCTCTCATACCTGGAATCTCAACTCTTTGGGAAGCCGAAGTGGGAGGACTGCTTGAGCCTAGGAGTCAGAGGCTACCGTTAACTGTGATCACCCACTGCATTCCAGCCTGAGTGACAAAGTGAGACCCTGTCTCTAAAAAATATAAAAGAAAGGAAAAGAAAAAGATAAACAGGACTTCTGGCAGGGAGACAAGAGGTTTGTGTTCAATTCCATTGAGCATGAATTTCCTGAGCAGCCGCTGAGAGATAAGCTCAGTGCTGGGCCTGGAGCATTCTGAGGTAAACGTACCTCTAGTCGAACGCAGGAGCTGGATCTTGACATAAATGCTATGCATTGTGCAAGGTTAAAAGAAAGGTGAAGGAAAGTATCACGAGGCTTCTAAAGTACCGTGTGTGTGTGTGTGTGTGTGTGTGTCTACCATTCACTCCTTGGGTAGCTTTGTGGAAAACAAGGAATCCTTGTTGTTCGACGGAGTCTGACTTTCTCCGTGAGTGTTGGCAGAGGTGATGGTCCGTGCATGTTTGTGGTCTCAGGGTAGGGCGTAGGAGTTGGGGTGGAACAAGTTGAATCCAGTGATACCTAAGATATCTTCAACTGCTTTGACCTTTATTCTGTTAAACTTCTGTGTGCCCTAATTATTTACTAGTGTATAAAATGGGTATAATCATTCTTTGTGGTTTTAGAGACAGAGTACCTGAATAGGACATAATGAGAGAATTTTCTGAGGGCTTCCACATCTAACAATGGTATCAGATCACACACTTTTCATTTTGCCTCCAGGATCTAAAGCACTTACCATCCCTGTTGGTTTAGAACTGTAAGCTTCACACATAGATGAAATTATGAGACAGCTTCTATTTCACGAGGAAATTTTTTTAAATCATCTGCTCTCTATTCAAACTTCACAAAAGAAAAAAAGAAAGAAAACTCACACGTTTGCAAGAAACTGCTGGTGTTTTTGAATATCTCCCATAATCAGGAGAATCTGGTTTTGAAAAAGTTGAATTTTCTACATATGAAAAAACACATTTATCGATGATACAGATGAACTAAAATTATAAAGTAAATGTTCTCTAGGTTAAAAAAAAAAAAGCAGCATTCTTATTCTCAGTCTCTGGAACAAACCAATCCCTACCCACACCGCATCATTACCCCTACCTTACCCCTACATGGCAAGGAAAAGATTGAATTTGTTTCCTGATTTAGTACATGTGCACGCGGAAGCACGTGCACACACACACATACACAGTGTAGATACATGCCAGAGATATCAAAGATCAGCTGGTTATATGTCCTAGCACTTTATGAGTCTTAATTCATTTAATCCCACCACAATCCTATTAGCCTAGTGACTATGATTATCCTTTTTTAAACCAAGTGGGGGCAGAGAGGTCAAGTAATTCACCAAGGATCATAAGCTGAGAAGCGATGTGCTGGGGTTGGAACCCAGGCAACAGAGCTTTGGTGACTGTGGACTTAACCACTATATTTGCTCCCTGACATTTTTTGTATTAAGTTCCCTTGGTCCAAAGTCTTCCATGTTTGGTATAAAATCTTCATCAAAAAGTTGCTTGCTGTGCACATGGGACCTCACTATTATTTCCTACAACTTCATGTGGATCTGTAATTATCTCAATAAAAATGTCAACTAAAAAAGTTGACTAGCATGATGCATGTCTACAAGCAGTTTTCTCAAGTAAAGTGAATTAAAAATTTAAGATATACACAACTAATTTTAGAGATAAAATCACTTTGCAAATGTAAAGAAATATGGAAAAATCCCAGCCATTGGTAGTAGTAGACTAAAAAATGGGGTAGGTCAAAGTCCCAGTCACCCTCTGTCTGGGGGAAACCCCTTAACTTGTCTGAGTCTCACTTACCTAAATACATAAAATGGGATAGTGATATCTACTTCATTGCATTGTTAGGAAAAGGCAGGTTTGTTAGAGTCCAAAGGTACTCTGAGCCTCCCTATGTCACCCTGAGTAGAGGGGCAGTAGGGACCAGCTGCAGGGGAGAGACTACTGGGGTTTGCCTGTCATCTGCTGCCGGTTACTTCTTCAGCCCCTTTCTTCTACCAGTTTCCCTGGAACCCATTCCTTCCTGCAGGACCCGCTCTCAGATTGTCATGTCAACTTCATGGGGACCGAAACATCTGCTCTTTTCAGTTCAACATGCTTCACTTTCCCTTCCCAGATAAACTGGATTTGGAGTCACATTATCTCAGTTTAAATCCCGGTTTTCTGTGTAGCTGCTGGCAAGCCACTTCCCCAGCTGGGTCTAAGCTTTCCCATCTGTAACATGAAGTGGTTGCATTGTGACTACAAGGTGTCCAAAGCTCCTCCTCCTCTAACATTCCTGCATTCCCTACAAGGAGTGAGAAATGCCTACTCTTCCATCCATCTTTGTGTCATCCCAAGCTGCATTTCCTTGCCATTTTCCTATTCCTTCAAAAATATTGGCCCCAGGAGATGGGAGTGATACAATTTTAAGGCTGTCGTATTAGGGAAAACGTATGAGCTGGGCAGCCCAACCTTAACATGTATGAGGTCTCCATCATGAAGGCATGAAGCAGCCTCTAACCAAGGGAATTGAGAAGATGTGCTAATTGGAAAGACTCAGTGTTGCTAAACTGAAAATTTTGTGAAATCAATTGAGAGAAAAATCAATATGGAATTTTTTTTTCCACAATGAGAAGACAAGATTCCCACACAATTAAGAATCGGGCCATGGTTTCCACACTCTGCCTGTCTTGTTCTCTTGTTCCTGTGCCACAACTGTTCATCAGAAATAATTAAACATTTTCCCATGGGCAACAATTACTTGCTTAAAATATTATGAGTAAGGAGAATACATTTATAATTACCTAACCTTTCTGAAGGTGAAAATATATATTATCCTTTGATAGAACATAGAAAGGAGTTCCTGGATCTGCCAGTGTGCTCTGCTCTATCCATCCTGATTACGCTAATTGCCTTAAGGAATAGAACAATACTTTTTTACACATGCGGACCTTTACTTTCATTTTCTGTAACTTTTAGGGATCAAACATGGTTTCTTTTTCTTGTTGTTTTTGTCAGTCATTAAACAGCCAGCCTGTAGCTATTACAATGGCCAGATAGCGTCTTTGAATTGCCCCAAGGCTGTAATAATGAGAGTGTTGACATCTCTCTTTTCTTTGGAGTAGGTCTTTTTTTTTGCCACATGCAGACACAAACTATGAATGCAGTGCTTCATGTTTTCAGTAGTTTTCTGATTTTGCTTTAAACACACGCACAGTGGAAGTAATAAATCAATAATCACAATGGCTGACACTTATTAAGTGCTCAGGGGCCTATTTCTAAATACTTTATGTATACTATCTCATTTAATGCTCTCGACAATTCCATGAGGAAGGTTACTGTTAATGCTCACATTATAAAGATGGGAGAGCTTATAGATAAGAGACCGTAAGCCCAGAGATGTTAAGTAACTTGCCCAGGATCACACAGCTAATAGGTGGTGAAGCCGGGGTTTGGTCAGAGACTTACCACTCCACTGAAGTCTCTCTCAGATTTCTCTATCAAGTCATTTTGGTCCAGTGTTTTTTGTTAACTGGCAAAGAACATATTTCCTATAAAATATTTATATAAAAGAGCTGACTACAATCATGCTTTCACATTCAAGCTTTTTTTTTTTTTTTTCCTTTCTAATTTGTTTGGCCTTAATGTTCATTGTCAAGTTGACAAGCATATAATAGTATTAGTAGCAGTAATAATAATAATAACAATAAGAGTAGTGGTACCACTTAGTGAGTATATGCCCTAGGCTAAGCACTGATCTAGGACTTTCTCTTCATACATGATAGTGATACTGGGTAGATAATATCATCCTTGGTTGATATGAAGAAACTGAGACCCAGAAGGGTTGTGTGACATAACTAGGGTCACACAGCTAATAGGTTGTAAAACAGGGGCATCAAGGCAAGTGCCCATCCCACTCAGCCAGTTTTAGCCCACATATTATGAGCCAAGCACTTTCCTTGGCTCTGTCAATACCAAAGTGAATCAAGCCTCATCCCTTCTGCTAGCCTGGGTCTTGGTTGATTCACACATTCACCAGGTTTTGGGGTCAGTAGTTGGTATAGCCACATGCATGCTTTCCTCTGTAATAGTATCTCTTTTATTTTAGGAAAACTGGGTTTTGATAGCTCTTTCATAGGCTGTAAAGTTATATAACATTTTGTTGAAATTCTGCAGATATTTTTAAAAACAGCAGTATGCATATTTGTGTTTGCATTCACCATTGTTATGAGGATATTATCTCAGAACTCAGTACCTTTCTCTGACTTTGATCCTATTCTTTACTCCATAAGGGCAGGCAGTGAAGCTCTGTATTTAGTATTAGCTCATTGTCCAAACTAGATTACTGTGCCAGGAATTATTCTAGGAATACAAAAAAAGTTTAAAATGTGGGCGTCTACCTCTCAATGAGTAGTTACTTCTTATTTTATGAATATGTCAACCTTTCTTGCTACACTGTATGCTTCCTGAGGGCAGGGACCAGGGCTGTCTGGGTCCTCACTGTATCCCGAGTGCTTGACACAGAGATCCCAGTGAAAAGTATACAATACTCTAATGGTTGATTTAGTTGTTTCTGGAATATCTAGAGGCAATAATATAATGGTTAAGGCCACAAGTCTGTAGCCAGACTGCCTGGTTTCAAGCCTTAATTCCAACATTAACTAGCTGTGTGACCTTGGGCAGATTACTTAGCTCCTCAGCTTCTTCATCCATCATATTAGGATAATGAAATCATACTGTTTACCCCCATAGGTTTGTCCTGGGGATTAAATTAGTAAATATGCATCACAGCCTTGGACAACAGGGTTTGGCACACAGGCACTAGGTAAGTGTTGGCCATTGTTACCCATAGTTACCCATTAGACTTGAGTATCATTTATAACTTGAAAAGGACTTATTTTTTAAGGAAGAACACTAGTCCTTCACTATCTACTTTTTTTTTTTCAGCTTTCAAAGGGCTATTGTGCATTTTAATCTTCCCTTTTCAGGATTATATACAGCCATACAGGTGTGAGCACTGCAAGCCTTTTACAAACTTTCATGAGGAGCTGTACGTCTACATTGTAGCAATTTGCTACAATTTGCTCAGACCAATTTATGTATGTTGTCTTTAAATTGTGTGATGTGAGTGGATTATTTGAATGGGCTGTAAAGTTTTAATTGGTGCAGCTGATAAACCTTCCCTCTCCCACCCCCTACAAACCCTTGGGTGTTTCATGTTTCACGGCACATGGCAAAATTAACTCCTGACTGATCCTTTCCCTTTTGCTGTTGCCCCTTACAAACCTTTCTCCACAGGGCAGCCAGAGTGATCTTTTCAAATGCAAATCAGTTAAGATACTTCTGCTTAAACCCTTCTAGGTTTTTTTCCCATTGCACTAAGAATCCAATCCAGACTGTTCCCTGTGAAGTACAAGGTTCACCTCACACCATGTGTCAAGCACGTCAGCTTCCTTTAGGTTTCTAAAGCATGCCAAGCTCCTTCTAAGACCAGGGTGTTTACCTTTGTGAATCCTTCTACAATATTCTCTCCTGGTGATTCGGGAGGTTGGCATTTTCTCATCTTTGTGGGATCAATTTAAGATGTCACTTCCTTAAAGAGGCCTCCCCCAACCTCCCTACCTAAAATGAGCACATACCATATCTCCCCCTGTCAGCGGTGGCAAATCCATGCAGGTCTGCAGCAATCTCAATTCTTGCGTCCTTAGAAGAAAGAATTTGACTGAGTGACAGAGAGCAGAAGGAGAGACAGAGCAAACTGTAGAGCAGGAGTGACTGTTTATTAAAAAGCTTTAGAGCAGGAACAAAAGGAAGGAATGTCCACTTGGAAGAGGCCCAAGTGGGCAACGTGAAGAAGACGTGCAGGGTCTGACCTTTTGATCTGGGGTCTTACACGTTGGCATACTTCCGGGGTCAGGTGTCCCTTCTCCCCTAATTCTTCCCTCAGGCTTGGCTGTCCACACGCGCAGTGGCCTGCTAGTGCTTGGGAGAGCATGCACAGTGTGTTTACTGAGTTGTATGCATGCTCAATTGAGGCGTTCTTCCCTCCCCAGCCGGATGCCCCTAGGAGGCCGTATACAAGTTAAAACGCTGCCATTTTGCCTCTTAGTGCTCAGGTGTCAGCCCTCTTACCCAACTCCTGAGATCTTATCAGGAAGGTACTGATCACCAGTTTCAGGTTTTTCCTATCTATAGAGCGCCTGCCTTTCCTTGGTACTGGCTGCAACCAATTATTATTTTAGAGAGACAGTTAACAACCTCCTAACCATCATCTGATGGTGACCTGACATTCCTGGTGGTGGTGGGAGCCTTTCCTGCCCTGTTTATGTCTGACTAGCTACTTGCTATAACACCCCTGCCACCCCATTATTCTTTATTTTAGCATGCTGTTTATTTCCTTGTTACAGCATTTCCTGATCTTAATTATTTTATTTCCTTATAGGTTTGTTTGTCTCTTGCTGGCCTTTCTTGATAGACTGTATGCTTCCTGAGAGCAGGGACTAGGGCTGCCTGGCTCCTCACTGTATCCTAAGTGCCAGGCACAGAGAATTCCAGTGAAAAGTACAGAGTACACTGACAATTGATTGAGTTGCCTCTGGAATATCTAGAACAAAAAATACACCATTTGATTTTGGCTTATGCTCTAAATGTCATTTGCTAACTTACATGATTTCTATATTTTCTCCCCTGTAATACCCCCTCAAAGACTGGAGAGATGGTGTGTATGTGTGTGGCTGTTATCCAACCTGTCGTTTCCAGACTACAGACCTACTATGCCTCCAGCCCCCTAACTCCAGCACATTTTTTTCATTTTTTGACTCAAACCTCTAAGACCCTCCAGAGTCCTTAGGAAGCACCCCTCACCCCGGTCTTAATCATCACTTGCTCCTCCTACTCGCCCATAGGCTCCATGCCACTCTTCCTGCTTTCTATCTCTTCTTTCTTGTATTCTGTGTTTCCTCTTGTTTCTTCTTCACTTTTCAGCCTTCTTATGAGAAGAAAGCCCACCACTTTGAATGATCATCAGCCAGTCAGAACATTCCTCTACTCTAGTGATTTCTTCCTGCCCCCCTCAATTTGCTGTACCATCTGCGAATCTGAGGAGCTTGTAGAAAATTTCCTGTGTGCAAGCTCACCCACATAGACTGTGATTCACTAGGTTGGGGTGGAGCCAGCACTTCATTAACGTATAAAGTTCCGCAGGGAACTCCAATATGCAGCCAGTCTAAGAACCAATTCTCCAATCTATGTGAAGAGTGCCTCATACTAACTGGGCCTTTGGGCTCTTCTTAGAGGCCTGTCCATAGCTTCCCTGCATAAAGATCCTGAGCTGTTCTGGGAGCATGCAGGGCAGAAGGCTGGTCCCTTGATAGCCACCAAGACTTTGCTGTAGTCAGGCTTAGTGACATATTCCCAGGCTTGTTACACTGTTGTCTTGTTCATAAAAAATATGTTTTAGCCTTCTAGATATCTAGTTTTGTAAATCAGTGTCAGGTATAGAAAGAATCCTGTCACTTGAACAGCATATTCAATAATTTTAAAGGTCAAGACCTGTGTGGAAATTAGCTTTCAGCTATTGAAACATACTGACTTATACATACATAACAGAAAATATGGTCCTGTGGCACACTGGATATTTATGCATATATAAATTAGCCTGCTAGATATACTGATAAGCAATATCTCAAGTACTCACTGGTGATCATGACCAGCATAGTAGGAAAACAGTGAAAGCGCAGAAACAGGTTTCGTCTTAAGGACACTGCAGTAATAGCTCTTGATTATAGAGTGCCTACTTTACGACAGGCACTATGCTGCAAGTTAGTTTACCTGAAATACTCATCACAACCCAGAAAAGTAGGAAACATAAGCTCGTGAAAGGAAGGAAACTCACCCAGGATAATACAGTAAAATGTGCTAGTGGCAGGATTCCATGCCAGACGTTCTGAGCTCAGGCACTGCCAGCTCTCCATCACACACTCCTTACCATCGATGACACCAGTGTGCAATGAGCATGCTCCCTGTGAATGGGTACCCAGGAACAGGGCTGCCCACCTAGGAACAGGGCTGCCCACCTAGGAACAGGGCTGCCCACAGAGGAGGGTAGGAGAATCTGTCCCCAGAACCCTTGCCCACACTAAATATTCTTTACTTTTTAATGAGTATTACTAATTTGACAAGTAAAATATGATGCACATATTAATTTAATTTACATATTTTTTTCAGATGTTGATGCAGATTAATTTTCTCATTTGTACACTATCTGATTTAAGTCTATTCTATTGGTGATAAAACACCAGGACAGGCTTGTTTCTTTGAACAATTAAAGTAAGAAAGGGGAAAGAATAATAAGCTTTTGAGCACTGATTTTATATTTATCTATCAATTAGTCATCAAGGTAGAGAAGAACAAATTCTTAGTCATCCTCACCAAAAGATTGCAAAGCACATTTTGTTTCTTTTTTCAATTGGCCAAAAATTGTGTCTTCTAACCGTTTGGTGTCTAGCAGTAAAACTGAAGTCACTAGCAAAATGTCTGTTTTGATAAATCGGGAACAAAAAGACCAAAACTAATGACTTCCACAACGGAAGGTGCCCTGGGAAATACAATATAGAATAGTGGAATCGAGGGCTTGTTTACTATGATTCTGTATATCCATCTGATGGGGAGTATAAATAGGTTTCTTTACACAAAGGGACCCAGGGAATGGTGAATCGGGGAATAATTGACTTGTCTCGGTATGTTTGTGAATGTGCATTTTTATCTGATGGCAAATATGCTGTTGGCCTTTGAGTCAGACACCCACCATAAAATTTCCTCAGCTTCATATGAACCAAGATAGTGTGCCCATCCCCCCTCAAAGAAAACATTTCAAATTAGCATTAATCATCCAATGTCGTGGTCGGGGCCCTACGGTGAAAGCCACCTACTGCAGCTAAATGCCATTCAGCAGGCAAGCAGTGATTTGCAATATAATTTAAATGAAGAGTTGGTTTCTTTTCCTATTTAGAACACACCAGTATGGAAAACTGATTGTCAGACATTCTGGTGATGTGCATCAACTTGGCTATTCACTCAGAAAATGAAGTTTCCTGAGACACCCGCACATTTAATTTATTTTTTTCCCTATGAAGTTAACTTCAGCTTGTTAAATACAATGACTATCCAAACCACAGAAAAACCAACACCATTAATTTTAATGCTTATAATGTAATGGAAGGAGATTATATTCATTTGGGATTTTTCTCCTTTTAATAGAATGTTTACTTGCCCCTCTCCTTATGAGTTAATTATTATCTTCTCTCCATAATGCTCTGCTTGTATCTGAGCAGCAAACAGAGTCTGTTAATGTCTTGAGTTTATAGATTACTGGTGATTCTATCATTTTGCAATGTCTGTCACTAAAGCATCAATAGCTTGCCAGTGTGGTAAGTGAATATGTGACTGATAGGAATGCAACTACTTCCTTACATAACTCTCCTGTCTATTTTTATAAAACATTTAGTTTTAGCACAGTGTCTTTTCTATGTATTGACTGGCATATTGAAGGACTTTTCAGTAAATTATACAGTAGTGAGTTAAGAATTGGTGACTTCTGTTATCATTTGGGTATTTATGTTTAATTCATCAGTTTATTCATTTAATAGACACTTAGTGAGTACCTGGCTTATTTCAGTAGTGTGCTGAGTATTAGGGATTAAGACATAGTCCCCATGTTCAGGGAGCCCACAGTTCTGAGCAGGAATTGCCATAAGGAATTGCAGCATAGGCTCAATGAGATGAGTGGTACCAAAAAACTGGGTATAAAGGGTAATAGAGGGTGCAATGGAAGAAGCTTTTCCTGGAAAGAAGACTACCAAAGAAAGCTTTGCAGATACTGGAGCTGATCTTGAAGTCCCAGACCTTGAGTTCTTCAAGTTGGCAGTAGAATGATTTGTGAGGGAGAGAGGGGACAGTAAAGGCAGAGGGAACAGCATATGCAAGGTAGTGATTTTAAAAAAAAAGAAAACAAAGTAGTGATGAACACCTATTGAAAACCTTCTGTATGTTTTTAAGGAATAAAAGCTGACATTTTCCAAACTTACCGTTTGTCAACCACTGTTTCAAATTCTGACATCTGCAAACTCAAGCCTCACTATGACTCTTTGAAGTAGGTATTATCAGCACTCCTTTTTACAAATTAAAATACGTGCCTGGAGAGATTCAGTAACTTGCCAAATGTCACACAGCTGGTAGGATCAGGAAAAAGACTAGAACTCAGGTTCTTTAAGTCCAAAGTCTACAAGTTTAAATATTACACTAATATTTCAGTGTAATATGGCATCTTTGCTCTTTAGATCCCTTACTCCAGCTGTGCAGAGAAGACATGCAAATAGTGGCTGCCATTCATGACAGTGTCTAAGAGGGGATAACAGCAGCAGCTATGACTTACAGAGAGTGTTAAATGAGATATGAAATGTTAAATGAGATATGAAGTATACGAAGGGCTTAGAACAGTGCCTGGTACATGGCAAATAATTTGTTAACTGCTGGGGTTATGATGATTAATGTGTTAAAGGTAGTAGAATATGCCAGGTGCAGTGGCTCACGCCTGTAACCCCAGCACTTTGGGAGGCTAAGGCAGGTGGATCACAATGTCAGGAGTTTGAGACCAGCCTGGCCAACATGGCAAAACCCAGTCTCTACTAAAAACACAAAAATTAGCTAGGCGTGGTGGCGTGCACCTGTAATCCCAGGTACTCCAGAGGCTGAGGCAGGAGAATTACTTGAACCTGGGAGGTGGAGGTTGCAGTGAGCTGAGATGATACCACTGAGAAATTTGGAGTTGGTGGCATTTGATGTAGACCTGGACTCCTTAATCGATCATTTCAGCAAGAGAAAGCAGAATGCAGAGATGAAAGCTGACTGGAAAATTCCATTATGTTTAAGAACAGTAAATAAACTAATTTGATTAAAGCAGAGGTCTTTAAAGAGAAGCAGAAAGAGTAAGATTAAATAGGAGGGTAGAAATTGCTTATAATTAATTATATTTGTTGAGTGACTGGTACTGTTTATACTTTGGTTTTAGTCATCATAACGTTTTCCTAGGATTATAGACTCATTTTTTCCTTTTGAAGAAAATGAGGCTCAGATAATTGATGTGATATTTCTCAGGTCATCCAGCAAGAGTAGTTAAACTTGGACTTGAACTCAGACCTGTGTTAAAGTGCCATGTGCTTTTGACCACAGCATACTTTCATTTTGCAGCTCTGATCTTTCTAACACATCATCAATATTTATAGAATAATTTTTCTAGTGAAAGGGGTAGAAAAAAAGTAAGAACATATTTTGTTAATGTTTTCTTCTTAGGGTTCTGCTTATCAATCACTATAGCCCAACATTTCCCCAGTTAATAGCCTGTGTCTGCTTTCATTAAAATAGAAAGAACTGGTCTCTCTGTTTGATTTCCTATACACACTTACACCCCTCAGGTTTCCTATTTGTGTGTATCTGTTATAACATATACCATCAATAATAAGCCATTGCCTGAAATGAGAGCTAACAGTTAAGAGTATGGACTTTGAAGGACTGCAGGGTGCCAGGGCTAGAATCCTGGCTCTGCCCTTCATAGCTGTGGTCATAAGCAACTTTTCTACATTCTCTATACTTCTATTTCTTTATCTGTTTAATGACAGTTATAATAGTACCTACATTATTGGTTTGCTGTTTTGAATAAGTGGATTAGTACATATAAAAACTAAAAACTATGCTTAAAATGCTATGATAATTCATTTAATATTAGCATCATTGTGGCTTATAATCTAACATCTATTGAGATGAAGATCTGTGATTAGCTCTGTCCTTGATCTGTTTGTGTTTCTATAAAGGCATATCTGAGACTGGGTAATTTATAAAGAGAAGAGATTTATTTGACTCACAGTTCTGCAGGCTATACAGAAGGCATTTTGCCAACATCTGCTTCTGAGGAGGGACTCTGACTGCTTCCCCTCATGGTGGAAGGGGAAAGGGAGCCTGCATGTGCAAAGATCACACAGCTAGAGAGGAAACAAGAGATAGAGGGGAGGGAGGTGCCACGCTCCTTTTAACAACCAGCTCTCATAGGAACTAACAGAGCAGGAACTCACTCATTACTGTGAGGATGGCACCATGCTCTTCATGAGGGATCCACCACGTGACCCAAACACCTGCCATTAGGCCTCACCTCCAACACCGGGTATCAAATTTCAACATGAGGTTTGGGGGACAAACATCCAAACTATAGCAGTGAGGATATGGAAAAGGCATTCCTTCATACATTTGCTGAAGAGCATGTAAAATTTTACAAACTTTGTGAATGGTAATTTGACAATATCTATCAAAATTTAAAATACACATTTTCTTTATCCAATAATTCTGCTTTAAGGTGTTTATCCTACAGATAGATTCATCCAAGTGAAAAAGTACAATTTATACCTTTTGAATTTTAGACTGTGTACGTATAACCTAGTCCAACATTTTAAAATAAAGATGAATGAGCATGTTTGCTTTTATTCATGTCCTTCCCATAACCTAGCACAGTGCTAGGCTCAGAAACCCTGACAAGTTCCCTTTTGTTTAGCCCAGCACACGTCCTGTGGCTCTCTGTGCCCCATGACCACCTACCCTACATGTACCATGCACACTTTCAAATCATACACTTCATCCTGAACCATTCACTTCAAACCCCATTGTGATAACTATTGTACTTTATCTTCTTTCTCCTTTGGTTTGCCTTCAAAACTGACATCACTTTTTCATTGCAGCTATTTCCTTGGCTTCTCTCCATGACGATTCCTGACTTGTGGCCCTGGCAGTCTTGGGAAGACATCATCCAGCCTCTTCAATCCAGACCCTGGGCCCCTCCTTTCCCCAGGATCGCCCCCACCCAGCCTGGACACATTGACTGAACTGTTTTCTAGGACACTGGTGAGTAAAATGCTTGGCTACTTCATGAAAACAGTTCCAATCATCCCCTCCCAATACCATCTCCTCCACTTTTGAGCGTGATTTTGTTTCTTTCAAAAGCGGCTCCAGTACTCTTCCTTTCTGGAACTGCCTCTCCTGTAGTTAATACCTCAAGGTTCATTATTTGTTTAATCACTGACTTATTCAATGAGGTGGTAGCCAGCAGAATCTGAGAACTGAAAGGTGCATGCCTTTGTCCCCCTCCTGTGTGGTTCCATTCAGGGTTACTTGTCTCTGACTTAGATTGGAGACTAAATGGATTAGAATAAAACCAATTTAAGGGAAAAAAGAAATGTTCACAGAAACAGAAATAGAGAGTCCTGCTATCTTGGCTGCCTAAGATCTGCAGGCCTCACCAAGGAATTTAAAAAGTAATGTTTCTTATCATAAGTGACAGAAATATGCTGCTTTCTGCATCAATAGATATGAAGATTAAAGGGTCTGACCGTATTAAACAATTTTGCACAGCACCAGGCACTCTGGGCTGTGCTCTCTGCCTTATTACCCTTCATCGTGTGGCTATTTCAGGCCCAATTTAAGAATACAATGCCGTCTGGCTTTGCAAATTGACATCCTTTAATTTAAACTGTCTTGTGGGAGAATTAAGAAATTATGGAACAATTATTCGCCCTCAGTTGAAAGCTGGATGACATCCTGAGATTCTTGTACATTAGCCATTTGAATTGATTAAGTCACGTAATTGAATTACACCTTTGCCCCCATAATATCTTGTGGCACATATGTTGGTGGTTCTTGTTGGGAAATGCTTCCATAAAAATAGGAGAGGGGTTGGTATTAGAGATTGACCTGGATATCAAAGAAAACCTCAGAGCAGAGTGGGCTGACACTCTGAGATTCTGTGAGGGAGGTTGATTAACAGAGCAAGTGTTCTATTTGGAGTTGCAATGGAAGTTCACAGATCAAAACTGTATGCATGATACAGTGTACCTCCTTCCTTAATCTCTCTTTGCATTGTCCTTGAACATTTGGCTTCAGTGGCTGGCATTCATTCTCAAAGCTTTTTCTAACATTTCCCATGGACAAAAAAACTGGGTTTGGTGTACCTTCCTTTGTCTTACATGGTTTTCCAAATATGCTTCCATTAGAGTAGCTACCACACTGGTGACAGGTTTCTTTCACCAGGCAATGAGGCTGGAAACCATGTCCAGCTTACCTAGGTTAGTAATAGCGCTCAATAGGTGTTTGCTGAGCGAGGTTTTATTAGTAAGTCTCCATGGTTTTGTCTCTGTTTCCTTTTGTTTCATGGTGTGAAGGGAGGTAGAATCTGTTAGTAATTTTGTAAGCATCATTCTTAAGTAGGAGTTTTTTTCACTACTTGTGTTATTAGACAATTTCATAGAGGGTTTATTAAAGGCCAACTCTATCTGCTTAACACCTATGAGGCGCCTATTATGTACAAAAGCTAGGTTAGATGCTGAGGGGAAAAATTAGCCAAAACATACTTCCTTTTCTTTAGAGGAGCTCAAAATCCAGTGGGGAAATTGAAGAGGTCTGTGCAAGAAATAGCTCTGGTGACTGAGCAAGCACGTAGGAGGCTGTTCCATAGTCTGGGACTCTGAGAAGGGGCCATGGTACATTCCATTTCGTTCCTCTCTGAAGTTCGTACTGTCGTTGGTCTGCCCTGTGCCCCCTCCCACATCGTCCATTTTGGAATCCAGCAGAGAAGAAAACTCGTAGACGAATGTCCTGTGGACAGGCTGGATGTGTGCCTTTCATTTAAAAACTCCTCTAAAGGAGAGAGGTTTTAAAGCACTGTTTCCCCTCACCCCACCCCCACACTGACTTCCAACTCTCTATCACACTGTGCAGCATTCTGGGTCTTCCTATTCTTTGTCTATTCTGTGTGGCACAAGAATCTCTCTTTTTAAAGGCTCTTTACGTTTTCTTTACCTTTATCAAAGAACGCTCTTGGAGCTTTAAAACCCAACCACAGCTATCTTCCTGAATATTTCTGTGGGGAAGGGATTAATCAAGCCTGTCAAACATTGAGCTGTAAAACCTTTAATATTTCTAAAAGGTTTAAAGCCAGCATATTTATCACATGCATCATTGAGAATAATCTTTCCTTTTATAGAACAAATTAAATGTTCACTGTAAAATATTGTGGTGATGAGCACAGTGGGTGAAAGACGCATGCAGGGGCCTGATGTGATATTGCAATGGAGATTCTGGTTAAATCTTTCCCTGACATCACCCTGCTAGAAACCACCCATCATCCCCCACACATCTATTTATATGAATGCTTTATACTGTGGAATCCTAGAATCTTGGTGCTCAAAGGGAAAGGGGCTAATATTTGTTGAGTGCCTGCTATGTCATGCATTGTGTCTGCATGCTTTAAGTGGGCTTCCACATTTTAATTTTCTAAACAATCCTTTATAATAGGGACTGGCATATCTGATTTATAGATAAGGAAACTAAGATTCAAAAAGTGAAGGAATTCTCTCAAGATCACATAAATATTTATTTGCAAATCTGGGACTTGACCCTATGCCCAGCTAATTCTTTCCCTCTGTTTATGTGGCAAATGCCTAGCAAATGTTTAGCAGAAGGCAGGTGCCCACTAAAGAGTTGCTAAAGTTATTATGACTGTTAGCATCAAAGTCTCTGGAGATTTTTATTGAAAGATCATTATTCTATAGACAGAGAGACAGTGAATATTGTTGTGCCTGATTCTGGGAATCTGAGATGTCTAACCCAGCAGTAGCGGTAGTGTTCCTTAGGGTAGGGAGAGACTCACTTGGGACTTTTGATTACTATAACTAATACAAACACTGTATTTTGTTGTTTATAAAGTGCATTCATGTGCACAGTCTAATTTAATCTACTCAACAGCTTAGTGAAGTAAAGTCAGCACTACTGCCATTTTACAGGTAGGGAAACTGAGGTACAAAGACATGATAAATCATACCCAGGTCATTCAGCTAGAAGCAACTTGTGCTCCAACTCCATTCTTCTTATTCGAAAGCCACCATCTTTCTGCTAATACTTTAAAACCATTTAGTTATTATTCCTAAGAATTCAACAAGTAAAATAAAGAGGTTTTTATGTTTTGAAATTTTATTGATATCAAATGTATAAAATTTCAAAAGAGCACTTTAACGACTGTTTCGATACTGGATTTCAATTTAATACATTGATTCAAAATCTTTTGCAAACACCATTCTTTTAAAATATCTGAAAGAGTTATATGGTGCTTTGTAAGAATCCATATATAATAAGTTTTTCAGCTTTGTTCAGTTATAATTCGCAAAAAAATATAAAGTATTCAAGCTTGCAAGGACTTTAGAGACTGATGACTCTTGTTTTTCGATTAGATAACTGAGGTATAGACATTGAAAGTAGTGTGACTGGAGCCCAGGCAAAATACTGGGATAACAGAGAACAAAGATACATTCATTCAGATAGGGATGGGTGGTATGAAACCATGGAAGGCTTCACTGAGGAGGTGACTCTTGATGGTGTCTTGAAAGGAGGAGGATTTTAGTAGGGGGAGAAGAGTCAACGAGTGAAGCTACAACAGAAGAAAAGAATGGCCATGTATGAAAATGATAACATGATGGTTCTATGGGTGGGGGCCCTTCATGGAAGCTCAAGTTTGTTGTTTCAATATAATTAGTTGTATAATTGCATTCCCAGACTGCCGCATAGGGCTGCACACACATGTAATTAGACCCCCTACCAGCCAGACGGCGTCTTCTGCACGCCTCCACTTTAGACCTCCAGCTTTGTAGCAGAGCAGGCAACCAAAAGAGAGGTCCTGGGGCTCGGAATATTTGCAGTTCCAAACTCCCCTCTTCTATGAGCATACCTCTCTGTGTTTGCCAACTGTACTAGGTGGGGGAAACAGACAAAAGACTTAGAAGGAGGAACAGCTTTCTCTTCCTAGGTTACTATGAAGACAACAGGCCCATTTCTGGAACTGTTGGGTGGGCGAGATGTTTCACTAGTTTACATTTAGCAAACTGTAATTAGCGTCAGCAGGAGAAGAGAAATGACTGTGTTGGGAAACTCCACTTTCCTCTGCGCAACAGCCGCTGTTCGGAAGGGCTGTTCCTTGCATTTGGGCTTCTGTGATGGGGAAGCAGTGTACAGCTGCCTTTTATAGTAGCAGTGGGCTTGTTCTGGGCATGAAGCTCTTAACTGCAGCAGGGGACAGAGGCCAATGGATGATCCTCTTTGAATGGCAGAGTGAATCTTGCTTAGGTGTCAGCCAGGTGGAGTCACTGGGCTCTTGTAAGGTTTCATTCATTCCATAAATACACCTAAGCCCACACCCACATAAACCCTACTGTGTGCTGAAAACTAGGCTTGATTTTTAGGAGCTACAGATCCCCACAGGCCTCTGTGAAAGGGCATGCTGGCCAACAGAAGATTAATGGCTAGATACACAAAGTACCATCTGAGGCTTCTTAGTTTGGGGACCATTGAGTAAATCAGACACTCACTGTATTCGTTAGGATGAGTAGTGCTAGCTGCCTTAACCAACAACATAATTTTAAAAAGTTCATTATGGTACTTAATACAACCATTCAGAAAGCTAGGTTTCCCCATCTTATCTGTGTCACCATCATCTTCAACATGTGGCCTCTAAGGTCTCTGAAGATGGGGAAAGAGAGAGGAAGATCATACTTGGGAGATGTTTAGGGACCATTTCTGGAAATGGCAGACAGCCCTTCCACCCATATTCCATTGGCCAGAATTCAGTTATATGGCCCAATTTAATTGTTAGGGGAATGTAAATGTAGCTTAGCTATGTGCCCAGGACAAAAATGACATAGATGAAGAGATGCCTGCACTCCTATGTTTATTGTAGCACTGTTCACTATAGCCAAGACAGAATCAACGTAAGTGTTCATCAACAGATGAATGGATTAAAAAAGGAGATATAGATACAAAATGGAATAATATTCCACCATAAAAAAGAATAAAATCCTGTCATTCACAGGAAAATGAATAAGCCCGGAGGACATTATATTAAATGAAATAATCCAGGCACAGGAAGACAAACATCACATGTTCTCACTTGTATGTGGGGGCTAAAAAAGCTTATTTTATAGAAGTAGGGAGTAGAACTGTGGTTACTAGAGGCAGGGAAGGATGGAGGGAGGAGGGAATAGTGAATTTGGTTAATGGATACAAAATTACAGCTAGATAGGGAAAAAAGTTCTAGTGTTCTACAGCACCGTAGGGTAGCAATAGATAATATTTTATTGCATAATTTCAAGTAGAAAGGATTTTGAACATTCCCAACACAAATTAATAATAAATGTTTGAGGTAAGAAATATACTAAATACCCTGACTTGATCATTACACATTGTATACATGTATCAAAATATCACTTTGTACCCCATTCTGTCTATCAAAAATAATTTTAAAAAGTGAAACAGACATAGTCTTTTCCTAACATGTTCCATTAAAGTCAGTTCCCATTCAAACAAATGCAAGATCATCTAAAAGAATTACCCTTTATTACCATTTTGAGGAACCTTTCCAGGAAAAATGCTCTTCCAGCGCAGAATGAAACTCAACTGGTGAGAATGTAATTAACACAAATTATCTGGAAGTGTCTGAAATGACTTCATAATTCTTCAGTCCAGAATTCCTCTTATGGTATTTGATCCTAAAAATATAAATAACAAAAATTTCTGAACAAAAAATTTATTTCCACATTACTTGTAATGTTGACAAAAGGCAAACAACCAAAATTTCCAAAAATAAGATTTTACTGAAGTTCTTCACGCTTAAATAATGCAGTCATTAAATAAAACATATTTCTAAAGAATTTTTCATATTGTTATTGACATATGGACATAAAGATAGGCTTCAGAACTTTATATACAACAGGATTCCAATTTTGTTCCAAGCATGTTTAGGTGTGTAATTATAGACACCTGAAAAGACTAAAGACAATGCATTAAGATATTAAGAGGAAACCTCTCTACATAGCAGTATAATAAGGGCTTTTATTTTTCTCTTTATATTTTTTTCTTCTAAATCTGATGCAATGATGAGTATGCATAGCTTTTGTAACTATAAAAAATAAATCAATTAGGATTTTTAAAGAATGAAGCAGAATGAAGAATGAATTTGGACTAGGACTGACTCAGGATGAAGAGAATTATCCCAAGTGCTTCAGGTGGGAACAGCCAAAGGGTGTGTGTGGGAATGTCCTAGAATTGTGTCAGATCCAGAGAGGGAGCTGCAGGGTGGAGAACAGAGTGTATCATAATGGTCAAGACTTATGCAAACTCAGGGGGCCCACAATAATTCCCTTAGCTGGGACAGAGGGTACAAATCTTTAGTTGGCTTTCAAAGCTAGGCAACTGAGCTGATTAAATAATTCAAACCTAGGGCAAAGTCCTGGCTCTTCTAATAACCAACTCTGTGGCTTTGGGCATGTGTCTTTACCACTCTGAACCTCATTTGTAAAAGAAATAATACCTTCCTTATAGTATCACCGTGACACTAAATGTAATCACATTTTCAAGTATTTAACACATATCTACATATATCTATACATACATATTTACACACGCATATATACACACACACCTAGACCCTTCCCACCAAGCTTGGAGGGGTGCCCTTTGGGATAAAGCCCCTTCCTCACTGCAACTTTTCATAATCCTCTCCATGCTTCATTTCCCATCCCTATCCCTATCCCCATAGTACCATTACTAGGACCACCTGAAGTTTTAGCCCAGAGGCATTTCTTCCCTATGACCTTCACCTGCAATTTGGAGATATTCCTCTTGAGAGGTTTCTCCTGTCTTCTTTTCTTGGTGAGTTCAGTTTGGCTTCTAAGCAATTGAGGCCCACTCTATGTCCAGCCTGCATGTCAACTAGGAGAAAGGTGAAAAATCCTAAACTGTATGTTCTAAGACAAATATCCAAGCAAAATAATAGAAGGCAAAAGGATTGTAGGGTACCATCACATGTATCTGGGTGAGAGAGCACTCAGGCTGTGACACTGCGCAATGCTGCAGAATCAGGAAAAAGGAAATGCAGCCCAAGGCGCTGTGACTTCACACCCTGCTGCTTCAACATGAGGTCCTGAATCATTTCCCCAGTTCTGTCTGAAGCCAGCCTCAACAGATCATCACAACAATCACCTTAAGTGATGAATACATATATGTGCCAGGTACTGTGCACGAAATTGTCACACCTGGTCCATCTGGCTCTTTCATTGCATCGTGTTTCTTCAAGTAAGAATTTTGTTTTTCTCCTCTGCTGCCTCCTTTTTTTTCTCCTTCTGGGGATGTCTTTATTTATATGGCTACTAAACTGAGTAAAGGTGTGACAGGAGTTCCTAAGAAGGTACTATCCAGATGTGTTATTGTGGTTGCCTATATCCTCTTTCCCTGCACAGCTGAAGAGGACAGGTTGGCTAATGATCTTGGCGGGTCCTTGAACATTCAGCTTCAAGGTCTTGACCTTGGTTTAAATAGTGCTCAGTGACATCTAACAAAAAAGAGCGTGAAAGAAAACTGTTCTGTTTCCAGCTTAGAGACTCTCCGAAATTCTAGGCTGGTCACTGATTTATGCTGCCAAGAAGCCTGTTGCTGATTATGCTGGATGCCCCATAAATTAATGAGAGCTGGACTTAGCAGTGACAACGATCGCTGAGTCTGTGGAGCAGAAAATGCAACACTAATATATATGTTTCAGAAATGTCCTTTTGTCTATATGTTCGGAGGAGAAAGTGCTGATGAGGATCAATTTCATATTGACTTTAAATTTTTCATTTGACCCAGAGCTCTTTTTATTAAGTAATGCACATGAGAACATTTCATCCCAGGCCAACTTGATGGCTTGGAGAATTCCCTTCAGAATATGGCAACCTGGATAGAATTTGAAATGCAGTTCATTCATTTATTCTTTTATTCATCCTTTAATAATTATTTATTGGGTACCTGCTATGTGCTTAATTCTAAAAACTATGCTAGTCTGTGAGCAAGACATAATCTGCCCTCAAGGAATCTAAAATCTAATGAGCTAGACACACATTAATAAACAATCCTGGCCCACAGCAGTATGTTTCGTTAGCAGGAAGTGCAGGTATACAGAAGCACAGAGGAAGGACTCCCAGAAGGTATCAGGTACTTGGGAAGTATTTGGTTCTTGTTGAAAGAATGAATGAGTTGATGAATGAAAGCATGAGATGGCCCTTGAGCTGGTCAAAGAGCAAGGTAGAAATTGACTAAGCTGAAAAGGAGCTATAATAGCATGTTCAAAGACAGCAAGGCGTGATGTTTTAAATATAGCTCAGGTGTGAGGAGAGGCAGGTGGTAGGGCTCCAGAACCAGACATAAGGAACTTGGGTGTTAAGTCACCATCTACCTGTGCAAATAGACATACTTGTAGGTGGCAGAGTGGACCCAAGGGGCCTTGTACCTCTTCAGAGAGCAGGCATAACCACACAATAAATGACTCATCTGGAGGGATTATCTTCAGTGCTTAGTATGGAGATTCAGTAGGTAGTTGAGCTTACCCTCTCTGGACAATTTTCCTGAAGAGGCAGTCCAGTAGAACCAAAGCACTTGCTCTGAGAAAGTTTCAAATCTGGGTTCAACATCTTAAACTAAGCAGTGAATGTTTCTAGGAGTATTTATCCTGCGTGCTACAAAGCCCTGCTGTGTCTTCAGTTTTGTCTGAATGTTGGGACCACGTTGTGAAATCTTCTTGTATTTATCGCCTTCCTGCACTCTCCTCAGCTCGTATTTCCCACATTTTTAGTTACTGTCTGTGTGTTTGCTGGTGGTGCAGTTTTGTTCTGTTTTAACCTTGTTTGAACCCCCAAGCCAGTCTGGGAAAACGTGACCATCACTCTTCCGAGCATCTACCTCTGGGACGTGGTCCCGGGGCTTTGACTCACAGGTTAGAAATCTTGTCATGCTCCCCTGAACTTGACTCAATGGCTGCAGTGGCCTGGCTGATTTATGGCTGTTTCTTCCTCTGTTTGATCTTAGCAAACAGACAGCTGTGATGTAGCGGCTTCATTCTACTCACCTGCTGGCACCTTCATGTTTGGTCTAATAGCTTGTTAACTGCTCTGAGGACAGGCACTGCCCTTCCTGGCTACCGTCTAGAGTGGTCTCTATGGCAACTGCATCACATCAGGGATGATGCTCATTCTTCAAGGCTTTCCTTCTCCATTTTTCTCTGGTGGCTTCTGGGTAACCTGTAATGGTTGGAGCCCTGCCTCATCCTGCCAGGAAGCCACTGCTGATTTAAAGCCTTGCAAAGAAACTTAACAAGACACACTGCTTTCTTCTGGTCTTGTTGCTTGTTCTGTGTTGCACTTGGTCCAGGCCTGCAGGGACTTGTCATCCCTTCTTTATCATCTCTCCTTTTGGTGCTCCCCAGGTATTGTTCCCGGTCTCTCTCGGAAAGCTTTGACATGGTTTCTCCAGATCTCTCTGCTCATTAATATCATTCAGCAGTCCAATCTGAATCCTGACATTTGGTATGTTCTTTGTTTGCCTCATCCACCTTTGTTTACTCATTCACTCTTCTCTTCAGAAGTGACCCCCAAGCTCTCTGGTCTTCATCTGTACCAAAGAGACTTGTGTCAAAGAGACTCATATAGACTGTTCAGATATATGAAGAAAGAACTGATTTATGTGTGATAGGAGTCTAGAGTGTTCAGTCTGCCGATGGCATTCAGAGTCCAGCAATAATACTGTTAATAACAGTAAATGCTATTATATACAGTATTTCTATAATCTGTGCATAAATAGTATTATTGTGATAAGAACTTTACATCTATATAATAATCCTATAAGGTGAGTACTCTTATTGTCCCCATTGTACAGATGAGGAAACTGAGGCACAGAGGGCTAAGAAACATGCTGTAGGGCCCCAGCTATTAAATGGCAGAGCTAGAACTTGAACTCTGGCTCCAGAATTTATGCTCTTCAACCCTTTCCTGTACATTGGGCAGTGATATTGTTTTCTGTACATGTGGTCCCACCACCAGAAATCACTCACTTCTGCAAGGCTAAATTGTACCCATCTACAATGCCAAGATTAAATGCCACCTGCTTTGTGAAACTACTTGGCTTCCTCTACATTTAAGATGTAAATTCATTGGTTCATTCAGCAAACATCAAATGATAGTGATTATAGCTTATTCATTCATCTACTCCAGTACAAGGTTTTTTCAAGTTCTCTCAGTGTTACCATGCTGAGTGCTGTGGCTGTGATGATGAATAAGGAGCAAGCAGACCCTGCTCTCACCCTACTCATTTTTTAAAAAATAACAAGACAATAAAATATAGAGAGAGATAGCTTTATGCATGCAAATGTTGATATCTCAGTAATATTTCTATATCTCTATGTTTGTCTATCAGTTGATTAATAGATATTAGGGATTTTTTCAGTCAATTCCTCCTGCCTGTTCATATGATCAAGTTAACCTCCTTAGCTTGACACCTAAGACCCTTCATGATCTGGCCTTAGATTCCTTTACTTAGGAATCTTATCTCAGATTCCTCTACAGTCTCCATCTGGAGACTGAACACTCTAGAGTCCTAATACACATAAGTCAGAACAAAGGGCTCAGTTCTTGCTACCTGTTCTCTAACCATCCACTCCGGACGTAGTCTTCCAGAAAGTGTTTACTCATTGGAAACTATCCAGGCCCAATCACACCATCCTGCTTTGGCTCAGTCTTTTTCTCTACTTCAAGTTCCCTTTTCATACTTCCCATTTCACATTTCTTCTTTTCCAACCCTTTCCAAACATCAAGTCCAGGTTTAAACATGCCTTCTCTGTGGAACACCCAAAATCGTTTTCTTATTCACATTCCCATCAGTGAGGAATTAATCAATCCTTCCTTTGGGCTCCACAACGCTGACCGTACCCCTCTGGTACAGCACCACTTCCAAACCCAAGGCCAGCTGTCCGTTACATGTTGTTCTCCCAATGGGGACTGTGGACCCCTTGAAGATGAGGAATGGGCCCTCTTTCTTGCTGCATTCAGAGAACCGAGCACAGTGACCAGTAGGTAGCTATCTTAGTCCATTTGAGTTGCTGTAACAAAATACCAAAACTTAATAGCTTATGAACAACAGAAATTTATTTCTCACAGTTCTAAAGGCTGGGAATTCCAAGATCAAGGCTTCAGCAGATTTGGTGTCTGATGAGTGTCTACTTCCTGGTTCATAGATATACCTCTCACTGTGTCTTCACATGGGAGAAGGGATGAGGGGTCTCTTTGGGGCCTCTTCTTATAAGGGCATTAATTCTATTCATAAGGGCTCCACTCCCATGAGCTAATTATGTCCCAAAGTCCCTGTCTCTTAATACCATCACATTGGAAATTAGGTTTTAACATATGAGTTTTGGGGAAACATATACATTCAGATCATAGGAGTGCTAGACTTATATTATTTAACTATTAATAATAATAACTTTTAAAATATTTGATTGCCATCTGCATCTGGCATTCTGATAAGCATTTCATTTATTTCATTTTATCATAAGAATCTTTTGATATAGATTATGATATATACTATTGTTAACTCCATTTTACAGATGAGGAAGCCAAGGCTTAGAAACTATGCAATACCTGCTCCAAGTCACAGTCCCCTAAATAGCAGAGTCTGACTGGATACCCTACACTTTGGTGTCTGTTGAATGAACAAATGAACTTACACCTTGAGCAGAGAGAAAGGAAGTAATCTAGGAGAGCTGTCACTCCTATAGTGTACATACTTTTATGCACACATACCCATACATAACCTAAGTTATGTAATTCCATTCCTGAATATGGAAAAGGAAACCACAGAAGGATTCTATAAAATTCTGATAAAAAAGGCCACCGGTTGCAAGCTGCATATTTTCATTTTTTTTTTATAGAAGTTGTCTTTGTGTTTAGGTGAAGCTATTGACAAACCTAGAGCAAAACTGTCTTTTAGATGCTTGTAAGCTAGAAGGGTTAGACGTGGAGTCCGTAAAACCTGTTTGGATCTCAGCTTTGCCATGGTTTCTATGTGACCTTGAGCAAGACACTTAACCTCTCTGAAGTTTAGCATAGTGATTGATCTGCGGGTTCTACAATCTGATGACCTGGTTTAAACAACCCAGCACTAAGCTTACTAGCTGTGTGATCTTCGGAAAGATAATTTCTCTGTGCTTCAGTTTTCCCATTTGTAAAATGGGTACAATACAGTAATAATATTTGCCTCATATGATTGTTCTGATAATTAAATAAATCAATTCACTTGAAGGATTTAAAACAGCACCTGATACCCATGAAACTATTATTACCTCTTAGATAGTTATATCTATTTCAGGGGAATGTTGTGAGAAGCAATGAGTAATATATTTTTGACACACTAAGCCTTCTGAAGGCTTTGACCCAGAACTAACACAGCAGCTCTTCCAACACATTCCATTGGTGAGACCCACAGGGCCAGCCAGGACTCAGGGGCTGTGGAAGGAACTAAGCATAGGTGTAAAGGCAGGAGGTGTGGCTCACCAGGGGCCACGAGGGAGCAGATTCCCACAACATCAGAAGACATAATTTGGGCTGTGGATCTAGGTCAGGGTCAATGCGTGGAATGCAGGCAAAGGAGCTCTCAGCAATTTCACCCATCAACATTCATATATTCTACTCACAGAAGAACCCTCAGGCCTCCACTCAGAATCTGTTTCTCATTTTCTACAAAATTCTAACCAAACATAGTCGATGCTTTCTAAGGCCATAAGAAACCAGAAGAATGCTTGAGAGATAAAACTGATTCTACAGACAGGTGCTGTGGCAACAAAAAAAGGGTGAAAAGTGACAAAAAACAAAATGTAAAAAACTATAAGATGAAAAAAATCTTAAAATGAAGAACAAATGAGGGCACTTGAAACACAGACCACCCTACACACAAAGGTGTATACTTCCCACAGATGACATTTCTGTCATCAGATGTTAGATGGAGAATACACACCCTTATCTTTCCAGTCCCTTCATTGGTCTTGAAGGGGAGGAGGGTGATATTGCTGCTGCTCCTCCAAAGAGGGAGGGATCCTGATATATCTCGTTCACAAGGAAAGCCCATTGCTGGCACTTTTAGGTGCTTTATGATTGTCTGTTAAAGCTATTGTCAGCCATTTATTGAATGGTGTACTGTTTTGGGGTGCTATACTAAATACTTTTCAAATATCATGAGAGTCTGCTTTGCAACTGATAAATTCTCCCTGCCAATGTCAACTCTTTCATCTTTATTAGGATCACCCTCTTTTACAGATGAGAAAATGGAGACTTGGCAAGATGTGAGTTTGTCTAATTGTCCAATTGGGATACAAACTGATGTGGTTCTGTCTCCTAGTCCAGTGTCCTTTTTCTGTTCCCCATTCATTCCAGATTATAGTAAATTCTGTCCAAATTATTTACTCATTTAGCACATTTACTGAGTATGTGCTGTATGCCTAGCAGAGTCTGGGACCAGCCTCTGCCTCATCATGCTCAGTTATTTTGCTCTTACTAGGTACTATGCATTCTTATATGCATAATATAAATTCATTTTTCACAACAGCTATGTGAGTTAATTACTCCTGCCCATATTGCAGATGAGAAAACTAAGCTCAGAGAAGTTAAGCGAATTTTCCAAGACCCTGTAGTGGAAAGTGCTAGAGCTGAGATTCCAGCTCTAGCACTAATGTATGCCTAAGTCCATTGTCTTTCCACCCATCATATCACAATGCTTCCTCCATCATTCTCCAATAAAATGGCTTCTCAGTTTTACTCCAGCCATCTCCCTATTATGCTGTCCCCAAACTCTATCCAGCCCCAAGTGCAGAGCCTAGAATGAGACTGAAGATGTGTTGGCACTGACAGGCAGCACCAGAGTTTTCCACAGCAAACACCTAGACATACACATAGTTCTAGGCTAACATTTACTGAGGGGCCTAATATTTAATGTATGCCTCCTGTATGTACCTGGCCTTGCATATGCCACTTAGGTATTGTACATTTCATCCTCGTATCAAACTTGCAAGGTAAGTATGATTGCCCCCATTATACAGAGGAGGAAACAGAGGCTCAGAGAGGGTATTTTTCCAAAACTCATCCAATTTTCCTGACTCCAATACATTGTCCAGTCCTCCAGACAGCTTCAGAAAGGGTTTGAATCCCACAGAACATATTCTGGGAAGAACTTCATTGAAAGAGATGCAGCCTAAACTGCACCTTGGAAAACTTCTCATGCAGCCAGGATAAGTATATTGAGAGCCAGTGAGCATGTTATGATAGTTATGATTAGGTTTCCATGTACTTCTCAAATCAGATGTGTAAATATAATCAAGAGCATTTCTCTTTGCAGCACAGACCTCCAACAGACTCTACCCAGCATCGTAGTTCGGAGAGAAGTAATACATTAGCTCTAATTAGCTTTCCCACATGCTGAAGCAAGTTTCCCTTGTCACCACTTTGCAAACAGGAAAGAGGGAGGCTCCACTGGACTTCTATGGAGTGTGGTCCGTGGTGGTTAGGAGGGTAGCAGGCCTAGTTGGCAAGTGATTTTGACTTCTATTACCTTGTGTGGCTGTGGACAAGCCATTTTTACCCTCTGGCCTTCATTTTTTCCTTAAGTAAAATGAGGAGCTCAGAGTAGGCTTCTTCTCCTCTTGCACAGAAAGAGTCCATGACTCTACTGTCCTGGAGAATTTTCCAGCTTGAAGTGTCAACTTTGTTTGTGCATGAATAGAGTAATTGAGTACCTACTATTTATCAGGCATTGACCCTGAAACTGGAGATACAAGGATGAACATTAACTTGATTTTGTCTGTAGGAAACTTCCATTCCAAAGTGAGAATAATAATAACAGCTACTCCTTCCTACATGCCAGGAACTTAGTTAGCCATGGTCATTAAATACATAATCTCATTTAATCTCTGCAGGTAATTTTTGTTACCTGCATTTTACCCATGAGGAAATACTCTCAGAGAGGAAGGATAAGTCACTTTTCCTTAGTTTT
Source organism: Mandrillus leucophaeus (assembly GCF_000951045.1). Taxonomy (NCBI): domain Eukaryota; kingdom Metazoa; phylum Chordata; class Mammalia; order Primates; family Cercopithecidae; genus Mandrillus; species Mandrillus leucophaeus. The sequence goes on along the minus strand of NW_012101365.1, from coordinate 7,647,576 downwards.
ACTGGCAGTAAAGGATGGAACTGTAATTCTAATTCAGTCTGATCTCTTATCTACTAGATTATATTACCTTTCCCAGAAAGAGTTGGATATCATAAAAGAAACAGAGACAACAAGTCTTAGGGAGGCCAGGGGATAATGAGATGTATTCCATGTGGGTGATCAGGGATGGCGTTGGTTAAGACGGTGTTTGAACAGAACCTTGAAGGAAAAAAATCTTGAAGGCATCAAGATGCCTTCTGAATACATGAAGATGGAAGAAGAAAAACAGTTTAGGTGGAAGAGTGAAGACACAGAGGCAAGAAAGGAAATCACTGGGCACCAATAAGGAAGAGTGTGTTGTATAGAGGAAGCCTAGCAGAACATGAGCCTGGGCTGTATGCTACATTCATTCAAAGGGCATAAAATACCTACTATGTGTCAGGCACAGTGCTAGCCTCTGGGAATAACACTGAGAACAATACAGAGCCCATATCCTCAAGGAACTCAATACTCTACTGCAGTGGTTCTCAACTAGGGGCAATTTTGTCCCCCAGCTGACCTTTGGAAATGTCTAGAGATAGTTTTGTTTGTGCTGTAAAATATCCTAAAATATACAGGACCGTTCTCCACATCACATAATTGTCTGTCCTAAAAGGTCAGTAACTTCAATGGAATGACAAGACCAGGCCAGCTCATGGGGAATTTTGTTAGCCAGACTGAAGAATATGCCCATGCCTTTTTCGGATCAGATGGCCTCTGGCAACCAAAACAGCAGAAGTGACAACAGGAGAATCTTTCCATTGCAAATGAGCTCCTAGCACAAAAGAAATCAGTCTAGTTGCTTGAGCAATTTTGTTACAGGCCTGGGACACCCTGAAAATGCTCTTCTACCACCCCTGGTTCAAAAGCACACGGTGCTTATGAGAATATACGGCCCACCAAAAGGAAATGTCAGATGGCTTCTTCCTTATTAATCAAATTAATAGTGCCTCTGCAGAAATTCTGCACAGCTGAGGAATTTATTACAAATTACCTAATCACTTGGTTCTCCCATGAAAAGTAAATCGACTGGACCATGCCTAGCCCTCTCATCCTGAGTATTTCAGTGTACCAGAGCTGGGCTGGAGCCTAGCTACTCAGTTAAGCAGTATTTACTGGATCTAGCTAGTGAGTATGCAGTGGAACTTAACTGCATTTAAAAATGCAAGTCCACTTTTCATGGTTATCTCAAGGACAGCTGGTGCTATTCTGCTTTTCTAATGCTGGTTAAGAGTGAAACAGGGATTCGTTTGTGGCTGTGAGGAGACTTCAGATGCCAGTCCAAGGAAGAAAAGATAATGACCAGGGCACTCTGCAGCATCACAGAAAGGGCACTTGATTTGCAATCTGGCATGCTTGTTTGGCTATCACCTCTGTCCTTACCTGTGCAAACTTGGACAAGCCATTCACTTAGCCTCTCTGAACCTCAGTGTCTTTATCTAGAAAAATGGAGAGCCCTGGAATGATTCAGATTAATTGTGGAGAGGCAATGTGGCCACACCTAGCACAAAGCAAGCACTCAGCAAATTGCAGATGATGATGTCGTTTCGTTCTCCCACCCAGATCTGGCTGCAGAGATGAGGGCTGTGGCAAAAAATGAGGATCTGATGTTACAGTTTAGTTACCTTTTTGTCTATTAAGAGAAGAAGAAAAGGGAAATTCCTTGTAGACTAGCAGCTTCTTAGCAATTCATACAGTTCAGGCAATGTCTCTGGATCCAGGCAGAGGCTGGCAAGTGAGTTCTTGACATATTGGAGGGAATAGGAAGAAAAATCAATTAAAAGGGCTTTTCAGTGAATGAGGGGTGGCAAACGCCAGGGTTAATCCCAAAGGGAGACTCATATTTCCATAAGAGGCGAGGCCTTCCCTTTAACCTGTTGGCACCACGAGTTGGAGTTTTCCAGGGTAAAGTCCATTACTGGCAATGGGCGTGCCGTGTGTGATTAATGACGGTGGTTACGGGCCAGTTAGCAGCGGAGAGCTCCATCCATCTCACTTCATGGAAGCATCACACACCATTTATTGTCTGCAGGCAGAATGTGTTCCTTTGCAATTAGGTAAATGCCTTCTTTCTGAGTAGGCATGGTGATTCCTGCACTAGTGCCCCCATGCCTCCGCCTGACATCCAACAGAAAGGCAAAGGCTGAGAGAGCCCAAGAGGAAATAGGTAGTGACCATGTCCAGTGCTATTTCATGACTTCAAATAAACTTGGCCCAGGAGCTTTCACCTGCTCTCAGATACCTTCTTTCAAGGAGACATTCGGCCCAGGGAATTCATAAATATGATGACTTTAAAGTCCATTCAAGGGAAAGAAGGAAGGGCACAGCATGTTAAGCACAAACCTGTGCTCGTTTTCTGCTATTAAAAGAAAGCCTTCAAAACTAATCTTTAGAAAATAACGCCTGTCATTTGTGGAGTGCTTCCTCTGTGCAGACACTGTGCTGCCCTCATAAGAGCTCTGGAAGGCATGCCCGAATCATCTCCATTTACAGTCAGGGCAACTGAGGTGTCAAAAAGAAAAATAACTTCCTCTAGGTTAGATGGCTGGAAAACACTATGCTGAGCCCCACAGTCCTGCTCTAGAATTGTACTCTTCACTAAAGTGCTCTACTGAAATTCTGTCTCCATAGAAGCACGTGAACCAGCACACAAAGAATGACAAACTACAGATACATGGTCTTTAAGAAAACCCACCACACAAGAGGAAACAGAGAGCATTAATTTACCCCATAGTTATTTATTGAAAATCCACTATGGTCAGACATCGTGCTAAGTTCTGGGGATGTAAGTGAATAGGAGAGGTGGTCTGGGAGTTCACCCCGTACCTGTGAAGAGGAACGGTAACAGTAACAACAGTGACAGCTGTTATTAGGTTGGTGCAAAAGTAATTGTGGTTTTTGGCGTTAATGTACAGCTAATACTATACTAATTATTTTGTGTACATTATTGCATTTAGTCTTCATAATCAATGAAGAATGAGTCATAATTATCCACATTTTATAAATGAAGAAATAGTGGCAAGAAAATGTTGTGTCCCCACAAAATTCATGTGTTGAAATCCTCTGCTCTCATGAATTCTCTGCCCCTATAAAAGAGACCACAGGGATCTAGGTGGCTCCCTCCACCATGTGAGGACACAGCTACAAGGCACCATCTTTGAGTCAGAAAGCTGGCTATCACCAAACACCAAATCTGCTGGCACCTTAATTTTGGATTTCCCAGACCCCAGAATTATAAAAAATATTCTGCTGTTTACAAGTCACCCAGTGTATGGCATTTTGTTATAGCAGCCCATAAGGAATCAGAAAGTTTAAATAACCTGGCCAAGTTTATACAGCCAGTAGGTAGTAGATCTATACTTTGAATTCACACAGTCTAAACTCTAACTTGTGCTTTTAAAATACTGAACAAATAATTACAAATGTGTTGAGATTTGCTGAGAGTACGGCGGCGAGCAGATGGGGATAGTGAGGTGATGATGAGCATTTAGAACAGGAGGGACAAGTGCAGCCTTGGGGGAAGAGGAGAGAGCCAGTAATGAAGAGGTGGGAGAGTTTATCATGCCCAGTGAACCTGAAGCGCACACCATGTTTGAGACATAAAGGCCAGTGTTGCTGGAAAGTTGACACCAAGAAGAATGGCATGATTTGAAGTTGGGCGTGTGGGTCAGGGAGACCAACATATTTAGGGCCCAGTGGGCTGTGTTAAATTTCATCATATGGACCTTAAGCAAGAGAGGGAGGGGCTATGCCAGAAATAGCTAATTATCCACCAAAAAGTTGTGATCTTTATTCTATAAAGTGCGGTTGTCCCTAGGGGCAGCTGTCTCAACAAGGACTGCCTTTTCTGGCTCCTCCCTTGTTTCCCGAGTGCATGCACATGTTTGTTTCTTGCCAAGGAATGTGAATGGATGTGACGTGTGTTGTTCCAAGGCTGGGGTTTTGAAGAGGCAGATATGACTTTTTTGGGTTCTTTTTACATTTCTACTCCCTGGAAGGAGACATCTGTGAGCCCCTAGGTGATGACCAAGCCACAAGGTGAAAGGAGCCTGCCTGGTTCCCTGAGTCACCATTTGGCACACACCTCCATGGGCACGGTATTTATTTGTGAACAAGAAGTAAACTTCTACAGGGTTAAACCGCTGTCATACTGAGGTTTATTGTTACGGTAGCTAGCATTAGAATATCTAATTACAGGGACTTCTTTGTATTCTAAAAAAAGATATATTCAGGTATTCTAAATATATCTTTATAAAGTACGTTCATGGTTTACAAAACATTGTTTCATTTCGAATAAACAAGGAGGGGCTGGGTAGAGTGGTTCATGCCTGTAATCCCAGCATTTTGGGATGCTGAGGCGGGAGGATCACTTGAGCCCAGGAGTTCGAAACCAGCCTGGGCAACATAGTGAGACCCTGTGTCTATAATAAAAATAAATAAATAAATAAAAATTATTTTTAAAGTAAGGAAGGAATTAGATACAGTGCACAAACTGTGAGGTTAAGTAACTTACCCGCAATCATACTGCTGGAGTCTTCACAAACTCATGCACCCTCACTGGATACGCATGAGCTCAGGATCAAAAGTCAAACAGTTCTGGTAGATTTGAGGCTCTTCCTCAGCTAATTATTCCTGTGATTTTTCAGCAACTTATGTAGTTTGTCTCAATTTCTTTAGCTATAAAATGAGAATGACGCTAGCACTTGTCTTACGAGGTTGCTCTAAGCATTAAAGCTCATAGTCAAGATCATGGGGCATAGAGAAAGTTTAATAAGATGAAGAAATTATGTTATTGTTATCACTGCACCATTATGGAAGGACTTACTTTAGACTCCCACCACTACCCCCATTTCCTAATAGGCCTTGCATTTCTTCTCCAGAAGGGAGTCATCTTCCCCAACATCCACATGGCACATGCTTGATTCACTCAGGTTCCTATTCAAATTGCTCTTCAGAGGACATTTCACAGACTACCCAATGTCAAATAGGCCCCTGCCTTGCCACCCCCTGCTTACTCTGCTCTCCTTTTTCTTCCTAGCACACATCACCTCCTGATATTGTAGAGTTTTCACGTACATATTAATGTCCCAGCTCATTCCACTAGAATGGGAGCACTTGGACAGCAGGGATTTTATCTCTTGTTCAGAGCTGTATCTCTGGCATCTAGAATAGTGCCTGGTATAAAGTAGGAGACCAATATACATTTGATGAGTGAATAAAGGAATAAATGATGATTGTATAACATGTGAGCTATGTTCCAGGTCCTATATTAACTTCAGTTCTTACTGTTTCTTTTTCTTTGGTGATGCCCTAGTGGATCATTCATCAATCCAAAACTTGTGTGCAAATTTTATTCTTTTTCTCCTCTTTAAATGCAACCCACTCCACCTCCAAGATCTCTTGTTTCTAATACGCTTCCATAACACCTCTGTTCCTGAGATAGGAGATCTGTAGCCTTCTCAGAGTGGGTGATGGGCCCTGGCCTCAGTGCCCAGCCATTCCCTGTGGCATTCATCACCAACACTGTAGAACACACACACTTTCACACCACCCAAGTTGTCAAAGCCTACAGATTAGAATTATTGCTCAGTAAACTTGACTGGACTACAGGGCCATCTTGCTATATGATCACGTTTCCACCAAGATTTTTAAGTTCTGTTGGGATATATTTGATGTATAATAAACTGTATATATTTGAAGTATATAATTCGATGAGTCTTGATACATGTATGCACCTGTGAAACCATCACTACATTTAAAATAATACATATATCCATCATAGCCCAAAGTTTTCTTATGTTCCTTTATAATCTAACCCTCCTTATACATTCCCCATACACACACAGCCCCCATACCCAGGCAACCACTGGTTTACTTTCTGCCACTCCAGTTAGTTTTCATTTTCTAACACTTTATAGAAATTGAATCATACAGTATAAAATATTTGGGTTCTTTCTCTCAGCATAGTCATTATGATTTATATCCACATTGTCAAATGTATTAATAGTTCCTTTTCATTCCTATTTAGTACTTAATTGTATGGATATACTATAGTGAGTTTGTCCACTCACCTGTTGGACACTTGGAAATTTTCTAGTTTTTAGCAATTACCACAAAGCTGCTACGGTCATTTGTGCACAAGTCTTTGTGTGGGCATATATTGTAATTTTCCTTGGATAAATACCTGGAAGTGGGATTGTTGGTTTGCATGATAGGTCTATTTTTAAGTTTTTACAAAGTTACTGAACTCATTTCCAAAGAAGTTTTAGCATTTTACACTCCTTCCAGCAGTGTGAGAGTCTCAGTGTCCCTGTTTCTTGCCAACACCTGGTTAGTCTGATTAATTTTAGTCAGTTTAGTAGGTTGTAGTGGTATCTCATTATGCTTTAGCTTGTAACTTCCTAATAATAAATAAGTGATTTTCAGCATCTTTGAATGTATTTGTCATTTTTATCTCTCCTTTGGTAGAATTCACATTTTTAAGGAGTTATCTTATTTTAGAGTTGTAAGAATATCTAAAAATATTTTGATAATCCAGAGAGAAGTTCTTTGTCAGATAAATCTATTTCAAATATTTTCTTCTAGACTGTGCCTCGCCTTTTCAATTTCCTTTCCAAGTCCCCTGAGCGGAGCAGTTTTGTTTCATTCTCCCTTCATATTCCTAGAAACAAGAACAAGAACATTGAAAATGTTATGTAATTTCAGTTCAATGATGAGAAAAGCTCTAACTTGAAATACTTCATAGCCACGCACATGAAAGGTGACTGTTTCGTCAATTTACCAATCTGCAAAATCAAGATAATACTATCTATTTCATGAGGCTGTCAGAATGAATAATAGTGAATAAATTACCCAGACCCATGCTTAGCATACAGTACTATTTCAGTAAGTATTAGCTTGCTTTTATTCTGTAATCTTAGGGAACAGAAGTGAGACCAAAGGGTAGAAATCTTAAAGATTCCGATCGTTTGAATTTAGTGAATTATTTTCCATTGCAGTCCAGTTAATGAAATAAAATAGGTACCCATAGAAGCTGCTGAGCTTCCCATCACTAGGAGCATTTAAGTAGAGAAAACATAACCATGTGAGCAGGTTATAGAAGAGACTATTGCTACCTTGCGAGAAATACTGGACTTCTCGTGTGTCTCCTATTCCTAAAAATGGTTTGGTTCTTGGTAGGAGATAATAATGACAATAGCATATCTTCATATTTAATACATATTATATATTATATTATATATAATACATCTTATAAAATATCATACGTATATGCTATGATATGTTATATATAATACTAGTAATTATTGATGATATAATATTGTGTGAAGTACTTAAAAACTATTCTATTATTTAATCATAACGACCTTTTGAGGTAGAGGTAAATATTAGTTCTATTTAATAGATTAGAAAAATGAGCTCAGAGGTATTAGATACCTTCCCTAATAGTACATAGCCTGGAAAAGGAGGGCCTTGAATGCAGGTTGGCAATGGATTGAATGTTTCTGTCCTTGTAGAATTCATATGTTTAAATCTTAATCCCAGCATAATGGTATTTAGAGGCGGGGCCTTTGCCAGGTAATTAGGTCTTGAGGGTGGAGCCCTCATGACTGGGATTAGCACCCTTGTAAGAAAAGGCTAGACAGCTAGCTGCAATGCGTAACCCAGAAGGGGGCCCTTATCAGAATCTGACCATGCTAGCACCCTGATCTCAGGCTTCCAGCCTCCTGAATTGTAAGAAATACATTTCTCTTGTATATAAGCCATCCAGTTTATGGTACTTTGTTATAGCAAGCAAGAAAGTACCATAAACTAAGACAAGGTCTGAGTAAAGTCCATGCTTACAGCCCAGGTGCCCTGTGGCCAGTGAGCCCCTGCTTACTCATAGCTATGGGCAAGTGTTGCTGAAACAAACTTTTCTCCAACACCTGTGTCTCTATATTCTCTCACCTGCCCCACCCTCGGCTATAGCGTGTCTCTGAGTCAGTGGGAATGAGTATTTAGGTCTTGGTCCACAGCTGCAGAATTCCACTGCTGTTGGCTCAACAGGTCACCCCGTGAAGTGGCCAAAAACCAAGGCTGCCATGCCTGAGGTCAGCTACCCAACTCACTCTCCACCTGGCACTACCAGCTGGATCTCAGCTTCTTGAAGAAATGACATTCACCATCTCCAGTTGGAATAGGTCTTCCCTGGGCTTTTCCTTCTGGCATACGGAGTGTTTATTTGTTTTGGAAGGCCTCAAAAGTGGCAGCTTTCTCATCACACAGCAGGATGGAATGTCCCCATTTGGTGCCTGTCCATCCAGCCCACAATATTTATGCTGTTATTGCAAAGCTGTTGGCCCCTTAGATCCTAATCATTCAAAGATACTTTTGTGGCTTCTTAAAAACCTAGGCCTGTTCTTCTGCAAGCAAGTGTCTGCCTCACTGCCATCCTGATTACCAGCTCCTGTTGGCAAAAGAACCATTATGATGTGAACCAGATTGTACCAAACAGACGTTACCTAGCAACCAGCGGGAGCCATCAGGATTCATCCTTGTGTTCCAAACACTGTGTGGAATTCGTTAAGCATCTTGGACACAGTGGAGACTAAAAGCATGCCATGAGGGAGCCTTAAGAGAATGGCTTTGGAGTCAGGCACACCCTTATGCAGTCTTGACTCTCAGTGACTACTGTGATCTTGGGCAAGTTACATAACTCTTCAAGCCTCAATTTCCTAACCTAGAAAATGGAGAACAATAATAGCACTTACTTCATACGAGTGTCTCAAATGTAATACATGATGGAAAGAATAATCTTTCATATTAAGTAGGCATTCAACAAATGTTAGTTCCCTTGAAAATACAATTTTTTTCTATGTGTTACATTTGTGAAAGACACAAACCCAAGCATCCAAAGGACCAGGATCCAGTTACCCGTATCCTATATTAGTAATTCACTGTGTCCTTAAGGAAGTCTCTTAACCTCTCTTTGGTTTATTTTCCTCATCTATACCATGGGGACAATAATAAGTGTTGTTCAGGAGCCCACATGAAATTAGGGATATGAAAAAGCTCTGAAGATCAGAATACAAATGCAAGAGGTGACCTAAGTCTATTGCTGGTAGTATTTTCACTTGAGAGGAAGTTAGCAACACTGGGAGACTTACTAGAGGTCTTTGTCTCATAATAGCTTTTACCTTCATCTAGGTATAGTCCTGGTATTCATATCGGTGCAAGAGATATTTGAAATACACTGAAGTCCATGTGTTCCTCACTCCCTTATTTTTTTCACTTCCATCTGTCTGTTGATTTCAGGAAATGTATTCCATCTCAGATACCAAGAGAGCCCATTATCAGGAAAGATGAAAGGGTTTCAGGGGATGTAGTTAAACTAGTTAGTCTGGAAAAATTAAGGGGCAGAACTACCTAAAGGATGAATGAGAATTAGACAGCAGTGCACAAAGTTCTCAGATTTTGAAGTGAAGTAAAGATAGGTTCAAGTCCTCCTGGTCTACCACTTTCTGGCTCTGAGGACTTCTTAAGCCTCAGCCTTTTCATCTGTAAGATGGGCATATTACGATTTATTTTTGCAAGGTTCTTGAAAGGATGGGGGTTTTGGTGAATATAAAGTGCCTATTAAGGCATCTGGCACATAAGCTATCTACAATATAAGATATATATTAAATAAAATATTAATAAGAGCAATAATAATAACATATATAGTCAGAGGGATACAGAGCCCAAACAAGAGGAAAGGTTCCAAAGGTTTGGTCTGAGCAGCAAATACGAATCACTAATAGGAAGTAAATGCAAAAGATCAAGAGGCAGGGAGATGAGAAACGAGTCAGCAGGCAGATTGATGGAGACAAATAATTTGGGGTCTAGGTTAGGAAATAGGTTTAGGTTTTGCAGCCCCGGCTGAAAGGTACAAACCAGAACAGCCATCTTGGCCGCTTAGGGAAGTTCCGTCCTCATGCCTTTGTTTATACAGGCCGTCGCTTTTTCCTTCAGGACTCAAATGACAACCCCCTGCAGAAGTGCCTGATGGAAAATAGGTTGTTAGCAAGAGGAGAGGCCGGGATGCTCCGGGCACAGGATTCTGACCAATGGCAAGTCTGCATTCTGCACTTGGAATCGCAACTCTGGAATGTCAGAGAGTGGGATTTCCCTGAAGAGTTGCCCATGTGACTAAGTACCCCTCGGGTTAGTGGAGTGAACTGTTTCCCCAACTTCAGTTTCTTTGTAATCAGGTAAAATCTCAGCACATCTAGAATGCCTTTTGGCCATTGTCTCACTGACTTCTTACCTCAGGGAGCCCAATTTGAAGGAGTTGCTGGAAGCAAAGAAAGAGAGTTTGAAACGAATTCAGTCAGTTGTCAGCCAGACCTGTGGTAGGGGATATTTCCCTGCTTGCTGACTGTGCTGGCTCCCACAGCCACCCCCTAACAAGCACCTGGCCTGGCAGAGTTAGGAGGTGGAGTTCTGTGTCTGTTATTAATATCAGTGAGAATGCCTTTTTTTTCCTGTTAAATCTGAGTACTAATTATCATCTCTTTACATCACAGAGTTCAGGGAAATCACAGAGCAGACTAAGAACAATACTGCATATGGATGCCTTACTTTGCAATAAGCTGGCTCTAAGAAAAGTGGCGCAGCTCATCTGTACAAACAGTTGTCTTTTCCCTGCCATTAAAACAGGAAGGTGTTAAATTCATGATGGTAATGGACATTCTTTAACCTACCAAGAAAGCTAGGGCATGTTATTTTATCATATGGAGCCGTAATCTCCCAATAGTTTAAATAACGATGGTGAACAGATAATTACTAAGGTTCTCTTAGATTCAAAAAAAATAATACTCTTCCAAGTGAAATAATTGCCAACTAGAATCAAATGGGTGAGTCAGTGGTAGAGCTTGACACTTCCACAGAAGGAACCCAGGTTCAACTCCTGAGTAATACAGTATGTTTCGGTGGCCTGCCTGGTTTTTGAAAAGTAACATAATTAAGAGTTAATAGACTTAGGATCTTGATCTGGTTCTGTCACTATTAGCTGTGTGTCAGTGAGTGAGTCACTTCCGCTCTCTAGGCTTCAGGGTTTTTTTTTTTTTTTCTTTTTTAATTTTAAAAATAAAAACCTTGAACCAGATCACTTCTAAGGTCTTTTTTTGTTTTTGTTTTTGGCATGAACATTCTATGATTCCGTACTGATAAAACTGCAATACTTTAAAAATACTTACATTTTGACTACAATCTTCACTTTGTCACATCTTAAACACTTCTCTATAAAGCCTAAGCCTAACCTCTAACACAGTACCTGATGCACAGCTAGTACTTAGTAAATGGTAGATGGTTGAATGGATAACTCCTGCCTATATCCATCTTATATTTTCCACTTGTGGCAACTTTCTAACTGTGTGACCATTGACAAACTGCTTACTGTGTATAGCTCAGATTCATCATCTGTAAAATAGAGGTAATAATAGTACCTGTCTCATAGAGTTGTTACAAGGATAAAATGAGTTCTTACATGTAAAGTATCTATAGCAGGGCTTGGCACACAGAAAGCTCTTTGTAAGTCTTAGCTATCATCTCCATCCCCATCATCATCATCATCATTACCATCATCTCTACTCACTCTATTATTCTTCATACATGTACATTGTCTTCAGAATCATCTCCAGATGCCTGTGTCATTTAGTCATTCAGAGATTACTTTCTTTCACTTTTGATGGTTAATCCTCTTTTGCTATATTAAAAATCAACCTAGCACTTTTTCTCAGAACTTTGGGAAGTGAGTTTTTCCTTGTCTAACAATGCCCATTTGTCTTTTTTGTTTCTCTCAAATTATTTTAAACTGCCGTATCACATAGTTACTTTACTTCCAAGTGTCTCACTTCTTCTATACTCTTACCAACTTCTTTCTTTGGCTTAAACAAAGCCCTTCATTGCATCTTCTCATTTCTGAGAGATACCACTAGCAATACCAGTGAACACTTGCCAAAGATGCTTGGGTTTCACCTGAGTGGGAGTCTCATCAGATATCTGCACAGGTCATGATCATCATGGCGGCATCCTTTTAATCAGTGAAAGTGTACTTATTGAGCATCTTATGTGTGCCAGGCTCTTTTCTAGGTGCTAATAATTTCAGACCCTGAGTGTATCATTCACATCCCCACAGGTCCAGCCATCTGTTGAACACATCCCCATTGAGACCCTTCTGTTAGAAGTATAATCTTTATTTACTTATTTATTTATTTAGAGATGGAGGCTCACTCTGCTGCCCAGGCTGGAGTGCAGTGGCACAATTTCAGCTCACTGCAGCCTCTACCTCCCAGGTTCAAGTGATTCTCATGCCTCAGCCTCCCATGTAGCTGGGATTACAGGTGTGCACCACCCCTGTAATTTTTGTATTTTTAGTAGAGATATGATTTCATCATGTCGGCCAGGCTGGTCTCAAACTCCTGACCTACGGTGACCTGCTTGCCTTGGCCTCCCAAAGTGCTGGGATTACAAGTGTGAGCCACCATGCCTGGCCTAATCATCACTTTTTGTATGTAAACTTTTCATATGTACAGTAACTAGTTTTATTGGCAGTTGCTCGATGCTAGAAATAAAAAGCTGTGTGCAGCACACTTGTTGTCCTTGAATAGCAGATCTGTACAAGGATTGTAGCCCATCATGGTAAGGGCTCTAATAGAGGTACAGTGGCTAAAAGAAGCATCCTGCTTCTCTGAGGCTATCTTTCTTAATCTGTAAGGTGGGCATGACCTTACTCACGTCCTCAGACTCTTGTGAAGCAATCCTCCAGCTTCTTCTCTTCTCTAGCTACACTTGCTCTCCAGGGGCTTCAGCCAGTGCCGGGGCTCTGGATACCACCTCTCTGCTGATGAGTCCCAGGCAGTAGCAGCTCAGACCCAAGTCTTGGTAATTATTCTCTACTCCTATCTTTCTTTCACATCGTATATTTACCTGACAGCAAATCCTCCCAACTCTATCATTAGAATATATTCTGATTCTTCCCTCCTCACATCCCATCTACTCTCATCCAAGCTAGCATCTTGCCTCCTGGGACCTTTTCAGCAGCCTCCTAGGTCTCTATGCATCCATCCTTGTCAACCTGCAGTTGGTCGTCTCCAGAGCAGTCAAAGTAATATTTTCAAACTAAAGTTAGATCATGTCACTCCCCTTCTCGACCTCCTGTGGTCTCCATATTGTGCTTAGAACCCAAAGTGCTGTGCAGGCCCTAAAAGACCATCATGGTCTGGCCTCCACCTACCACTTTTCTTCTTGTTCACTCTGAGCTACTGATTTCCTTATTCATCTTCGAATGTGCTGCCTCAGATGTGAAGACCTTTTCCCTCTTCCTCCGTTGCTTTGCCTCCAGGTAGTTGTATGGCCCACCCTTCATTTCATTTCAGTCTCTGTCCCTATGTGCCTATATCAAAGACCCCTTTTTTACTACCCCAACCTGAAGTAGCACCATCACTGTGTTCTACAAACTCACCTTCTTTAGTACTCTTCATCACATCTATCTTTGCCATCCATTATAAGAGTTGTTTATTAATTTGTTTATGAAATGACCCTCACCTAGAATGCCAGCTTCATGGGGGCAGGGATGTTGTCAGCTTTGTTCACTTCTATGTCCTCGGGGATATGGCCTAGGGTGGGCACTCAACAAGTATTTTTTGAATGAGTAAATGAATGAATGAGGATTAAATAAGATCATATTTGGAAAACACCAAGTATCAAGTGTTGAGTTTGAGAATTGGTTACTTCTTG
>NW_012101365.1:7624688-7633750 GCF_000951045.1 Mandrillus leucophaeus | reverse complement strand
TTTTAGTAGAGATATGATTTCATCATGTCGGCCAGGCTGGTCTCAAACTCCTGACCTACGGTGACCTGCTTGCCTTGGCCTCCCAAAGTGCTGGGATTACAAGTGTGAGCCACCATGCCTGGCCTAATCATCACTTTTTGTATGTAAACTTTTCATATGTACAGTAACTAGTTTTATTGGCAGTTGCTCGATGCTAGAAATAAAAAGCTGTGTGCAGCACACTTGTTGTCCTTGAATAGCAGATCTGTACAAGGATTGTAGCCCATCATGGTAAGGGCTCTAATAGAGGTACAGTGGCTAAAAGAAGCATCCTGCTTCTCTGAGGCTATCTTTCTTAATCTGTAAGGTGGGCATGACCTTACTCACGTCCTCAGACTCTTGTGAAGCAATCCTCCAGCTTCTTCTCTTCTCTAGCTACACTTGCTCTCCAGGGGCTTCAGCCAGTGCCGGGGCTCTGGATACCACCTCTCTGCTGATGAGTCCCAGGCAGTAGCAGCTCAGACCCAAGTCTTGGTAATTATTCTCTACTCCTATCTTTCTTTCACATCGTATATTTACCTGACAGCAAATCCTCCCAACTCTATCATTAGAATATATTCTGATTCTTCCCTCCTCACATCCCATCTACTCTCATCCAAGCTAGCATCTTGCCTCCTGGGACCTTTTCAGCAGCCTCCTAGGTCTCTATGCATCCATCCTTGTCAACCTGCAGTTGGTCGTCTCCAGAGCAGTCAAAGTAATATTTTCAAACTAAAGTTAGATCATGTCACTCCCCTTCTCGACCTCCTGTGGTCTCCATATTGTGCTTAGAACCCAAAGTGCTGTGCAGGCCCTAAAAGACCATCATGGTCTGGCCTCCACCTACCACTTTTCTTCTTGTTCACTCTGAGCTACTGATTTCCTTATTCATCTTCGAATGTGCTGCCTCAGATGTGAAGACCTTTTCCCTCTTCCTCCGTTGCTTTGCCTCCAGGTAGTTGTATGGCCCACCCTTCATTTCATTTCAGTCTCTGTCCCTATGTCCCTATATCAAAGACCCCTTTTTTACTACCCCAACCTGAAGTAGCACCATCACTGTGTTCTACAAACTCACCTTCTTTAGTACTCTTCATCACATCTATCTTTGCCATCCATTATAAGAGTTGTTTATTAATTTGTTTATGAAATGACCCTCACCTAGAATGCCAGCTTCATGGGGGCAGGGATGTTGTCAGCTTTGTTCACTTCTATGTCCTCGGGGATATGGCCTAGGGTGGGCACTCAACAAGTATTTTTTGAATGAGTAAATGAATGAATGAGGATTAAATAAGATCATATTTGGAAAACACCAAGTATCAAGTGTTGAGTTTGAGAATTGGTTACTTCTTGCTACCACTACCTCACTGCACTCCACCCCATACCCCCTCAGACTCTCCCAGCTCTGCAGAAGGTGCTGTGCACTCATAGATGTCCTCACAGCCTTCTTTCTTTCAGGTGAGCAATTAATCAAAATCTAGTCTCCTGCTGTTCCTTTTCTCAAGCTCATTCATTCTGAAATACATTGTCCTTCTGTGTTAGCAAGGCCAGGATATTTATTCCTGTGAGTTAAAAAGAAAAAAAAGAAAAACTACGGAAAATGTAGTGACCATTTCATTTTACAATGAGTTGATAAGTTATTAGTTTTTCTTTCATTTACTTTGTCTTTGGAGATTTGTATCCAAGGTTCAAGCAGAATTAACCCACATGAAGAAGTCACATAAAAGGCCCTTTTCAGGGTGTCCTTATTTTAAATTCCATGTCTCTGGCATCATAACCGCCCTATCCAATCTTCCCCAGATCTCCCAACACATAAATCTTCTGCTCTCACCCATTAATGGAGCTCAGCACATTCACTCCTGTGCCAAGTTGAGTCTGCGTATTAGAGATTGAGAAGCAACCAGACCACCAGTTTGCAAACATCTGACTGTTCCCAAGTGTGGTGAAAAGCGAAGGGCATTGGCAGCAGAGACTTGGGTTCAAATCCAAGATTATCATGTTCATGATCTTGGACAAATTGCTTACTGTCTAGGACCCTCTGTTTTATCATCTGTAAACGATCTTCCTTGGGGTTGTTATGAAGATTAGAATGAAGGATCATTCAAAAAGTGTGTTGCTCAGAGATTTGATGAATGCAAGTCTCGCCCCCTTCCCATGTTGGGCTCTTCCTCTTACAATGGTGACATTCATACTCCCCCTTTTTGCAGAAACAGACACATAAGCCCAGTAATGAGACCTTGAAGATATCCATTCCTCTTCCTATGCTCATTCATTCTGAAATATACTGTTTTTCTGTTTTAGTAGGGCTGTAGTATTTATTGATCTGAGCTAAAATGAAAAGAAAAAAGTCAAGAAAGTGTAATTACCCTTACTTTTTAGACACAGTAGTACACTGAGTAGTAATTATTTACTCGGTTTGTGGAAGTGTCACAGTCTTAAAGTCTCAAGAGTTCCAGTATCATTTGAATTTTTTTAACTTAAAAACTATTTCAAAAGAACAGTCTATTTTTGTAGAAACAGTGCAGTATTTGCAGCATAGAGGCATTTAATATTTACTCTATATATGTGTTGAATGATTAATGAATAAATAAATGAAATAATGAATGAATAAATGTGTAATACAAGCAAAAACAGAGCTGCTCTGGTAAAAACAGATGGGGGGGTCTCAGAAGCCTGTGTGCTGGGCCCTCCCTCAACCCAGAAAATAACCTTTGAAATGTGACAACCATAACCTTCTCACCTCTTGTAACACAGTCTGAGTACCATTAATCTGGCCCAATGCCATTCCTATTGCAGACATTTTTTTTTTTCTACAGGGTTTTTGATGAGGTTATTATCTTGTTGCTTCTTGGGAAAAAAAATCAGTAAAGGGAACTCATTCTAGTTCTGGACAATTTGGAACTTTAAGAAAAATTTCATATTGAGACAAAATTGATCCATTGATTGTAGTTCACTTATTCATTAATTCATTTATTCATTCATTCATTTTATTCATTTTAAACACATGTCGAGCATCAATTCTGGGTCCTGCCTGAAGCTTCACTCTTAGCATATACCTTTCTTTTTCATTTTAAATGCATTTCTTCTTATGGTGTCACTCACTGAAGGTCAGTGTAGATTTATACTGAAGGTTTTCTTGAGGAAAGGGAGAATCACATAACAAAATATACAGCAAGAATTTCTTAAAATGGTTTTCCAAGTATTAAGCCTCTTGGACCTGTTCAGTACATCACCAACTTAGCTAACTACCTCCTCCTGTTAGCCACCTGGTTCTCTACCTTTCTTTCCCTGTTCATTTTCCTCCCAAATGACTTCTTTTTTTTTTTTTTCTCTTTCTTTTTATTTTTTATTTTTTTATTTTTTTATTTTTTATTATTATTATACTTTAAGTTCTAGGGTACATGTGCATAACGTGCAGGTTTGTTACATATGTATACTTGTGCCATGTTGCTGTGCTGCACCCATCAACTCGTCAGCACCCATCAACTCGTCATTTACATCAGGTATAACTCCCAGTGCAATCCCTCCCCCCTCCCCCCTCCCCATGATAGGCCCTGGTGTGTGATGTTCCCCTTCCCGAGTCCAAGTGATCTCATTGTTCAGTTCCCACCTATGAGTGAGAACATGCGGTGTTTGGTTTTCTGTTCTTGTGATAGTTTGCTAAGAATGATGGTTTCTAGCTGCATCCATGTCCCTACAAAGGACACAAACTCATCCTTTTTTATGGCTGCATAGTATTCCATGGTGTATATGTGCCACATTTTCTTAATCCAGTCTGTCACTGATGGACATTTGGGTTGATTCCAAGTCTTTGCTATTGTGAATAGTGCCGCAATAAACATACGTGTGCATGTGTCTTTATAGCAGCATGATTTATAATCCTTTGGGTATATACTCAGTAATGGGATGGCTGGGTCATATGGTACATCTAGTTCTAGATCCTTGAGGAATCGCCATACTGTTTTCCATAATTTTTTTTTTTTTTTTTTTTTATTTAAAGATAGCCCCAAGCCCTTTCCTATGTATTTTGGTCTAATAACCCTTTTCTAACCTTCTACTTAGAGCATCATCCTAACCACACAAAAGTTCTTCCTGGTGGCCTGCCCTTCTTAGAATGGGTGGGAAGAAAGAGATTGTAATTAATTACATGTTATTTTTAACCCTATGTGACAAATACATTATAATTAATTATACATTTTTAACTATATTTGACAAAAAAGAATAAACTGTGATCCCAGCCCTCCGGCAGTTAATTATCACACTTAGTGTAGTGTAAAAAATATTAGAATTCACTCATTCAACAGATATCTATTGAGCACAAACTATGTGTCCATCACTTTTCTAGGTCCTGAGGATACTGCTGTCACGAACAAAACAGTCAGCATTCTTTGCCCTCATAGAGTTTCCATTCTGCAGGAGGGAGATAGACTGATAGAAAAATAAATAAATAATAAGTGTAAGTGTGACAGATAGTAATAAATGTAAATGAGAAACATAAAGCAGGGACAGATGCTGGGGCAGGAGGAGAGGTTGGGTTACCTTATTGCCCATAGAGCCACGTAGTGATTAAAATCTAGGACTGCGGGTTGGCCTGGATTCCTGGGCTTATCAGTGTGTGTGTGACATTATTCCTGAGGGTCTCCAGCAAGATGGCAGTGGTGAGATGTGGGGTGATGAGGAGGGGAGAAGTGAGGTTCATAGTTGAGAATCTCTGTTCTTCTGCCAGTGGTGATGTGGGCATTCACCACGGATGGTTCTCTCTGCATCCCAGAGCTCCTGGGATTCCTCCTGAATTTTCCCAGCAGAGGGAGGTGGGAAATATGTGGAGCTGTGGAAATACAGATGAGCGTTTGGAATGTGGGAAAGCTTTTGTACTTTTATACTTAGGTGCTATGAAGAATAGACAGTCATGTGAAAATGTGCCTGAACAAAGAATGGTATGAAAAATAGTAACAAACTGAGGGAGAACCAAGCAAGGCCTGACTGTCCAGGTTCTTCTTGGCCTCTCTGTGTGGCATTCCTTTCCCCTGGGGAACAAGGCAGGACACCTATCATATGAGGGTCTTCAGGTGAAAAGGGAAAAGGTCAGGGAATGACCCTTCTAGGTTTTATGCTTTGGGAGATAAATTCTAATTTATATGACCCAGCTCAGGGGAGAAAGAAGAGGAAGAGACAGGAGGGCCAGGGAAGGTCAGAAGGACCTTGTGCCTGAGACCCCCTCAGTCTCCTTCAGTTTGAAGTGCTCAGCATGCAAAGGCACTATGCTTTGTGGTACTGTGTTCTGAGCCCCAAGGGAACAAAGAGGTGGAGAGAGGCAATTAGGAAAGACTCCTCAGCACAGGAGTTAGCCATTTGTGAATGACAGTGCAAAATGCATTCTGATGGCCAAAGGGAGCAGGAACCTAGGATGCAAAGTGAAATCAAGAGATACAACCAGAGAAACATAAGCTACTATCATGAAGGAACTTGCATGTCATGAGGGATTGGAGCTTTCACACCACCAGCACTGGGAGAACATCAGAAGTCAGAGAATGAAATGCCCAGATCTTCAGAAAGACTCTTCTAATAGCTATGTTTTTCAGGCAAAATGTCACATAGGAAGAATAGAAATGCTTCTTCCAGGAGCAAGGGCAGAGGGGAGTAGGGAAGGAGATATGGAGACCTGCCCAGCCATCCAGTACAATCCCAGTACTCCTCTGCTCAGCAGTCCTACAGCTATGCCAAGACTCCTCAGATAGCCTGAGGTCTTCTCTCCGCCAGACAGAACCTCCCAACTGGTAGAATCAGCCCACCTCAGAGGTGTGCTCTAGTATTTGGGGCTTTCACTGCTGGTTTGTGTCCTTTGTCTTCATTGTCCTATTGTCCTCTAGGCAGAAATCAACGTCAAAGTGAACAGGTGTTGCTAATGGTACTAGAGACTAAGAATCAGGAAACAACAACTTCAAGGCCAAAATAATAACATTTTAATTGGAAATCTACTGCAAAGAGACTAACCTATGTAGATATATGCAAATCCTATGCAAATACACATGTGGTCTTTCTAACTATTGTCAGAACCTCGATTTGACCCATGGGAATTCTTAATGGTAGATGCTAGCATTCAGCTGAGTCCAAGGGCTGTTGATGAACAATTCTAGGTTTTACCTATGTTTAAACCATAATTAAGAAATATATGGATGGCAACCTGAAATTAATTAGCTTAACTGAATGTGGGAATTATGTGGGTCTTGAGAGAGCCTTGTCTCTGAAGCTAAGCTTTGGGGGGCTTGCAGGGGGTGGAAGGAAAACTAAACTTAAAAGCACCTAGCAGAAATGAAAAGGAATGGGCGAGGAGCCACTGGGAGCATTATTAAAGGGGAAAGATTCTTATCAGAGAGTTGAAAGAGGAATGCTTAAATTTCATGTCACGCACAGCTGTTCTAGGTCAGACCACTCAGTCAAATGGGAAAAAAATGATGTTGGAAGGCATGATTATGTGAGATACGGAGGGGGAAGCAGGCATCTGAGTGTCAGAGTGTATCACATTGAATGTGCCGTCACATATGATGGACGGGGTCCAGCCTGGCACTTGCAGGTCAGGCCATGGGGCCCCCTCCAGAGCCTGCAGGCCTCTCCACAGGACATGGGTAGGAGCCACAGAGACTAACGGTCAGGAGTAAAGGATTTCCCCTATGAGGTGTGTCTTGTCTTTTATTTCTTAGGCACTAATTATGTAAGCTATCGAGTTATATAATAAATGGTTTCATTTTCTCAGTTAAAGAAAAGCAAACAAAACTACATTATCTGAAGTTAGGCAATCCTGAAGTTAAATCTCACCTCTGCTCCTTTTTACAGCATGTCCTGTCAGAGATGCTTTGCATCTCTGAGCCTCGCGTTCTTTACTGGTCAGAGTACAGATCAAATCTAATGTGAAGGTAGAAAGGCACTAAGTCACTTTGGTACTGATTAATCCTTACCTTATGTTTGTGTGTGGTCCTAGGATTTGTAAATGGTTGAGCTGAGGTGCAAATCGCAAGGCTTTGTTCCAAGCCTACATTCTTTCCATTAAAGCTTTCTGCTGTAAGACCCTCAGCCCATCTGTCCTGGTTCTCTCCTCTTCAGAGCAGCTTCCTGAGTTTCTGTACAGAGGTGCTGTCTCCACTTCCTCCCCTCCCATTTTCTCCTGTGCAAGCCAGGTGTCCCCACCTATGTCAACAGAGACCTAGCTGTTGAGTCCAATGTCAACCTTGCTGTCTGTATCTCTTAGCAGGACTATTGAGGCTCACTTCCCACATAAAATCTCTCCCTTGCACATCTGTGATAATGGACTAATGATAAGGATAAACCAGGATACAAAATTTGAATTATGCTTTCTATTTCATATTTTTTTCTTTTTTTTTTCTTTCTTTCTTTTTTTTTTTTTTTGAGATGGAGTCTCGCTCTGTTGCCAGGCTAGAGTGCAGTGGTGCGATCTTGGTTCACTGCAACCTCTGCCTCCGGGGTTCAAGCAATTCTCCTGCCTCAGCCTCCCGAGTAGCTGGGACTACAGGCGAGCACCACCACGCCCAGCTAATTTTTGTACTTTTAGTAGAGACGGGTTTCACCATGTTGGCCAGAATGATCTTGATCTCTTGACCTCATGATTCGCCCACCTCGGCCTCCCAAAGTGCTGGGATTACAGGCTGTACCCGGCCTCCATTTCATTTTTATAATTGTGTGCATGCACATACATGCACATCTCTATACAAAGGGAAAAGAAATTACTGTCAGGAAAAAAGCCAAAATGTGTCCAGGTGTTAATTCTGGGCATTGTTGGGATTTTTCAGACTGTACACAAAGGATATATTATTTTTAACTGGGAAAGATAAACATGGTTTTAAAAATGCTGCACGTGCTGGGCTAGGAAGTCCACTAACCTGGGTCTCAACCTGCTCCTTAACGCCTCAAGCCCTGTCCCTAGAGAATATCATTTTTCTAAAAGTGAGAAAGTTTCTCAAATTCTGCTTGCCTCCTGCATCCTGAGACTCTGTGTATCATGCCTTCAACTTCCAGATCCTATTAGATCTGAAATTCTGAAATTCTCAAGGACTGGAGAGCCTTCCTTAGACATTGGCCTGTCTCTTTGCTTTATCTTGTTAGATTTCGCACTTCCTGGTTTGTATTTTCATTTACAAGGTTCTTGGTGTGGAGTTACTGCGGGCAATAAGGAGAGGCTGAAAGGCCCAGATGGAGAATAAGAAAGGCAGGCAGAGATAGAGGCCAAGGAGCAGACGGAGCAGCGCCTTCTTCATGCATTTGGTGTAGCAGTGAGGACCTTATACCTGACTCAGTGCTACTCTGGCCCGTCTGGTGTTTCTGCTGACCTTTTATAAATTTTCCTGGGGATGTAGTGCTCCAGGGCTGGTATTTCAGAGAATGAACACCTTGGAGAAATGTAAATTCCCCTATCTCAAGCATCCTATCCCAAGTTTTAGCTGCAAGAGAGGCACATATTCAAGAGAACAGCAGCCCAAACTTGGAATATTACAGAAACAGAAGCTCTGTTTTAAAGATTCCGTTGAAATAATATTTACCTTTCCACAAATATCTTACGACATGACCTTTAATCTTGATGTAGCATTTTCTTCTTTCAGATGTGAGGATTATATCCTGGAGTGATGGGAATTCCAGGCCCTGTTAAGTGTCTAATTTCATCAGCACCCCCTTTGAAAAATAGGAATCATATAGCTGCTCCCCATTACTAAACACTCACATACCACCCTCCTGCCCATGACCACCACATGCAGCTTCAGCTCCAGCTCTAGACTAACCTGGATTTGGGGCAGTTCAGAATCAACTTAGGTTTCTTCAACCTTAGGTTATTTTGCTCCTGTTTTGGCTTGGACACTCCTGATCACTTCTGCATCATTGCTTGTGTTTGAGTCATTGCTCCTGGTATATAACAGCTACTTCTGTCTGGCCTAGACCTCTTCTTAACACAACCATCCCTGTCCCCAACTTCACAAGGCTGTGACTCAGTAGAAGTGATCCATCAAGATGTCCAAGTGGTTTTCTCCTTTGAGTTACGA
>NW_012101365.1:7621172-7623758 GCF_000951045.1 Mandrillus leucophaeus | reverse complement strand
TTTTTTTTTTTTTTTCCTTCTGTGATTTAAAAGCTGAATGTCTGTTTTTAGCCAGTCCTGGGTAGAACTAAAAAAATCATCCCTGAGCTTATATAGTGACAGAAGTGTAATGGTAGGTAGGCAGCCAGGCTACTGAGCGTGGAAGTCAATAAAATCGGTCTTAAACCTCAGAGGAATAGTGATGGCTGTTCCCTGAGCCACCTTATCGCAGCTGTATAAAGCCCAAGCTCTGCAGCTCTGCAGCTCTGCATCGTATTTCTGTGCTTCACATGTGGGTCCCAGCCTGCTTATCTAGCCCCATCTCCTACAAGACTTAGTTAAGTACTGTGTGCTTCAGGCATGTCTCACTCCAACCATTTCCCAAATCATACAGATTCTTAAGTAGGCATCTCCACACTATGGTTCAGACTGTTTCCTCTTTGCCTGGAAAAACTCTTCAGGACCTAATGCATATTTTCTGTATATGTGTGTGTGTGTGTGTGTGTGTATGTGTGTTTTGTTCTCTTACTGCCCCATTCTTCCATAGGTATAATTATGCAGTAGAACTCACTGGACAAATCTGGCTGGCTTTGAGTTCCAGCTCCGTTACTTGTAGTTCTAGATGCCCTGGAAAAAAAATTGACATGGAATCAAAGTTTTCTCACTGGTACAATGGACATAGTAATATGTCTCCCTCAGAGTAAGGACTGAATAAAATAATGAAATCAACATGGAAAGAGCTTAGCAGAGTAAACAGCACAGAGTAGGCATTCAATGTATTTTTAATAAGTGAACAAAGGAGGGAAGAAATACAGTAGGGAGGAGAGGAAGCACTGATTTTTTTAATTAAAAAAAACAAGTTCTGAGTTGACTTGCTTTAGGAAGACTAAAGCTTATATTTCTGGCCACTACTACCAGCTCATTTTCAATAACCCTCCCCCACACTCTTCCCTCTCTCTCTGGGGCAGAGTGGCAGTCATGTGACCCACAAAGCATTTCATGTGCAGACAGCATCTTCATTTATATTGGCCTTCCTTGCAAAGGCCCACGGGCCTAGGGCAAATTTATTAAAGTGGAGTCTATTTATTCAATTTATTAAACAGGAATATTTGAAGGGTTTTCATTTAGTAGAGTGAGTTGATTTACTCTGTTTGGCTTTAGATGGCAGGGCTAAGTCCAATGGGTAAAAGTTATAGGAAGGCAGATTTTAGCTCAACTGAAGATATATCAAAAGGTTTTTTGAAAGAGGATTTTTTCATTTAATCATTTGATATGTATTCATCAGTCAGAATCAGTGAAGAGAGAATGACCTTTTATAGGGCTCTTCCTCTGTCTGGGACACTGTGGTAGGATCTCTCACATACTTTAATGTCATGTACTTTTCTTTAATGTATAAGGAAGCTTATTATCCCCCATTATACACATATCAAAAACTGAGTTTCCAAAAGGTTGTCACTTGCCCAAGCTGAACAATAGCTAGGATGTGACCGAGTCTGGCTTAAATTCAAATCTCTATTTTATGGAGAATTCATTCTCTTTCCACTTGACTGTGCTGTCTACCAAAACAGATAGAGGATCATATCTGCAAGACTACCAGAAATTGGATACAAGACTTAAAAATCCATCAGTTCACTTTTTCCCCATAATTCTTTCTCCTTTACCTCCCCCCGTCTCTCTATCTTATCCCTGCCAAGCCCCAAACCAGCCCCAACATGCAGTACAAAATTAAACACTTCACAGTTTAATCATCAGATTGTGAATGTTGTCAGACCACTTCTCCAAAGCATTGCTCATCACAGGGACACTTCCTCCCTCGCATAGCCTCACATGTAAGTGGATTCCTTATTCAGATTTAACTTAGAGGTTTTCTAAGGGCCAAATCATGAATGAGACTGGAAAGAGAAGAGTAGCTCTTGCCTGATGCTATCTATGGGAGGATGTGCCAACCAGGGCCCTGTTAGGAAGCAGAATTAATCTCGGATGGTTCTGGGAAGATACTTTAATGAAAGTACCCCTTACAGAACTCTAAACAGGGTTGAAGCATCAAGTAAGGAGTGGTAAAGTACCCAAGGCTGTCAATAGTGGGAAGCTATTGCCATTTCCAGGGCTGAAGGAGCTGGCGGGGGCGGGGAGCAGGTAACTGTTATCTGGGCAGGTGGGAGTCAGAGCTATGAAGGAAGGGCTGCCAGGGACCTACATTCCTGGATGTTTACAGCTACTGAAGAAGAGGCACTAAGTCAGGAAGGGAGAAAATAAGGGCCCCAGAATCTCTCTCTTCCTGTCCCTTGACCTCTCTGAGCTTCCCTTTGATAGAACCCAGCCAGGAACAAGAATGCAATGGAGACCCATGAAGCTGTCCGTAGAACTTAGAGCAGGACAGAGAAGGAACCAAAGAGAAAATAACCAGCTCATATGGGAAGATTGGATAAGTGATATGGTGGGCAGAACTGAGAGTGAAAACCCATTGTGAATCACTCTGGCAGACCTCTTCCTGCTTCTCTGGGCCCAACCTTCAGAAAGGAAGGGGTTAGAAAATTCTGTAATGATTTCTTCTTGAGGCAGCTGCCATTCACACTGCAGCCCCTGCCAAATGCCTTGCTGGTCTCA
>NW_012101365.1:7601786-7617532 GCF_000951045.1 Mandrillus leucophaeus | reverse complement strand
CCACCACGCCCAGCTAATTTTTGTACTTTTAGTAGAGACGGGTTTCACCATGTTGGCCAGAATGATCTTGATCTCTTGACCTCATGATTCGCCCACCTCGGCCTCCCAAAGTGCTGGGATTACAGGCTGTACCCGGCCTCCATTTCATTTTTATAATTGTGTGCATGCACATACATGCACATCTCTATACAAAGGGAAAAGAAATTACTGTCAGGAAAAAAGCCAAAATGTGTCCAGGTGTTAATTCTGGGCATTGTTGGGATTTTTCAGACTGTACACAAAGGATATATTATTTTTAACTGGGAAAGATAAACATGGTTTTAAAAATGCTGCACGTGCTGGGCTAGGAAGTCCACTAACCTGGGTCTCAACCTGCTCCTTAACGCCTCAAGCCCTGTCCCTAGAGAATATCATTTTTCTAAAAGTGAGAAAGTTTCTCAAATTCTGCTTGCCTCCTGCATCCTGAGACTCTGTGTATCATGCCTTCAACTTCCAGATCCTATTAGATCTGAAATTCTGAAATTCTCAAGGACTGGAGAGCCTTCCTTAGACATTGGCCTGTCTCTTTGCTTTATCTTGTTAGATTTCGCACTTCCTGGTTTGTATTTTCATTTACAAGGTTCTTGGTGTGGAGTTACTGCGGGCAATAAGGAGAGGCTGAAAGGCCCAGATGGAGAATAAGAAAGGCAGGCAGAGATAGAGGCCAAGGAGCAGACGGAGCAGCGCCTTCTTCATGCATTTGGTGTAGCAGTGAGGACCTTATACCTGACTCAGTGCTACTCTGGCCCGTCTGGTGTTTCTGCTGACCTTTTATAAATTTTCCTGGGGATGTAGTGCTCCAGGGCTGGTATTTCAGAGAATGAACACCTTGGAGAAATGTAAATTCCCCTATCTCAAGCATCCTATCCCAAGTTTTAGCTGCAAGAGAGGCACATATTCAAGAGAACAGCAGCCCAAACTTGGAATATTACAGAAACAGAAGCTCTGTTTTAAAGATTCCGTTGAAATAATATTTACCTTTCCACAAATATCTTACGACATGACCTTTAATCTTGATGTAGCATTTTCTTCTTTCAGATGTGAGGATTATATCCTGGAGTGATGGGAATTCCAGGCCCTGTTAAGTGTCTAATTTCATCAGCACCCCCTTTGAAAAATAGGAATCATATAGCTGCTCCCCATTACTAAACACTCACATACCACCCTCCTGCCCATGACCACCACATGCAGCTTCAGCTCCAGCTCTAGACTAACCTGGATTTGGGGCAGTTCAGAATCAACTTAGGTTTCTTCAACCTTAGGTTATTTTGCTCCTGTTTTGGCTTGGACACTCCTGATCACTTCTGCATCATTGCTTGTGTTTGAGTCATTGCTCCTGGTATATAACAGCTACTTCTGTCTGGCCTAGACCTCTTCTTAACACAACCATCCCTGTCCCCAACTTCACAAGGCTGTGACTCAGTAGAAGTGATCCATCAAGATGTCCAAGTGGTTTTCTCCTTTGAGTTACGACAAGTATTATATTATATTACTATATTTACCTGTGTAGTCCAGGATAAATCCCAGTTGATCATGATAGTTCTTTAAATAAAGGATAAAATAGGTTTTCATATATTTGATTTAGAATTGTAGTGTAGCATTTTTATGATTGGTTTACATGGTGTATGTGCATGAGTGTGCATGAGTGTGCTATCTTGGTTAGATTTAGGTATCATTAGTGTCTAGATTTATTACATTGTGTTCAGATCTTACAGACTATACCTTTTGTCTGTTCTGGTTCTTTTGAAGTTTTCTTTTATCCTATATGATCACTTTGGATTGTCAATGTTTTAGAATGCATGTCTTGAAAGGATATGCGTTCTTTCTTTAAGGTTGTTTAACATAATAGTTGAAAGGGGCAGGCTCTGGGGATCCCTGCGTTAGTTTCAAACCAGGCTTACTCTTATAGTGATAGTGCAACTGTGTTAAAATCTCAGGAAAATTAGTTAGCCTCTTTGTTCTTCAGTTTTCTTATCTTTAATACAGGGATAATAATCTCCTACCTCATAATAGCCTTTCTCCAACATTAAATGAGGCAATAGTAAATAGTTAGAACAATGCCTGGAACATTGTAAGCACTCAATATGGCTTTTAGTAATTTTTAAAGATATATACGTAACTTACTAATAATAGTATTCTATTTTTGTCTTTTCATTGTTAATTCAATATCAAGAAGGTTATTTCTATCATGATCTTTTTACATTTCTAAGAGTTTTTCCTAATATATTTTGACATTAGGTAACAGCTCATTTCTTATTGTTTCTATCAATATAAAAATAACCTTCTTGGTCTCATATAATGCTTTTACCCTGAATCCTACTTTGAAATGTTCCCAATTACTGCTTTCTTTTTGTTTGTTTTGTATACTTGATAAATATTTGCCTAGCTCTCACCAATTCCACTTTTCTCTCTCGTTTTTCTTTGACCATTTATCTTTTGTAAGCAGCATATGGTTGAGTTTTGCTTTTAACCCAATCTGAAAGACTTTATTTTTTATTAGAAGAACTTAAACCATTTATATTTACTGTCATAACTGATATGTTTGGTCTTATTGCTGTCTTTTTATTTTATGCTTTTTCTTCTTTGTGCTTTCTTGGGGCTTCCTTTGTTTTCCTTTTTTTTTTTTCTATATAGGCTATCTTATCTTTGTTGTTGTTGTTATGTTCTTGTTTTTTTTTTTTTTTCCTTCTGTGATTTAAAAGCTGAATGTCTGTTTTTAGCCAGTCCTGGGTAGAACTAAAAAAATCATCCCTGAGCTTATATAGTGACAGAAGTGTAATGGTAGGTAGGCAGCCAGGCTACTGAGCGTGGAAGTCAATAAAATCGGTCTTAAACCTCAGAGGAATAGTGATGGCTGTTCCCTGAGCCACCTTATCGCAGCTGTATAAAGCCCAAGCTCTGCAGCTCTGCAGCTCTGCATCGTATTTCTGTGCTTCACATGTGGGTCCCAGCCTGCTTATCTAGCCCCATCTCCTACAAGACTTAGTTAAGTACTATGTGCTTCAGGCATGTCTCACTCCAACCATTTCCCAAATCATACAGATTCTTAAGTAGGCATCTCCACACTATGGTTCAGACTGTTTCCTCTTTGCCTGGAAAAACTCTTCAGGACCTAATGCATATTTTCTGTATATGTGTGTGTGTGTGTGTGTGTGTATGTGTGTTTTGTTCTCTTACTGCCCCATTCTTCCATAGGTATAATTATGCAGTAGAACTCACTGGACAAATCTGGCTGGCTTTGAGTTCCAGCTCCGTTACTTGTAGTTCTAGATGCCCTGGAAAAAAAATTGACATGGAATCAAAGTTTTCTCACTGGTACAATGGACATAGTAATATGTCTCCCTCAGAGTAAGGACTGAATAAAATAATGAAATCAACATGGAAAGAGCTTAGCAGAGTAAACAGCACAGAGTAGGCATTCAATGTATTTTTAATAAGTGAACAAAGGAGGGAAGAAATACAGTAAGGAGGAGAGGAAGCACTGATTTTTTTAATTAAAAAAAACAAGTTCTGAGTTGACTTGCTTTAGGAAGACTAAAGCTTATATTTCTGACCACTACTACCAGCTCATTTCCAATAACCCTCCTCCCCACTCTTCCCTCTCTCTCTGGGGCAGAGTGGCAGTCATGTGACCCACAAAGCATTTCATGTGCAGACAGCATCTTCATTTATATTGGCCTTCCTTGCAAAGGCCCACAGACCTAGGGCAAATTTATTAAAGTGGAGTCTATTTATTCAATTTATTAAACAGGAATATTTGAAGGGTTTTCATTTAGTAGAGTGAGTTGATTTACTCTGTTTGGCTTTAGATGGCAGGGCTAAGTCCAATGGGTAAAAGTTATAGGAAGGCAGATTTTAGCTCAACTGAAGATATATCAAAAGGTTTTTTGAAAGAGGATTTTTTCATTTAATCATTTGATATGTATTCATCAGTCAGAATCAGTGAAGAGAGAATGACCTTTTATAGGGCTCTTCCTCTGTCTGGGACACTGTGGTAGGGTCTCTCACATACTTTAATGTCATGTACATTTCTTTAATGTATAAGGAAGCTTATTATCCCCCATTATACAGATATCAAAAACTGAGTTTCCAAAAGGTTGTCACTTGCCCAAGCTGAACAATAGCTAGGATGTGACCGAGTCTGGCTTAAATTCAAATCTCTATTTTATGGAGAATTCATTCTCTTTCCACTTGACTGTGCTGTCTACCAAAACAGATAGAGGATCATATCTGCAAGACTACCAGAAATTGGATACAAGACTTAAAAATCCATCAGTTCACTTTTTCCCCATAATTCTTTCTCCTTTACCTCCCCCCGTCTCTCTATCTTATCCCTGCCAAGCCCCAAACCAGCCCCAACATGCAGTACAAAATTAAACACTTCACAGTTTAATCATCAGATTGTGAATGTTGTCAGACCACTTCTCCAAAGCATTGCTCATCACAGGGACACTTCCTCCCTCGCATAGCCTCACATGTAAGTGGATTCCTTATTCAGATTTAACTTAGAGGTTTTCTAAGGGCCAAATCATGAATGAGACTGGAAAGAGAAGAGTAGCTCTTGCCTGATGCTATCTATGGGAGGATGTGCCAACCAGGGCCCTGTTAGGAAGCAGAATTAATCTCGGATGGTTCTGGGAAGATACTTTAATGAAAGTACCCCTTACAGAACTCTAAACAGGGTTGAAGCATCAAGTAAGGAGTGGTAAAGTACCCAAGGCTGTCAATAGTGGGAAGCTATTGCCATTTCCAGGGCTGAAGGAGCTGGCGGGGGCGGGGAGCAGGTAACTGTTATCTGGGCAGGTGGGAGTCAGAGCTATGAAGGAAGGGCTGCCAGGGACCTACATTCCTGGATGTTTACAGCTACTGAAGAAGAGGCACTAAGTCAGGAAGGGAGAAAATAAGGGCCCCAGAATCTCTCTCTTCCTGTCCCTTGACCTCTCTGAGCTTCCCTTTGACAGAACCCAGCCAGGAACAAGAATGCAATGGAGACCCATGAAGCTGTCCGTAGAACTTAGAGCAGGACAGAGAAGGAACCAAAGAGAAAATAACCAGCTCATATGGGAAGATTGGATAAGTGATATGGTGGGCAGAACTGAGAGTGAAAACCCATTGTGAATCACTCTGGCAGACCTCTTCCTGCTTCTCTGGGCCCAACCTTCAGAAAGGAAGGGGTTAGAAAATTCTGTAATGATTTCTTCTTGAGGCAGCTGCCATTCACACTGCAGCCCCTGCCAAATGCCTTGCTGGTCTCAGTATGTCTGAGTCTCTTGAAGGAATTCTTCTGGATAAGATTCGTATTCATTCATGCATATAGATTTACTATACATCATACTTTATTCTAAATACCGATAATAAAAAGAGGAAAAAGCAGGACTGCTGTCCTGCAACCCATCATAATATACTAAGGAAAACAGATACATGAATCAATTACTTTAATGTGTTAGAAATAACATAAAAGTATGAATGCTGGTCGGAGAGATCTCAGGTAGGGTGAGTAATTCTCCCTGTAAGAATTACAAAAGAAGATTTGGGGTCTTAAGGGATGAGGAGTTTTACTGTGGTAGACAAAGGCAGGACCATTCCTGGAATATGGCATGGCAAATGCCGAGTTATGTAAGATTGAAAAGAGATGGTGTGTTCAGGGAACAGCCAGAAAGTAATTGTAGCTGGAACATCAGGCACAGATTTTACAGTGGGCCATTAGGCTAGAGAACTTCCAGAATGGGTCAAACTTGGCCAAATTCTTGCTTCTTCCTATATACCACATCATGAGCAAGTGTTTCCAAAGAGGTCAAGTATTGCTGTTCCTGCTTGTTTCTTCCCACAGCCTTCTAAGAGAAAGCAAAGGAAAAGAGATCCCAGAGCCCAGGTTTGCAGCTGTGGGAGGAAAAGAGCCTGAAGGTACATAGGGGAAGCTCCTAGCTGTGCATGGGGCAAAGCCAGGGTAATTCGTTTCAGCTGATATTTCTCCAATACCTTCTGTATTCAAAGTTTTTTTCTGGGAAAATTTTAACATAGGGTATGTCCCTAACCTTAGGCAATTTCTAAATTGGTGAATCTGGGAAGGCTTCCTGGAAAAGACAAATTTTGGCTAATGTCTAAGGATAGAAGGAAGGAAACCAGCAAATTTCGAATCCCTACTCTGCCACCAGATAATGTAGCAGGTGCTTTTGATATGTTATTTCCCATAAGTCTCATGGTGACCCCTTGAGATAGGTATCGTTAGTCCCATTTTGCAGATAGGAAACTGAAGCTCAGAGAAGTGACTTGTCCAGAATCACCCAGCTAGATAATAACCAAAGAAGAATTCAGACTTGACTGGGCATAAATCTAAAACCTACATTCTTGCCATTGTGTTATGTTTGCCTTCAAAGAACCATGCAAGGTGCACACAGTCAAGGGTACACAAAAGAAAAAACCTTTTATTCTGTAAATGGATGCTGGGAGGACTTGGTGAAATAAGATGTGAATGGTCCCTGACTTACAGGGTTCCACTTATGATTTTTAGACTTTATGATGGTGCAAAAGTGATACACCTTCAGTAGAAACCACACTTTGAATTTTAAATGTTTATCTTTTTTCATTCTAGTGATGATATGTGGTATGATACTCTTTTATGATGCTGGGCAGTGGCAGTGAGCTGCGACTGCCAGTCAGCCAGGCAGTCACTAGGACAGACAACCCATACTGTGCTATGTAATTTACTGTATTCAACAAATCACATAAGATATTCAGCACTGGATTGTAAAATAGACTTTGAGTTATAGGATTTTGCCCAACTGTACACTAATATAAGTGTTCTGAGCACACTGAAGGTACACTAGGTGATATGTTTTGGCTCTGTGTCCCCACCCAAATCTCATCGTAGAATTGTAATCCTCACATGTGGAGGGAAGGACCTGGTGGGAGGTGATTGGATCATGTCATTGGATTTCCCCCATGCTGTTCTCATGATAGTGAGTGAGTTCTAACAAGATCTGATGGTTTTAAAGTATGGCACATTCCCCTAGCTTGCCCTCTTCCCTACCTCCATGTGAAGAAGGTTCTTGCCTTGCCTTTGCCTTCTGCCATGATTGTAAGTTTCCTGACGCCTCTTCAGCCATTCAGAACTGTGAGTCAATTAGACCTTTTTTTTTTTTTTAATTCATAAATTACCCAGTCTCAGGTAGTTCTTGAATAGCAGTGTTAAAAAATGGACTAGTACAGAAAATTGGTACTGAGAGAAGTGGGGCATTGGTATAAAGATACTTGAAAATGTGGAAGTGACTTTTGAACTAGGTAATGGGCAGAGGTTGGACCAGTTTGGAGGGTTCAAAGAGAGGAAGATATGGGAATGTTTGGAACTTCCTAGAGACTTGTTGAATAGTTTTGACCAAAATGCTGATAGTGGTATGGACAATGAAGTCCAGGCTGAGATGGTCTTATATGGAGATGAGGAACTTACTAGGAACTGGAGTAAAGATCACTCTTGCTTTGCGTTAGCAAAGAGACTTGTAGCATTTTTCCATGCCCTAGAGATCTATGGAACTTTGAACTTGAGAGAGATGATTTAGGGTAGCTGGTGGAAGAAATTTCTAAGCAGCAAAGTGTTCAAGATGTAGCTTAGGTGCTCTTAACAGCATATACCCATATGTGTTCACAAAAAATTGGTCTGAAATTGGAACTTATGTTTAAAAAGGAAGCAGATCATAAAGGTTTGGAAAATTTGCAGCCCGACCATGCAGTAGAAAAGAAAAATTCATTTTCTGGGGAGAAATTCAAGTTGGTTGCAGAAATTTACATAATTAACAAGGAGTCAAATGTTAATTGCCAAGACAATGAGGAAAATGCCTCCAAGGCATTCCAGAGAGCTTCTCAACAGCTCCTCCCATCACAAACTCAGAGGCCTAGAAGGGAAAAATGGTTTTGGGGACCAGGCCCGGGGCCCCACTGCTCCATGCAGCCTTGAGACATGGCACCCTGCATTCTAGCCACTCCAGCACCAGCTGTGGCTAAAAGGGACCAAGGTACAGCTCAGGCCATTGATTCAGAGGTTGCAAGCCCCAAGCCTTGGTGGCTTCCATATGGTGTTAGGCCTGCAAGTGTGCAGAAGACAAGAATTGAGCTTTGGGAGCCCTTGCCTCAAGAAGTCCAGGCAGAAGTCTGCTGCAGGGACAGAGCCCTCATGAAGAACTTCTACTAGAGTAATGCAGAGGGGAAATGTGGGGTTGGAGCCCCCACACAGAGTCCCCATTGGGGCACTGTCTAGTGGAGCTGTGAGAAGAGGGCCATCATCCTCCAGACCCCAGACTGATAGATCCACCAACAGCTTTTACTGTGCATCTGGAAAAGCTACAGGCACTCAACGCCGGCCCATGAAAGCAGCTGCAGGGGCTGAACCCTGCAGAGTCACAAGGGCAGAGGTGTCCAAGGCCATGGGAGCCTACTTCTTGCATCAGTTTGTCTTGGATGTGAGACATGGGGTCAAAGGAGATTATTTTGGAGCTTTAAGATTTAATGACTACCCTGTTGGGTTTTGGACTTGCATGGGGCCTGTAGCCCATTTGTTTTGGCCAATTGCTCACATCTACCCAATTCCTGTGCCCACATTGTATCTTGGAAGTAACTAGCTTGCTTTTGATTTTACAGGCTCATAAGCAGAAGGAACTTGCCTTGTCTCAGATGAGACTTTGGACTTGGACTTTTGAGTTAATGCTGGAATGAGTTAAGACTTTGAGAGACTGTTGGGAAGGCATGATTGGTTTTTAAATGTGAGAATGACATGAGATTTAGGAGGGGTCAGGGTGGAATGATACGGTTTGGTTCTGTGTCCCCACCCAAATCTCATCTTGAATTGTAATTTCCCTGTGTGGAGGGAGGGATCTGGTGGAGGTGATTGGATCATGGGAGTGGATTTTCCCCATGCTGTTCACCTGATAGTGAGTTCTCATGAGATCTGATGGTTTTAAAGTGTGGTACTTGCCCCCCTTGCTCACTTTCTCTCCTGCTGCCATGTGAAGAAGGTTCTTGCTTCCCCTCTGCCTTCCACCATGATTGTAAGTTTTCTGAGGCTTTCCCAGCCATGTGGAACTGTGAGTCAATTAAACCTTTTTTTTTTTTCTTTTTCATAAATTACCCAGTCTTAAGTAGTTCTTTATAGCAGTGTGAAAATGGACTAATACCCTAGGCTAAGCTGTGATATTAGGTAGGTTAGATGTATTAAATGCATTTTTGACTTACTATATTTTCAACATATATCCTAAGTTCAGGAGCATCAGTACCCTCTTGTTTCACACTTCTCTGCCTTTGGATGTGCTGATCCCAGAGTCTGGAATACACTCTGTCCCATCTCCACAACTCCCCATAGCTCTTGTTGCTTATACTTTTTCTATATCCTTTTAGCTTTAGCTCAGATATTCCTTCTGCTAGGAAACCTTACACTGATTACATAGTATTAGATATACCTTAATTATTTACCTCTCCCACCAGACACTGAGTTTTCTTCTAACATTTCTATGTGACTTCAGCATCACCCACAAAATGCATCCTGGTGACTAAATAAATGCCTATCAGGGAAAGCCCATGGATAACGGGTGTTTTATCAATAATAGTCTCCTATTTATCCTCTTTCTGGGGACAGCATTTTGAATAAAGACTCAAAGGCCAACAAGAAAACAATTTTATATGAAATTAGCCTCTTCCAGGAAGTCTTGTCACATGGAAGGCTGCCTCCATGCCTGTCTCTTATCGAAAGAGGTAAGCACTGTGACACTGACTTTTTCCAAGCTGACCCTGCACAATGACGTCCAAGTCCCCTTAACCTTACATGGAAAGGCTGGGATCCTACTTTTCCCAGTCTTTTGCCTGGTAAAGTGCAAAGCCTTTTCCACTTACAGGGCAGAGGCAGGGCTAGCTGATGGATTGACAAGAGCAGAGTAGCACACAAAGTAACAGTAAAACAGAATGATAATGCATTTCCTAATGGCCTCCTTCACAGCTGTGTACACTGATTTAATCTTTGCAAAGCACTCTATTGTTTATGAGGCCTCTGGGTACAATTTTATGCCTGACTGAAGAGGTTGCTAATAGCTGCCATATTTGTGTTTAAGGACCTGCAAAGGATTAAACGAAGTATTTTAGGGCAATGAGCCATAATAAACTAATAATATATTGCAAATAATAAATGTTTTTCAGTCAATAATTGACTACAAATCTGGTGAACTTTAAATGACAAAAAATACTAATTATAAATACAGTTGTTCCATGTATCTGCCAATGGAGGTGAAAAATCTGAGAAGAATAGGAGAGATCTGGGGCACTTCAGGTCATAGGGAATGTTGGCACAGACAATGAACTCTTTCCCTGGCATCATGGCTGAGAACTGTCAAAGTCACTTAGTGAAATGCTGGGTTTCATTTCTATTTTTTTAAGGATGGAGCAGGAGTCTGAGGCCTAAGTCACCCACTTAGATGGGTTGTTATTTATTTATTTTTTTTACTGATTCATTTTCTAGGCCTAAGATTTCTAGTGCTTGGTTTGCATTTAGGAGAATTGCTAGAGAAATCCTCCAGAGAATCCTGAAAAGAAGGGCTGGGACTTTTGAGAAAGAATGTGGCTGGGCGCAGTGGCTCATACCTGTAATCCTAGGACTTTGGGAGGCCTAGATGGGAGGATCACTTGAGGCTAGGAGTTTGAGAACAGCCTGAACAACATAGTGAGACCCTGTCTTTACAATAAATAAATAAATACATTAGCTGAGCGTGTTAGCATGCTTCTGTAGTCCCAGCTACTTGGGACACTGAGGCAGGAGAATTACTTGAGCCCAGGACGTTAAGGCTACAGTGAGCCATGATTGTGCCACCGCACTCTAGCCTGGGTGACAGAGAGAAACCCTGTCTTAAAAAAAAAAAAAAAAGATAAATAAGTTATGTTTACCTAAGTAAGTCTCTGGAATGAGCCAGTTTGTCTCATTCTTTGGATGAGAAACCTGAGACACAGAGACATGAAGTGTTTGGTCTGAGGTGGTATGGTTGGTAAATGGCAGAGCCACAGTCAGCTACTGGGACTCCAACACCCATGCTCTTTTCACCAAATCATAATATATCTCTTTTATGGAGCCATTATGGGACACAGAAGAGGAATTTTTTTCTTTCCAACACTTTGTAAGAATATATTTCTATACTTTCCACATCTTTCAATCATACCAGTTATTTTTTTTTCTGTTCTTATACATAATATATGTTCATTACCTAAATTTTAAACCATATTTTTTAAAACTCATGATGAAAATTAGAATTACCCATGTTTATGCCACCCAAATAAATCATTCTCAACTTTCTGTTGCATTTTCTTTAAGATTTTTTTTCCATGTAAATGTAACAATATATTTGGATTCTTTGTTACATTTATTCTATTGACTTCTCAATAGCCTAACTTTTTGAAAACACCGTTCTTTGATATTATTGCATGTTCTTTGAAAAATGTCATTTTATAAGTCTGTGATATTCCATGGGCACAAGGATAAAGTAGCCTAGAACATTCAGAGAACTCCAAGTGATAGAAAGAGGGAATAATACTTAAGAGTCTGGATTCTGGAGTCACAGTGCCTAGGTTCAAATCCAGACATGTGACAAAATATAGAGAGGCTTAGCAGAGTGCCTAGAGCAGAGTAAACACTCAGTAAATATCCACTGGTGGTAACAGTGGGGGGAAATGATGGTGGTAGTAGCATGGAGATAGTTGCTGATACTGGGGATTGGGGTGATGGAAGTGATAATAATAGTAAGGATAGAAGCAGTGGAGGTGGTGGGGGATGGAGTTGGGAGCGGAAATGGTGGAGATGGTGGTAGTAATGGTAGTGGGGGCGGAGGTAGTGGTAGAGGTGGAGGTGGGGGTGGTGAAGGTGGTGGAGGTGGTAGGCATGGTGGTGATAGAGGATAAAACTGCTCAAGTATTAAATGCAAGAAAGGTGAATCAAGCATGTGTGTATGGAGGAAATCACAGCAAGAGATGAAGCCAGAAGGATGTGCAGATATCAGGATAATGAGGATTTTGTGCATGATCTTAATATGTTGGGCCATTTTCCTGGAGGCTTTGGGAGGGGAAGGCAGAAGAGGGTCTCAAGTAGGGAAGTGATGTGGTCTAATTTGGAGTGGGTGAGATATTTTAGGACAGGAATCCTTCAAATATCACCATCTAGGCATCCACCCACTCTGCATATGTACAAGGTCAGATATGATTTGGATCACAGAATAACCATGCTTCAGGCCAAAGAAACACAACCGGGATGTTACCTGGGAGAAGTCAAGTAGAACGGTGAGAGGACTAGAAAGCATGGGGCAAGGGTGGAAACCTGAGTGTACTGGAGATGTTTCACTAGCCAAAAAGGAGATTTGGGGAAATGAACAAATAAAACCATTAGCACCCGCTGAATGGTTTTAAGAATAGGAAAGTGGCACAATCAGATTTGTTTTTTATAAAGATCATTCTGGTTACTGCTTGGAGAATGTATTTTGGGAGAGGGATAGAAAATCAAATAGGAAAGAGGGATCCATTATGAGACTACTGTTGTAGCCTGAGAAAGACTGCCAGTTTGGACTAGGTTAATGGCCATGGAAATGGATTGACACACATTCAGGAGGTGGGTTTGGGTTTTGTGATGGATTAGAAGGAAGCGATGAAGGAGAGAGTAGAGCCAAGGATCACTCCTAGGTTTTGGGTTTGAGCAGTCAGATGCATGGAGATGCATTCTCTGAAACAGAGCCGCTGAGAGGAAAGTATGTCCAGGGGGCCGTGAAGAAGTGCTCGGTTTGTTGAACAAATGAAGAGACTGTATGCCACAGATCAGGGCATATTTCTGGCTTTTATTTTTTAGTAGGGAGATAGGAAGGGTGTCAGGAGAAAGGTGTGGAAGGCTCTGAAATAGGAAAAAAGACAAGATCTCTGTTAGCTATTATGTGTGGCAATAACCCTTGCTGTGTTTATTGCCCATTTAATAGAGTGTACATTACAACCCACAGTGATAATCAAGAGATGGGGGATGCCGAATGAGATGCGGAGATACCATAGGTGGGAAATTTATTTCACTGCAAAAAGGTTCACATTTATGAAAATGGATTCTGAATGAGTCAGCCCCTGGCTCCCTCCATCTCTCCTTCCCTCATCTCCAAAAGAGTGAGCGTAGAAGCTTTTGAACCAGAATGATTGGAGGCAGACAGTCATCCTGAAAAGAAGAGTACCATCGGAGAGAAGGAGATAGGATGATGAGTGGCTTACCCGGGGATTCTAGAGTCAGTTATTTTACTTGACATGCCAGGTATTGAAAATAATCTTTGCTGACATTTTCCTGGAAACTGTGTAGGCATGGAACACTTCAGACCAATGGTCAAAACCCTTCTGTACCCCAGATTAACTATATTACAGTTTGATGAAGTTCATCACCTTTCTAGCTTCCATTTCTCACCTGTTAGAGGGATCATCATAATTTCTTCACAGAGTTGTTGTAATGATTAAATGAAAAAGTATTCATTAGATATCAAGTGCAGTAGTGGTAAGGTAATAAATATGAATTCCTTCCTCTTTCTCTTCCATTCTTTTCTTTCCACACTTTATGGACTTGAACTTGTCCATGAAGTATGACTGGCCTTGAGTTGGGTTTTAAGTGAGCCTCAGTGAAGGCAAGAAGTTCTGATATCTGGAATTACTAATCCTTCATTTGCCTTGGGGCTTTGACCCAAATGGGTAGAGTGCTTGTGTTAGCAAAGGATCAAGGCAGCTATTAATGAATGTCATGGGGCGTTGGTGACCTAAGCAGTCCTCCTTGTGTGTTCCCAGGAGCTTGGCCGCATTCAGGTGTCTTTTGGAAACAGCAGCATCTGGTGGCTGCTTAAGTAGTAACCCTGCTGCAGGCTTCAGGAGGAGCAAATCGCAACATCTGTGTTTCTCCAGCAAAACAGCAGGGCTATTAAAATAGCTCTTAGGCACGATCTATCACTGCACTGTCTCCCTTGTTTGCACAGGCAGTAGCTGGGGAAGTGAGAGTCTGACGAGACAGTAATCATGGAGGACTAGAAGAGAACTCTGGAGTCTTGGGCTCATATCTAGGCTTTCCCAACAACTTGCTGGGTGACCTTGGCCAAGTCACTTGGACTCTCTGGGCCCCTGTTTCCTGACTTGAAAGCTCCCAGAGGCATTCTGTGGTTTCTAATGACAATTTCTGCTTGAGAATAGTTAGAATTAATGACGGAAGTCTCCTTTGTTATATGACATTGGAAAAAGTGTTCAATTTTTAAATGAGTCAGTTTCCTTATCTGAAAACAGGGTTGATGATAACTAACGTAGAGTGGCTATGAAAGTTGACAGTGATGCTGAT
This sequence comes from Mandrillus leucophaeus, assembly GCF_000951045.1. NCBI lineage: Eukaryota > Metazoa > Chordata > Mammalia > Primates > Cercopithecidae > Mandrillus > Mandrillus leucophaeus. The sequence continues at coordinate 7,603,140 of NW_012101365.1, read as the reverse complement.
TATAAAGCCCTAGACATGGTTTCCTGGCTTATAACAAACTCTCAGAAAATGTCAGATGCCTTTCTGCCCCTAGATCATAGCGTTGCCTGATATCAACACTGAATCATAAAGCCACTGTTCTTTAGTCTATGCATAGAATCTAAAATCATGTTGACGATTATTATTATCAAGTATGAGCTGCCCATTATTCCCACCCTACACCCTAGCCACGTTAGTTTCTCATAGGTGCTTTTTGCACATGCCAATCCATCAGTCAAAGAATATCCTTCCTTTATCATTCTTTAAGATTGAGCACAAATGTCCTCTTTCATGAAACTTTAAACTCTCTGTAAGGAGAACGGATGACTCATTTAGCGAAATTGAACCCAGATCTCTCTTAACAAGTTTAACAAAAGGTGGGGAAAATAGACTTGGGAAGGGGGGCCTGGGTTATCCTGTTCACTGAAATACACTTCAGTTGACCACACAGGAGGACAAGGTTGGCCTCAGCCCTTGAAGACACACATGGCCTTTTCGTTTCCTCTGCTCCCTGGCATCTTTTACACTTCTAATTATAGCTTTTATCATATTTTATGTATATATATTTTAAACCATATATATAGTCATATCTAGTTGTACATATATAATATATATCTATACACATATGTATATATACATACACATATGTATGTGCACACAGTTTTATATATATGTAAAACTGTGTGTGCATATATCTATAACTGTGCACACACATATATATATATAAAAACTGTGCATATATAAAAGATATATATATATATTCCCTTCACAGACTGAAACATTTAATAAGGCAACAATGACTGCTGAATCCCTTTTTGCTTTGATATATATAACCTAGTGCCTGGTACATGATATGTACTAATGAAATATTCAAAGAATGAAGGAAATATATATCAGTTCCACAATAATTATTCATTGAGTATCTACTGTGTTCAAAAAAGCAGTCAACATAAGCTTTCTCCTTATATTAGTTAGCCTCTGTGTATGTTATTTTATTTTCAAGACAAAACTAATTGATTTCTTTTAGTAGAATGGTGAGAGTATGGCAGCAAAATTTATATTTCCTTAAAGCTTCATTTTGTACTTCAAACCAGCCATTTCTTATCTCTGTGGTGTTGTGGACAAAACTGTGAATTTACTGCAATCTAAAATCACTGCATTACTATTACAGTGCTTATTATTATATTTGCAGTTGTTTAATGCTACTTTATATTTCCACATTTTATATTCTAATGCATTAGACTGCAAAATATTCCAATTCATCTTCTTCTGTTTGAGATTTTAAATAGGTTAATAGGATGCAAATACAAGCTTCGTTTTTGCATTCTGTTACAAA
>NW_012101365.1:7550825-7600551 GCF_000951045.1 Mandrillus leucophaeus | reverse complement strand
CCTTTTTGTGCCACCATTACAGAGCTTCCCTATCCACAGCCTGAGAGGCATCACTGTAGGTTCATATGTGTGTTAGGATTTGTGATGGAAAAGGAGAAGAAGAGACTCTTCACAGTTTTTCATCCCTGTCTTCCAAGCCCATAATAACTCCTTAAGGCCGGTTTTGGATGGACTGTATAGCACACCCCCAACCCCTACAAAAATACCCAGGCATCTGAGCCCAGTTCCCTTGGAAACATAAACAAATCCACTTCAGTCCTTTGAGTAACCAAAGACTCAGGAGAGAACAAATAGAAAGACTGCAGCTACTTTGATTCCCTCTGTCTTTTCTCTCTTTGCCCCTCCAGAAATTGAATCTTCTCCATTGACTGCACATCTGCATTTCAGTAGGCAAGCTGCCATTATTCAATGACAGCATGCCCTGATTTTTACCATGGAAAACTGGGGCTGGTTGAGATGACCCAGGTGTGACCGTCCTCTGTCAGCAATGCAAGAAGGAAGTATCTGACTAAAAATCTCACAGCAATGGAGAGCATCGCTGTTTACCGTTCTCATAGGCTGTTCAAAATGTTGGACCAAGATCTGTCCCATCTAGGGCCCAGACACCGCTGAAGATTCCTTTCTCTGTACACCTCAATAGGTCCCATTTATGCTCTTAAAATTGTCCTTGTGACAAGAATGGCTATCCAGTGGTATGATTGTCACTTTTTCTTTTCATTTATTGGCCCAGGTTTTAAAGCTTGGAAGAGAAATAGGAAGTATCCCCAAAAGTCGTATTATTCTATTTCCCACCCTCTTTTCATCTAGTTGCTCTTGACTTGTCCTTCAGACATCAGCTCAGATGTCATTTTCTCAAGGACACTTTCTGTGACACTGGCATGGCTCTTTGTACTGCTCTTCATGCCTCAGATCACAGTTGATCTTACATATACATATGCATGGATTTATGATTTAATTATACATGTCATATGCAAGTATATATGATGTAATTATGCGTGTACACATGCATATGTATATGATTTAATCGTTATGTGTTTGTCCTATTATGTAACATGTGTCTTCTCCACTGGAATATAAGTTTTATATGAGGAAGAGCCATGTCTGTGTGTTCACCTTTGTTTCCACAGAACAAAGCATAGTCTCTGGCACATAGTATGTTCTTGATGAGTCTTTATTCAATGAATCATTGGAAAAATAAAAGAAAACGGGCATGGTGACTCATGCCTGTATTCCCAGCACTTTGAGAGGATGAGATAGAAGGAATACTTGAGCCCAGGAATTTGAGACCAGCCTGGGCAACAAGTGAGACTGTCTCTACAAAAGATACAAAAAATTAGGCAGGCACAATGGCATGCACCTGTAGTCCCAGATATTCAGGAGGCTGAGAGGGGAGGATCACTTGTTTTCCAGAAAGTCAAGGCTGCAGTGAGCCATGATCCTGTCACTGCACTCCAGCCGGGGCAACAGGGTGAGAACCTTTCTCAAAAAAAAAAAAAAAAAAAAAAAAAGAGAGAGAGAAGAAAGAAAATAAATATGCATTATTTGGTTAATATAATTTTTTCATGGCTTATGAATGAAGCAATATTTGGTGGGGCTACCTAAGACTAACCATGCTTTCAGTGATTGACTCGAAGGACTCACAGGACTCAATATCTTAACATATAGTAATACTCAGGGCTAAGATTTATTATGGAAGTACCCCCCAGATGTACAGCTAGATGAGTAAGGGAAAAACATTAGTAGAGTCTGAAGGAATTCATATTAGGTTTCCTAATCTCTCTCCTTCCCGGGAAGTATTACACAGAATGTACTCTACCCCCAGCTGCCAAAATACAGCAACATTTGTGATGTTTCTGGCCTAAAGAAGCCCGCTTGGGACTTAGTACTCAAGATTGTTTTTGGGCGCTAGTCACATATGCAGTCTCCATCTAGCAACTACTAAAATTCTAGACTCCCAGAAAGAAAGGAGGTTTTCTGCACACACTGCATTGTTTGCATAAACAGTCTAGGTATAGTAAATCAATCTTATCAGTTAGGGACTATTTAAAGAGCCAAGTTGCCAGACATCAGCAAAGAACCAATCTTGTAGGCAGGCCCTTCAAAAGGTGTGCTTCAGGCCTATGTGTCAATTCTTTCCTGCACAGGGAACTATATATATATTTTTTTTCATGTGTAAGGAGACATACATACTCACATACATGTATACACATTAGCCAATACCTGGGTGAGAGATGCAGTTCAGAGACGTGTTTGAGAAGGCCAACTTTGAGGTCAAGCTGCCAGGGTTTAAATCCTGCCTCTACTACTTGCTCTGTTGCCTTGGACAAGTTTTATAACCTACCTGCTATTTAGTTATGTGTTAAAAATAGGAAAAGTAATAGGCCTACCTCATAGTATTACTGCCAAGATTGAAAATGATGAAGTACTCATTCAACAGTGTTTGGTAGGGAGTAAGAACATGTTAACTGATAGTGTCACCATTACTTTTGTCATTCTTATTCAGAGCATTCCAGAGGTTTCATGGTCTTTCGTTGCTCAGGACATCTAAGCTGGGTGACTGAATGAATCTGTAAGTGACAAGGTACCTGCGTTCTAATCATGTCTCTGTCAGTCACTTACAGAACATTCTTGGGCAAGTTAATTCCTCTCCCTAGCCTCAGTTTCCTCATCTTCACAAGATAGCAGTCGTTGTCTGGCCAATTGTCACAGCAGAGCAGGAGAGAGTGTAGAGTGTCGTGAGAAGGAGTCAGATACAATTGGACAAACACCAGTCTCCAACCTGTAATGTGAACATATCAACATAGTATCATACTTCTTAAGTACTGACTGCTGTTGTTATTAGCACTGCAGTAATGCTCACATGAGATAATGGATGTAAGAATGGTCTGTATTTACCCATGTAAGGAATTATTTTATTATCAGAAAAAGCAATTTGGGGCTGTAGTTGTACTTTAAAGAAATCTTGCTACTTACGAACCTTCAGCTGGGGTGGGAATCTCTGGGTGGAAGGGAGCAGGCTGAGCAAAGAGGTGGCAGAGAAAGAGCTGGGCCTCCACCAGACTGTGAGTTACCCAGACCCAGAGACTGTCTACCATATTGTTTCCCTGGCATCTGGCACAGTGCTTGTCACCTGGCAAGAAGCTCTCAATAAACGTTTGTTAGATGAATAAATGAATCCTATCAACTGGAAATATTACTCCAGAGAAACCATTGATTGAATGTTTACTGCCTAGCAAGAATTTTGTGCATTATCTCTTTACAGAATAATAGCAGTCTTGTAAGGTAGGCGGCATTCTTCTCATCTTATGCAGATGAGAAAACTGAAGCCCTGTGAGCTGAAGATCAGAAAACAAATACGAAACAGCCAAAATCAAAGCTATGTTCTCTGAGGTTTAAAACTACAAAACACTTTTGACTACCTACCACTGAAATTGTTTTATTGTTTTTATACTTCATTTTTCTTAAGCGAGCTTCTTAAATTTTTAATGCAATTGTTAGTTAACAATCAGATACTGTCTCGTAATTCACTTTTAAATTTTTCATAATGCACCATGGCAAGAGAAGAATGAGCCTCAGCTCAGATGCTATAAGTGAACCTCTGCCTGTCAGTTAAGGCTGTAATCCAAACAAGGTGAATGCTTGATGGGAGGGGGTTGGGAAAAATTAAACATTTATTGAATTATCTAAAAGAGTGCTCTACTAGGCTTTCTTAAAATGTGCTTTCAAGGTGATAGATTAACTGAAATAAAATTATTGAATTGAGAAGCCATTCATTAAGAGGGAATTTGAGGAAACCAGAATGCTTTTTATAATATTACCACCAGAGCTGCCCATAAAATGAAGTTATGTATTCTTAGGTGATATTGAAATCACTGGTTTGTCATCTTTTCCTCTCAGTCTTTTTTCTAAGAGTGTAAAAACTTATAATTTACAACTTCTGATATAATTAGAAAGTTAATTAGTTTTTCTCAGATTCCACCTGCTTTATTTTAACCACAATTTTCTTAGCCCATCCTCCTCTTTTTCTGGATTGTCATTTATGTCAAAAGTAGGATACATTTTTCTTTTTGTCTATCCTTGCTGTCAATTGAAATCTAAGACTCAATACATTAGCCAAGTCAGTCTCTGCATGCATACACGGCTGCATCCATTTTTCTTGTCTCATTTTTTTTTTTTCCTTGACTTGATTCCAATACTTTAATCAACCGGTTTTTGTTGAGCATATAATATGTGGTATCACTGAAACAGGGGAAAAGCCAGAACACAAAGAAAAAAAAAAATGAAAGCCCACTCTCAGTCCCCAAGATTACTGCGGCAGGAGGTGTGGTGGGAGATAAGATTAAAATGTATCAAAAGGAAAACTGTATGGTGCTGTGGAAAAAGCAGGAGTTTTAAAATCAAACGTCCACAGATTTGCCATGTATAAGCAGTGAGAACTTCAGAAAAGTTTTAAACCTCTCTGAACCTCAGCTCTCTCCTCTGTAAGATGGGGATGATTGGCTGGGCGCGGTGGCTCACGCCTGTAATCCCAGCACTTTGGGAGGCTGAGGCAGGCAGATCACGAGGTCAGGAGATCGAGACCATCCTGGCTAATGCGGTGAAATCCTGTCTCTACTAAAACTACAAAAAATTAACCAGGTGTAGTGGCAGGCGCCTGTAGTCTCCGCTACTCAGGAGGCTGAGACAGGAGAATGGCGTGAACCTGGGAGGCAGAGCTTGCAATGAGCCGAGATCGCGCCACTGCACTCCAGCCTGGGCAGCAGAGCAAGACTCCGTCTCAGAAACAAAAACAAACAAACAAACAAAAAACTATAGGGATGATCATGTCAACACCGTTGGAGTGTTTTAACAAATAATAAAGTAATATAAGTGAGGGGCCTGGCATAGGACCTGGAGCAAGGTAAGCTCTCAGGGATTGTCAGTGGCACCGGAGCTTTCCTGCTCTTTCCTTGCCCCCATCCTAGTGCCACCTTTATGATACCTGTAGGCAGGCCAAAGGGAGTACAGAAGGAAGTAGCCTTTGTATGTTCCAGATAAGTCACGAAAGGTAGAAGACATGGCTCTTAAACTGGACCTTGAAATACTAATAAAATAATAGTTATCCTCCCCATTATCATTATAGGAGGAGGAAAAAGAGGAATAGCTACTAATTATGGAGTACGAAGTATTGCCTGGCACTCCTGGCACTGTGTTAAATTCTTCACCATCTTCCATAATTTATTTTTCCTCACAAAATTTGATGAGGTGGATGTTATTATTATTCTCATCTTGAATATTGAGAAATAGGTCCAGAAAGTTTAATTGTCCAAGGTCACAGAATGACTAAGTAGTAAAGCTGGGATTGCAGAAAAGGAATGTTGACTGCAAAGCTAGAATTGAGCCACCTTTTGAGTTATCCTAGGCACAGACACTAACATGTGTAATTGACTTCTTTCTTCCTGACCAATGGGTCCTAGTTGGTTTTCTATAGTACAGGATCCCTTTAACAATGGCTGAACTGTTCTTCATTTTGATATGTGTTTGAAGTCCTACAGGAGAAGGGCAGGTTATGAAGGGGAAACAGGCATAAATGTTAAATAAAAAAAGGGAATCAAAAACTGGATCTGGCCTTTGGCAGCATTAATTTTTCTCCCAGTAACTTATCTAAGATTTAGCTCGTCTTATATTAAACAATAAAGAGTTACCATAGCAACCTCATTGCCATGTAATAACATTCACATCCTTCCCAACCGTAAAATCAAAGCCAGAGAGGCAAATAGAAACCATCAAATTACCAAATACCCATCTTCTTCATCTCTTTTTCCTTTGTAGAATGATTATTGATTACTTTCTTTATTGTAGGTCAGTGACACTATTACTAATTTTTTTCCCTTCCCCCTGTCTCTTGGTCTCTATGTGAATAAGAAGAAACGGGAGAGGAGCACATGGCAAGTGCCTCCAGTCCTCAGAGTGGCAGAGCACTTCCTATTCCAGGAGGACAAAGCTTGAGTCAGTGCCATCTCCTGCCAGCTGCTGCCAGTATTACTCTGGGGGCATTTATATCTCTTGCTGGCTGCAGAATGCTTGATTAACCCTGTGCACTTGCCACATCTGCTCCGATGCCTGTTTGCTGTATCTCTTCACTTTCTGGCAGGAATTCGCTGTCCATGTTGGAGCCCTGGGAGGCAGTGTCTACAGCAGATGTTCCATCCATGGTGCACAGAGTGGGGCAACTTGCTGCCTTGCTGCCCCTCCCCACTATCTCCGCATACCTGCTGCTGCTTTCTCCCTCTCTTCCTTTTGGATAATTCCTAGTTTTCCTGCAAGATTCAGGTCAGGTATTACCTCCATCACAAAGCCTTCCCTAATGTTCTCAGCATGGATGAGATGCTCCTCTTCTGATATTCTACAGGTCCTGTTTATTCCTCTTCCACAGCAGTGCTCACACTGTGTCACAAGAATGTACTCATATCCTGCTCATCATTATATGTAAACTACTGGAGGTAACTCTCTGCATATATATATCACATCTCCTAATATGCGAAGCACACAGTAGGAACTCAATAAACATCGCACACCCCACTTCCTTGGCAGTGGATAGCATGAAACTGTTTATTGGCACTAACCTATGGATAGTTAATCAGACTGACTGGTTCTCTGTTTCCTTCTTCTGAGGTTTTTACGTGTGAATAAAAGTAGACGGACTGAGAAGCAAGTTTGGTTTATCTGCTGTACCCTAGCAAACCACATCTTTTTAATTTCATGCACCAACGGAATGATACACTACACCTGTTACAGCGGGACAGCTTGCTACCTTGTATAACTCAACATGCTGATGCAGCTGGGCTTGCAAAATTATTCTAGGGGAGCGGAATCAGATCCAGGAGATCAGAAATGGTACCAAGTCTCCTCAGATGGTGTTTCTTTACCCTTTCCTCATGACCTCATCCTCTTGTGGGACCTGACCTGAACAACATTCACACATTCACTCAATGAAGGACAATTACACCTTACTATACACCGGGTCCCAGCAGCAGAATGCCTAATAAGAAAATTTATCTTATTTGAGATCATATAGTCATTTATTCAATCAACAAATGTTCATTGAGGACCTCAATACTTGTTTGTAGAATAAATGAGTGAATGAATGAAGAATTAAGGGTCTGTCCACTCTTCAGTCCAGTTTCTGCCCTGCTACCAGATCTATTATTCTAAAACCCACTCAAGTCACCTTCCTCCTGCCCTTAACTCCTGTGATGATTCTTCAACTTTTATAGAATAAAGTCTGGAGATCTAAACTCAGTGAGGCATTCACATGCTTTGACAATCTGGCTTCAATTCCTACTATAGCCCTGTGTGCCTTCTTCTATACAGTCTTGCCCCCTCTGATGTTCTCACTTACTTGTTCTCTACTGGAAAGTAACTATCCTGAAGCTATCCTATTCATATTCTTGAATTTGAGGTCTTACGAAATAAGTTCCTCTTGGACATCCAAAATCTGCTGTTTCAAGCTGGATGATCATCTTCAAAGATGGTAAAGATGTTAGAGCTTTCCTTCTGAGCAAGCTAGGGGCCCTAAACTCTGACTCAGTCTGGGGTCACCAGGAGCCAGGGCTTTGTTCCAGAGTGGGAATGAAGTTGACTATGTTAGCATAAAATTGTAAGGATCTTCAGTGAAACTGGGTCAACCTTTTCATGTTACTTCTGAGAAAGCTGAGACCCAGGGTATGAAGTAGCTTGTCTGAAGCCATGACATTAAATCACTACGTGGGCACTAACACCCAGTCTAGGCCTTTCCCAGTTTATCCTGATCAATATCCAGTATCCCCATGGGAAGCACTCCCCCAAGGCCACTCATCAGTGCAGTCTGGGATCATTCATGTCTTTCTCCATGCAGGTCACCGGTCAGCTCTTTCTCCCAACTGTGGAGTTGTGAATCTCTCCAGGAAACTTTAGTGCTCCTCTGCCCATCTGCTGCTGGAATCTCTGAAGCTCGACAAAGCAGACTGTCTGCTGGCTAGTGCTCTGGATGAGTGCCATAAATATTAGCTGCAGGCAATGAATGACTGACACAGGGAATAAATATTTGTTTTCTCTGAGAGGCTACACTATGGTGTTGGTTAAGAGGCATATCCCACTGTTGGCTTTGGGCAAAATTGCTACTAAAAATGTGACATGTATCAGTCTGTGTGCATGTTATTGGTGAGGTCAAATATAAATCCTGTGCTGAGAATGTCTGTGTTGTGTTACACTCTGGTCAGTAATGAAGCTCTCAGGCTGTCCTGTAAACACATTATGAGGTAACATGTCTTAGATACCCTATTTCTCTAAATCACACCCTGGAAGAATTAGTCAAATTTCAAAAGCAATCCACCATTGTTCATATCCCAAGAACAAAATATAGTAAGTCTGTGTGCTGGGCAAATCTCTGACTATTACCCTACAGTGTGACCACATTCACAGCACAGAATGTGAACCCCCACCCTCAGCCACAATAAGCACTTGTGGGTGAGCAAATGCTATGGATGCTGGGACCAAACCACCAAGCTTCAAATCCCAGCTTGGCCACTCACTGGCTGTGTGATTTTTGACAAGTGGCTTAAACTTCCTGCCTTCAGCTTATTCTATAACATGGAGATTATAGTAACATCTACCTCATGGGATGGTTGAATAGACTAAATGAATTGACATAAATGCTTAGAACTGTGCTGGCAACCTAGCAAGTGGCATATATATATTAACCATGATTATTACCATCAGCAGCACATTATTACACTTATCCTTCTCAAAAGACATTCACCAGCTGGTTGGACAGCGTGATATGATAAAACGAACATGGGCTTCCTAATCAGACAGGTCTAGGGTCAAATCCCAGCTTTGCTATTTGCTAGCTGGTAAGGCCTTAGGCAAGTTTGACCTCTTTGAGTCTCTGCTTCCTCATCCATAAAATGCGCTTAGCATTCCCTCTCTCAGTGTTACTGTATTAGATGACATAAGCCTCATGAGGTTCCCAGAGAATGGGGCACCCAAAAATGGCAGTTACCCTCCCTTTGTGTCAGGGCCAGTTTCCTTTTATACATCAATTCCTGGCAAGTCATTTACCCAACAATTGGGATGAAGTTAATACTTTGCACCAGACACTCTGCTAGGTGCTGGAGATACAAAAATGAATTATGTACTCACACCTGAGGAAGCTGGTAGTCTTGTCCACATCCTGCTTGATTATCTATTTCTTTCTAGAAATGCAGAATTTTTTCTCCTGTATTCCATAGATGCGTAACCTGCTTCATCTTCTCCAGAAGACCCCTCCTTACTTTTTGCACGAAAAACGTTACATTTATGGTATCCAATGTACCATTGATTTCCCTTCCTCCTCCTCGGTGTCCAACCTCCCCAGTCATAACCTTTGCTTCCAACTCAGGTTTAGAATCCCTTCCACTTGATTAAAATGTGGTTTTTATTCTTTTCTTTTCTTTTCTTTTTAAAAATTTTTTCAGCTGGGCACGGTGGCTTACGCCTGTAATCCCAGCACTTTGGGAGTTCAAGGTGGGTGGATCACAAGGTCAGGAGTTCGAGACCAGCCTGGCCAACATAGTGAAACCCCGTCTCGACTAAAAATACAAAAATTAGCCGGGTGTGGTGGCACATGCCTATAATCCCAGCTACTCAGGAGGCTGAGGCAGGAGAATTGCTTGAACCCGGGAGGCAGAGGTTGCAGTGAGCCAGGATCGTGCCACTGCACTCCAGCCTAGGCGACAGAGTGAGACTACATCTCAAAAAAAAAAAAAAAAAAAAAGAAAAAGAAAAAGAAAAAAGAAAAGAAACAAAAAATTTTTCCTACATTATTTTCTTCATTTTATCTAAGAAATCTAAACAGTTCTTTGTTTTCTCTTGGGAGCCTCTACCTCAATACACTCAAAGCCTACCTATTCTTCAAAATCTGGTTGGAAAAGAGGAATATAAATATCTGACTAATTTTTTATATTGATTCCATGTTGAAATGGTAATAATTTAGATTTACTGGTCTAAAAATATATTATTAAAATTAATTTTATCTTTTTCTTTTTACTTTTTAAATGTGGCTACTAGAAAATGTAAACTTACATATGTGGCTGACTTATATTTCTGTTGGATGGTGCTGATCTAGAGTAACATCAGCAACCTTCTTAAGTCAGAACAGGATAATGTTACATATTTTACCTGGACTTTCGTGCAATCACCGTATGAGTAGAGTGATAATGCTGCTAAGTTTGCCCAGGTCAGTCCCACTTTATGTCTGTTGTACAAGGGTAACTTATTAGTAGTGACCCCTTTTACTATTAAAAGAGCCCTGGTTGAAATAAGTTCTGAGTAAAGGTACATCTGGAGCTCTTGGGTTACTCTGCAGATTCTTCTCTCAGAAGAACCAGTGATCCCCCTAACCAGTGTGGCCATGGCAAGGGTCTCAGCTCTGTCCAGAGAGACCCTCTTCTCTGTGGTCTTGAAAGTTATCTGCCTGCCCTATTAGCACTCCCTTTGGATAGAAGAAACACTTCCTACTTGGAATCTCAACTAGAAATAGTCTTTCATTTACGATTACCATGGACAGCATGACACTTCCTGTCCAACACTATGAAACATTTATCTGGCAAATAATTCTAGGTTGAATTCACAGGTATTACCCTTTAATTCACTCATGATATGTTTTGTGTACATTGTATATGTAAACTACAAAAATGGTCAGATACGTACTGCACCTACTCTTGGCCGTTCCACTTCCCAGTTCCGCTACCTGAAGGAAGCCTGCAGCCTAGTGGGCTAGGGAAGGAGACGAGATACAGCCCTTGCTGAACCTCAGGCTCTTCACCTCCAAGCAGATTTGAGGATAAGTTCTACCTCACAGAAATCGTGAAAATTTAATAAGATCATAGTTATTAATTAAGTCCTCATCAGCGTACCATGTACATGCAGGGGCTCAGTTAACACTTTTTCTCTTGCCCTTTCCTACAGGCAAATTCACTCCCTAAAAAAATGGAAGAAGGTGACGATTATTTTGAGTTTTTAACTTATTATGGAAAGCCTGCTGGCATTTCTGCCTCTTCCTTGGCTCTTGGTGCAAAGTAGCCTCGGCCTTATTAGAGTCTTTTGCATCTAACCTGTGGGGTGCGTTCCATCAAGTGAGGAAAGACTTCCTCAAATATTCTCTTAGTCAATATAGTATCCATAATACCTCCAGGTAAGCCTGATAACCCAGGGAGCTGCCTAAGGAATCTGTTCCTTTGGGTAGTCTATGGCTCCCAAATGGTTGTGAAAGTTTTATTTAAACCTATAATGGGAAAGGGAGAAATTCCACTTAATGCATAAGCTGCTACCACCATCATAGCTGTGACAAACGGACAACTGACAGTGTAGATCCTGCCAATTACAGAGCTGCTCATTGCCTCTGCTTTTGATAAACATCAGTCATTACAGGGGCTGGAGAAGCTGTGTTTCCCAGTCATTTGGGAAGGGTCCTTTTTATTATTATTTTTATTCCCTCTATCTATTCCTTATTGAGTGTACCTTCTGGCATGAGCCATACGTGCTGGCTGCATCATTAGGTGCTGAAACTTCACATCTTAATTCTGTGTAAGAGGTTTTCTCTGGGGGCGATGGTGCATCTGTGGAAAAAGAACTTGAGTATACAATGAAGGTGATACGTTAGAGGATGTTGATGGTATATTTAAGGAAACAGCTGTCCAGAAACGCTTTTCTTTTTGGGGGGGTGAGTGAAAGGGAGAAGAGTAAGAACTGGCTTGGTTTGGTTGTCCAGAGACTAATGTGGAAAGTGTTGGCCAGGCTTAGAGGTTTGCTAAGGAAAAGCTGTAATGTACTTAACTCGAGCAGAAAAGAACATGGATTTAGGATGTGGAATAATTTGCGGAACTTATGTTCTCTTTATGTCTGAGAGGCTCATAAGCTATTGAGCAATATCTGCAATTCCCACTTTCTTTTGGATGCCTCTTAATATTACTTAATACTCTTTTTGACAGAAAGGGGACTAAACCAGGATGAAATTATGGTTTAATTTTTTAATGTAATTCCTTGTGAAACAAAAAGATGTCTGTGTTCAGTAGCTGGATAGATGTATGGCAAATAGGGGAAAGGCAAGCTGTGTAACATCAGGACTAGTTTCTATAGCAACAAAAATGTCAGCCATCCTTTTGGCTGATCCTATTAATCTGGAGTAGAAGCAATGATACTGACACATTCGAAATGTATTTAAACCAGAAGGTGAAAATATAACCCAGCTGTAGATTTTAAATAGAGGTAGAGTTAGGCACCAGTATGATAGGACTTTGAAATAGCTATGATGTCAAAGAAAGTAAGAAATTCTCAAATGCAGCTTCTGGATTTAATTTTTTTTTTTTTAAGTGACTAAGCTTTTCACCAGAAGTTAATTTAAATCTTCTTGGACCCAACTACGAAAGAAGGAAAAGGGGAAGTTTTAATCAGTGTGTACTATTCAGAGCTGGGCTGTCTTTTCAGTAGTGTCAGCTCAGAGGAAACACTTGACATTAATTGTTTTTAAGATGGTGAAATGTGTAACTTTGAGAAGCTCCTGACAATTGTGCACCTTCTTAGCAAGGAAACAGTGGGTTTCTGAGAGAAGGAATCCGGTCTTTGGCCTGAGCATCATGTGGCTGATTTCTGCTCTTTTAACTACAGCAGGGCTAGTTTGACGCCTGTGAACAGTCACTGGTTTCTGTTAATGGAGGTAATTGTCTTGGCCCTGTGTACTTTGCACGGCTGCTCTTAAGACCAAATGAGATAATGGATGTGGAAATACTTCAAAAGAAGCCTAAAGTGCTATAGGGATGTAAAGGATTATTATTATTAAGGAACTGCCAAAGAAATACTCTTTTCTAAATAGCACGAGTTGCAGACAGAGTTTAGGAGGTGAGTTATAAATTCTAAAATCTGGGTCAGCAATTTGAGTTTTTTTTTCTCCCAGGGAGACTATAAAGCTATTATTCTGTGCTATTCCCCTTTGGTGCCTCTTTTTACTTTTGGATTATTTAAATGGCTAAATATTTTCTCACTTTTCAAAGCAGCATGACAGTTCCCAGTATATTTTGCTGTGGGAGCACAAAATAAATGGGAATGCAGATCCGTGTCATTATGATAAAACATCATCTTTTCATCTTTATCTTAGAATTTCAGACTCCTCAGGAAAGATGACCGCCTCTCTTTATGGAAAATGAATTTGCCAGCAAAGAAAGCTCTCTCTTAACTTGTTCTTGATTCTCCCTGTTTCCAAAAGCATAAAGGAAAATTAGGTCTAGCTACTATCATTAATTTATTATTATTAAAACTGTTTCCATTTCCTCCACCCACTCCTTAAATCTCTAAAAATGACTGTGAAACAACAGAAAAGAATGGAGACAGAAACCAGCAAGGAAAATTAAAAGAGCACATACTGTTTTGATTAAACAGGATATCCTCCGTAAAGGAACAGAATCTGTTTTTAGAAATGAGTAGCAAAAGGTCTGGATGTTTCTACCCCTGTCTGGATGCACTTTCTTATATTTCAGAAATAATTAACACACACAAAGCAAAGGAGATGCTTTCAACGGCACCTTGAAATAAAATCTTTCTACACAAACTGCAGCTGGGGATATGTTGCTGTCATCTTGAAGCCCTGCTTCATGACTGATGATCTGGGAGGTACCCCAAATCTCAGACTTTGTCTACATCCATCAGTCATGTAGTCAAATATGTATATAGCACTATGCTAGGCTCATGGGGATAGAAGAAGGGAGGGTAAGAGAGCATAATAACTAGAATTTTTAAAAATATTTACTAAATTTCGGGCACCAAGTTGCTATCTTTCTATTAGTTCATAAAATTAAGGTAAAATTAACTTCATAGACTTGTGTAATTGAAGAGGCTAGTTGATTAGTTAGAATTAACAGATTTCAAAATTCCTGTTTGTCTTTCAGCACTCACCTCTTCTGTGAAGGTTTCCTAATTGCCCCGTTAACCATATGCATATACACACACACACATTATATACAAATAAATATTATGTATATATATAAAATGTAGTTATTAGCAGACTTGATTTAGTAATCAGCTATATATTCAAGTTTAAGCTATATCACATACTAGCTGGGTGACTCTGGGCAACTTTTGTGACTTCCATTTCAACTGCTGTAAAATGAAGAGCAATAGAACATAATGCATAGGGTTTCACAAGCATTAAATAAGAAAGTGTATGTAAGGTGCTTAGCCAAATGGGTAACATATACTAAGAATCCAGTAACCAATATTAATAATAATTATAATTGTTAGCATTGATGTCAATATTATCTAGTATTTTGACCCATCCATTTTATTTCATTTATAAAACAAAGAAACATATTTTACTACCAAGTGAAAGGTATAATAAGTATCTTCATGTCTCTGATGCTTGCCTCTTCTAGGGAGGACTTAGAGGTAGAGAAATATTTAGGGATATGGGGTATTAGAAGTGTAGTGAGACTCAGAGTTTGAGAAGGACTTGGCAGTGGAGGAATGCATGTCTGTTGCACATATTCCTTTGTGTTTTAAGGCAGCATTTTTATATCTTACTCAATCATTTTGTTATTTCTATTTTCAAATGCCTTGCCCATGTCTTGACATGTACTGACCATCATTATAACACTCCTCACACTCCATAGTATTATCTAGCTCTCTTTCTCTAACTGTTATCTTGTGATCAATAGAAAGCATAAAAATTATATATGGTTCTTTTTCAACTTACCCACCTAAATATCAAGTACTATTCCAGGGAGTTTAGGAGATGAGTATTTGTTGGGTGAATAAATAGATAAAGTAATTTTTAAAAAACTAAATAAAAGTCCTTATTTTAAAAAATTTCTAAGGAAGCATTGAAGTCCTCCCTAAGACAGTGTGATAATGAGTTAATATTGCTGCCTATATGCTTTGAGCTGGCCAGTTTGCAGCTAGGCAGAAGAATAAGCCCTTGAAACCTTTTGGAATATGAGCTCTGTCCTTGGGTGAACAGTGACATTTTTCTGGGCTTGAGGAAAGCACAGACTTAGATACTCTAAGAGGGTATGAATGGACAACCTCTCACAGTATACCAGCCCTATTATAGGTAGGAAACAGGCCCCTTTGCAGCTCTTTCCCTCATTTCTGATTCACATACTCAAATCAATAATTTTGAGTGGGGCTGCCAGAAGAAGAGCCAGTGTTGCCTGACATTGAGTGTTGCCTGAGGAGCCCTCCACCCTTGGCTGCCAAGAAGTGTGACCTGCTCACTCAACGTTGGCAGCCTGAGCTGAGAGCCCCAGGCAGCTCCTCCTGAAAGGCCAGAACAGAAAATATCTTCCAGAGCTGCAGGGGGATGGGGATGGAGAGATGAGGATGCTCGTGATGTCTGAACCTTCATGGGCAACTGGCCATGGCCTGGACCTGACATCTGAAGCAATCAAAAAAATGCTTCTAGCATTATCTATTTTCATTCTAAAACCATCTTCTTCCTTTTATGCACTTGGTCCAGTAAGGAATCTCCACATTACCAATGCTTTGGATCTTTGCCTCCTCTCTTTGAATGACCCATCTCAATGCCAGCCTCCCTCCAATTACTGATTTCTGCCAATTACAATGATAAATATAATAATCATAGTAACTAATATTTGTCTAATATCTATTATGTGCCTGGCACAATTTAAGTGCTTCGCCTCTCTTTATTCATTCAGTCTTCCCCATACGTTAAGGAAACTGAG
The DNA here is from genome assembly GCF_000951045.1 of Mandrillus leucophaeus. Taxonomy (NCBI): domain Eukaryota; kingdom Metazoa; phylum Chordata; class Mammalia; order Primates; family Cercopithecidae; genus Mandrillus; species Mandrillus leucophaeus. Next base: position 7,584,820 of record NW_012101365.1, on the reverse strand, counting down.
GCACAAGGTAAAATATGTGATGACTAGAGAGAAATTCAGGTATAGCTGAGTAAGCCTATGACGATTGGGTCAGAAATGGCATAATAGAATTATGAGATAATTTCGTCTTGAGGGATAAGGAACAGAATGAGAAGGGGACATGCCATTGCAGAAGGACATAGATATGTAAAGGACTCTTTTGTTTACTGTTCATGGTTAGCGCGGTACCTGGTACATAAGAGGCATACGGTAATCCTAGGTTGAAATGAATCAAATAACGTATTTGTGTGAACATTGCAAATTTTGAAAAACGGAGTGGTAGGCCAGACGTAGGAGTGATAGCCTGGTATTATCATTTTCAGAAGAAGTGGATGAGTGATGAAGGCTTTTATAAAAGTGAGAGTAAATTTTATGACTGTAACTCACAGATTTCTCATAATAATGACTTCTCCATTAAATGTCCTCCTAATCCACAGTGGCTGATGAATAGACCCTCGAAACAGAAAGTTCTCAGAAAAGTCTATGGGAGTAGCAACATATCAGAGCAGATGAATGCAGTGTGTCATCAAAAATTGCAGGAGTCAAAAGGAAGATGGGACTGTTTGCCTGGACTGTGTTTGAAAGCCAGATAATGAATGATGATCCCAGCTATGTGTTGTCATCCATATTATCTGTGTGTTTTCTATCCATATTAGCCATAGCTTTAGTCACTCGTAACTTAGCTGGCTTTGAAGAAAGAACATAACTAGAGGAAGGTGTTGGGGTGAACCTACAAGAGCACCTCACTGGGAGTCATGACGGCTGAATGGCATAGTGAGATGGAACCTTAGAGATCACCTAGTCAAAAGAAATCTTAAGGTAGAGCCGAAATCAGTGAAATAGGTAAAAGCAATGAACAGACTCCTTTAGTGGTGTAAATCTTCATCATTTGGCGGACAAGGACTTCTCACTGTTTATGGATCCCCCAGAGCACACACATATATGGAGAGAATTACTTTGAGTTCAGTACCCTCACTTTACCAGTGAGGGAAACATTGGCACACAGCAGAGAAACGGCTCCCTCAATATCATCCAGAAGGCCAGTGGCAAAGTCTGAGCCCAATAGGCATCCAGAAATCTTGACTCTGCTTTTGTTTGAGAAATATTTATTGAACAGCTACTATGTTAAGGACACTGCCAGGCTGGAGGATACATTAAAAGCTCATGTTCCTGTTCTTAAGATGTTTGGAGACAATTGCAAAAACCATTTTAATTCAGTGCAAAAAAGTGCAAAATTAGAGATATGTACGTATTACGGTTTACCCAGACATCACAAATTCAGACGTTTTGGGGGTCAAGCAGGTAGCATGCTGAGAATAAGCCATAGTGGCAGCTGAAGAAACCAGAATATGCCTGTTTGTTGAGTGCATTCTGTTCTTTTTTTTTTTTTTTTTTTTTTTTTAGTTGAAAATATGGAGGAAGGAAAACAAAATACATTTATGATTTCTGGACAACTAGTTTGCTCCCTTGGGTACCTCTCTTTACATTTTACAAATCTCTTTCATATTTCAAGGCTTAAATTTATAGTAACAAATGCATTTAGCATCACAATTTAGTACCTACATACAGATATATAAGCGAAAAATGAATTTTACAAAACTGTACTTACTATGAGTGAGCTACTTCCCATTCCAGTCCAGTCCAGTCCATTTCATTCTATGTGATTCCATTCCAATTATATTTTGCTTGGAAAATTGTAGTTTTGGCCTGGCGCGGTGGCTCACGCCTGTAATCCCAGCACTTTGGGAGTCTGAGGCGGGCAGATCACGAGGTCAGGAGATCGAGACCATCCTGGCTAACATGGTGAAACCCCATCTCTACTAAAAACACAAAAAATTAACCGGGCGTGGTGGCAGGCGCCTGTAGTCCCAGCTACTTGGGAGGTTGAGGCCAGAGAATGGCGTGAACCCAGGAGGTGGAGCTTGCAGTGAGCCAAGATCACATCACTGCACTCTAGCCTGGGAGACAGCGAGATTCTGTCTCACAAAAAAAAAAAAAAAAAAAAAAAAAAAAAAAGTAGTTTTAATTCAGGAAACTGATTTCCAGACCCACAAATGGTTCCTGAATCACAGTTTGTAAACTCCTACTACAGCATCATAGCCTCAAACAGCCCTGCGGGCTACGTAGGTCGTGTTTGCCATTCCCATTTTAGGTATGAGAAGAACAGACTCTCAGGGCACTAAGCAGTTTGCTCATGCTCATACAATGAATGAGTGGCAGTCCTGGACTGGAAACACAGTCTCCTGATGCCTGGTCCATGTGGTCCTTCAAGGAAACCTCACAGCCCTGACAGACTAGAAGACACTAATGAGAGCAGGTTCCAACTCAGACTCAAATCTTGATTTTGCATTGCCCTTGATAACAGGAAGTTCTTCATTCTGGCATTTATTTCTTGTCTCCATCTATTTGTTGGAATTGCCTCTTCTTGGGCTATGGAATAGCCTTCCAAGAAGGAAACAGATTTAAATACAAACTTGATAGCTCATACATGCTGTTTGCAGTGCCCTGTGTGCAGTTTGAGAAATCCCAGCAAGCCGTTTTCCTGATGTTTTTGTGCTATTTCTTGACCCTGAGAGAGTGGCAAATGAATATATATTTTTCTAGAAATTTCAGGCAGTTGCCTTCATGGTGCTGGCTGAAGGAGGCTTCTTGAGCCCATACGTAAACCCTGCTGCTGCTGTTTTCCTGCAAGTTTAATAAGGCCAGGGCCATAATTGTAAATATTTAAAAACTCGATGTGTGGCCAGATGGATTCATTATAGACTATATCTGTACTTAGATTCATATTTTCCAGTTCAGCGCTGGAAATGTCACATAGAAAGACACACGGGGTTCAGGATCAGCTCTGCATCTAAATGCCAAAGGTAAAACACTCATTTGTGTCCTCGCCTCCAATTTTTCTAACAGTTCTTCTTATTTAGCCTTGCCCACACATAGACGGCAGCCTGATGAAAAAATAATAGATATAAATTGTGCTTTAGTCATTGGCTGTTTATCTTAAGAAGAGAAACTTGTTTCCAGTCTGCCTGATAATTGTACATCCAAAAAGTTCACTGAGAAAGTGAAAGAATGGGATAAGCCAGAGTGAAAAGAGACAAAAATATTTATTTTCTTTCATTAGACAATGGGAAGAGGGTGCTGATCCTTTCATTTTTCTAAGTTGTGGACTTTATTGTTTATTGAGTTTGACATCTGCTACCTAAACAGTCTATGAATTATCTATAAGGCTTTGATGCAATGAATTCCCATATTTGACTCTCTACGGAGAGTGGAGAGCTGCAGCAGATCAGGCTTGTGGAAAGAAACTGTAGTCTTCTCCTCATTTAGTTATTCCTCCATTGTTTCATTCAATAAATATTTATTCTGTGCTTTTCATCTAACAGCTCCTACACAGCATACTCACTTCAACATCAACTCTATCTGAAATGTCTCCTATGAACTAAACATGACTTAGACATCCCCCTTCTGTGTTCCCATGGGTTAGTGCAATGAAAGCACTTGCCACATTGTGAGATAATTGCTAGATTTACACATCTGCCTGTTCCTCTGCTGTGAGCTCCTTGAAGGCAGGGACTGTGTCTTAATTTGTCTTTGTGTCCCAATACAATGCACAGTGTTTACCACACAAAACAATCTCGATGTTTGAGATCTTTGAAAATATGATGATGAATGAGTCTTTGCTCAGGAGGAGTAAGGTACATATACTCATCAGAATCTAGCCTTGCAATCTAAAACATATACAAGTGTTCTATATTGGTTCTTAAGAATTGATTATCATTTGTCATTCCTTTAGTTATTCAAGGTAAAGAAAGGCTTCCATGTTATTTCATATTTCACCTGAACATAATGCTTTTCTCTTTGCACTCTCTCATTGCTATGTCAAGTGCTTCCCTGTTAGACATCTGTATTATAGGTACATGTAAGCATGTCTTTGGGTAGGATACATTATGATATACATACAATATGTATAAGTGTGTATATTTATATGTGTGTATATTCACACATAAACACATACATAATGTGTGATATGATCCTTTAAAAGACTAGCTTGAAGACTGAGTTTTATACATGTAGTAGTGTAGACCACACACCAGAGCAGCAGTTGAAACAATCCATCTAGACTCACTAAGGATATGGCCACAAGGAGAAATTCACATTCTCTCTGAGCCTGTTTCTTCGTCTGTAAAATAGGGATTGTGAAAGCTGTCAAGCCTTCCTCTAAGGGGTTAGTATGAATCTCAAGTGAGCTAAAACAGGAAAACCTTTTGCTGATTGAATCTATGTAAAGAATTAGAAAATATTAAATGAGCCATGTTTATGACAAGATTGCATTTAACAATGCCATTTACTGTTTGTGAATCTGAATGAGAAAAAACATACTTTCAGAGAGGTTCCTGGCACAGGGCTGCGGTTTTGAGAGTAGTGCTGGCACTGCTGAATGTATTCCTGCATGTTTGGCAGCTGCAGAGCCCACTTGTCAAATTCCTTGGGATCTGTTCCCTTGCTAACCCTGACCTCTATCTGTGGCCTCCCCTTTCTTTGCCTCCACTGTTGGCATGCATGCATATATCTTCACTCAAGGCAAGCATATAAGTCTACATTTTAAGGTCATTTCTAAGTGGTCTGTGGCCCCTTCTTTGTCTCTGAGTCTCCCCCTGCCTTTTTTCTTTCTTTTTTCTTTCTTTCTTGTTTTTTTGTTCTGTTTTGTTTTGTTTTTTGCAATGAATGCCAGAGTGTGTGGTTTTTCAGGGACTTAGGCAGCTGGAAAGGAGACTTCTTGAGAGCTGTTTCCCGAAGAAAGACCATGAACTCTTCCCTTTGGAATACACTAATCTTTAGTTTATGCAGGGATTTTGTCTTTTTATACTGGCACCTTCTCCATGAGGCTACTTCATGGGATGTGTCCCATCCCATCAACAAATAAAACTAAAAGCAGGATACCTTTGCCATTCAGAAGAGGAAATTCTATTTCCTAAATTTAAACAGGAGAGGTGTAGGCTTCAGAGGCTAGGTGGGAACCAATATTATTCTTTACATGGTGACACAAGACTCTTTAAAAATGTTCTTCTGCCTGAAGCCCTTTGGTGACTTCCTACTGACCCTCTCCTCTATAGGCTAAGTTCCTCACTAGGCCCTGTAGAACTTTACATATTCTATCCCTGCCCTGCGAACAGCCTTGTCAACAGTCATATCCACATGGCTTGGGTTACCTAGAGCCTCAATTTTTCCATTCATCCGCTAGTTTTGTTTCTTTTCAACACATTCCTTGAGCACATACTATGGGCTGGACAACTGTGTGGGGCACTAGGGATGCAGCAGGTAACAAGATCATGCCCATGATAGCAAGGACTTGGTGGTAGGCTAAATAATGGTTCCTGAACATACTCAGTTCTTAATCCCCAAAACTTGTGAATGTTACTGCATTTGTCCATTCTCGCATTGCTATAAAGAAAAACCTGAGACTGGGTAAATTATAAAGAAAATAGATTTAATTGGCTCATGGTTCCACAGGCTGTACCAGAAGCATGATGGTACGACTGCTCAACTTTTTGGGAGGCCGCAGAAAACTTAGAATCATGGCAGAAGGCAAAGGGGAAGTCAGAACTTCGCATGGCTGGAGCAGGAGGAAGAGGAGATGCGGGGAGGTGCTACAGACTTTTAAACAACCAGATCTCAGGAGAACTCACTGTCACAAGAACAGCACCAAGGGGGATGGTGTTAAACCCTTCGTGAGAAACCACCCCCATGATCTAATCACCTCCCAGCAGTCCCCACCTTCAACATTGGGGATTACAATTTCACATGAGATTTGGGTGGGGACACAGATTCAAACCATATCAGTTATCTAATAGGGCAAAAGACACTTTGCAGATGTGATTAAGTTAAGGATCTTACAATAGGAAGATTATCCTGGATTATCAGGTGGGACTTAAATGCAATAGCAAGTGTCCTTACAAATGAGAAACAAGGGGAGATTTGATAGAAGAAAAGGAGAAGGCAATGTGACCGTGGAAGAGAGATTGGAGTGATGTGGCCAGAGCCAAGAAATGCTGGCAACTGCTAGAAGCTGGGAGAGGCAAAAGCCAGATTCTCCCTAGAGCTTCCAGAAGGAAATAGTCCTACTAACACTATGAGTTTAGCCCTGTAAGACTCAGTTCAGACCTATGGCATACAGGACTGTAAAAGAGTAACTTTCTGTTGCTTTAAGCCACTAAATGGTGATAATTTGTTATAGCAGCAATAGGAAGAGACCTTGAGCCTAGTTGTAAGCAGGCAACTTCAGTATAAGAAGTCTAACTTTTAGGGAAGTACAGGACTTTTGGGAGATGCAAAGTGAGGAAACATATCTTGGTATTGGGCCATTGGTGAAGGCTTTTTGGAGGGTATGACATCTCAGCTGCACCCTGACAGCTGAGGATGAGTTGTTAATCAAATGAAAGAGGTAAGGCCAGGTCATATGGTCATACGTAGAGCAAGATTTATGTACAAAGTGTACCTCACTGCTTCACACCTTTATGCCTCTCACCTGCTAGTTTCTTTTCCCTTTTCCTCCCTGCCCTCCCAACCTACTCCCACACAAATACACACACACAGTTATTTCGCATATGCACACTTCCTAATTTGTTCACTTGGCTAATATTTAATCATTATTCAAGATTGCTCCCATGTCCCCTCTATAGAAAAGCCTTCCTCTTCTCTCCCTCCATTGCTCCGTGCCAGCCTCCTTTGTCTCCCAGGCAGAGTTCATCAACAGGCAATAGGCCCTCTTCTCTTAAGGAGCACCCCTTCTTAACGATACGGCTCTGAATTGTAGAAATGATGTGATGATGTGTTAGAAAAATCCCTAAGCAGAACTGAATGCCAGCCTCAGCTACTGCCTTTTTCTCCCTCTCCCCTCATGAATCTAAAAGGTTGGGGGAGAGAAAGTTTTAACAGAGATACTCTTATGGCAGTGGCAACTGAATTGGAAACTCATTAGGGAAGATTTTATGGTCTCCCAGCAAATCTCTGAAGGCTTCTGTGTTAGGATCTTTGGTACAGGTGCTGTGCAACAGGAAATTTGGAAAGCCCTAGTAACACTTTCGGATTAGCTGGATCTTCTGGGTCAGATGGGGTTTTGTCTTGGTTGCTGCTAGAATAGTTTAAGATCTTTCAAGGAAGAGAAGCACAGTAGGAAACGTGGATGTTCTGGTTGTATTTGACATGTAAGAGTAAGAAGTCAGGTCAGTTATCTCTTTCTCCTTCCTTCCACCTAGAATAAAAGACAACAACAGTGTGATCGTAGATTTTTGTTTTCCATTTTTCAACTGATTGCTATGGTGTCATGTGGGGAGAACACATCTGCAACTCACAGTGTTTTGTATCAGGAGGCGACTGTCAGTCCTCAATTAATTATTTATGCTTTCATTAGGAGCAATAATGAGAAATCGTTTAAATGACAGGTTTCTCAGATTACCAAGAACCCTAAAATATTTATTTATCCTTTGCTTAGCAAATCTTTTTAAGGTAAAGGGAGTACTAACTTTGAAATCAGAAAGATCTTAGTTTAAATCCCAGCCACTTAATAGCTATGTTGTTTTTTTTTTTGAGACGGAGTCTCACTGTGTCTCCCAGGCTGGAGTGCAGTGGCGCGATCTCGGCTCACTGCAAGCTCCGCCCCCCGGGTTCACGCCATTCTCCCGCCTCAGCCTCCCAAGTAGCTGGGACTACAGGCGCCCGCTACCACGCCCGGCTAGTTTTTTTTTTTTGTATTTTTAGTAGAGACGGGGTTTCACCATGTTAGCCAGGATAGTCTCGATCTCCTGACCTTGTGATCTACCCGCCTCGGCCTCCCAAAGTGCTGGGATTACAGGCTTGAGCCACCGCGCCCAGCCAATAGCTATGTTTTAATGTAACATTTACTTTACTTCTTTGAGCATCAGTTTCCTTGTCTATAATAGGGATAATGATACCTGCCTCTGGGAAATGCCTAAGGTTAAAGATAGTGATGATAAAGTATTTAACACAGTGCCTGATACAATAGTTGGCTCAGTGTAGCCGTTCAATTAATAGTATTTCTTAGTGATAGGAAAGCTATAATGAACAAGGTGTTATTCTGATCTGGTTTAACTTAATTCACAGTTAGTCATCCTGTTGATTTTGAATGATGCTTTTCTGCTCTTGAATACAAAACTTTTACTTGGAGATACAATTGCCAGTATGCAAATGGTCATGTATCTATATATGGAATATTTTCATCACAGTTATGAAATTTGAGGGCATTAAATTGCATTTATTAAATATATCAAATGCTTCTCTGTTTGTAGGTTTACATTTTCCAAGGAGCTTCTGTGATTCTATTTAGCCCCCAAAGTCTGTGAAGCAGTGTCTGTCCTTGAGAACACTATGTTCCATTATGTTCACTGGAAAATAGAAAGGTTACACCTTCTCTGAAATCTCACACAGAGTTGCAACCTAGTTCACAAGCAGCTGAGTTCAGCAAAGGATAAATGACATGAAAACCTGCTCATGTTATATGATGAGGCATAAGTGATTCTATGACTTCTTTGTCCCTAAATAATTGGAGTAGAATCAAATGAGATAATGCATGTGAAAGCATTTTGAAAACTAAAGTTTTCATTATAATGGATCATTATTATTCTAATTACTACTAATATGAAGAACCTAATATAGCATGGACCAATTATCAAAATAAGAGTATTTCTAAAGTTGTGAACATTTGGTACTTAGTTTTATACTGTTTTGCTTTGTTCTGTAATTGTTTCATACATTTTAATCTTACCATTCTACCCCAAGTAAATTCTGGGTATGAACATTTACTCATTCAGTACAATTCATTATTTCAAAGCCATTTTCTGAATGCTTACCATGTGCCAAGCACAGAGCTAAGTAATATAGCCAACTGGGTGAATCAGATGCTTTTCCTACCCTCACTAAGCTTCCTCTCTGGTGGAGGAAGCTATCAACTGAGGGTTGACTAGAATACAGGGTACCGAGTGCTCTGACAAGCTCAGGGGCCCTGAGAGCACAGAGGGTGGACTAGGGCTAAGATTCAAAGAATAGTTACAGTTAACCAGAGAAAACTAGAGGAGTTTTTTCTAAGGAGAGAAAACAGCATGTGGAAAGGCTCAGGGGTGTGTGTGTGTATGTGTGCATGTGCGTGTGTGTGTGTGTGTGTAAGAGAGAGAGAGAGTCAGAGACAGAGAGGGAGAATATAATACAGTTGACCCTTGAGCAATGCAGGAAATAGGGGCACTGATCCCCACATAGTTGAAAAACAACATATATCTTTTGACTCCTCCAAAACTTTACTAATAGCCACTTTTGACCAGAAGCATCGCTTATGAACAGTCTAATAACAAACACATCTTTTGAGTGGTATATGTATTATGTACTGTATTTTTATGATAAAGTAAGCTAGAGAAAAGAAAATGTTGTTAAGAATATCGTAAGGAAGAGAAAATATATTGACTATTAAGTGGAAATGGATTATTATAAAGATCTGCATCCTCATCATCTTCACGTTAAATAGGCTGAGGGAGGAGGAGAAAGAAGAGAGTTGGTTTTGCTGTCTGAAGGGTGGCTGAGGCGGAGAGATGAAGGATGTGAAAGGCAAGGCGGGAGAGGCGGGCACACTCAGTGTAACTTTTATTGAAAAACAATTTTTAATATAAATTGTGGGTATAAATGGATCCACACAATTTGAATTTATGTTGTTCAAAGGTCAACTATGCATTCATAGGACTACAGTAATTCAGCATAGAAGACAGGATATGATGAGGCAGTATTTGGGATGAAGCTGAAGAAGTTTTAATTATCTATTGCTGCAAAACAGGTTAGCCAAAATCTTGGTGACATAAAACAATAAGAAAACGATTTAATTGCTCATGGTGCTTTAATTTGGTCAGGGGCCTGGGGGAAAGTTGTCTCTGTTCCAAGTGATACTGACCTACGCTGCATAGTCACAGGGCATCACTGTGACTTTTCTGCTTGAGTATGAAACTTTCACTTGGAGATACAATTGCCAATTGTATCTGCCCTGTTCGATTGATCAAACCAAGTTATAGGGCCCTCCCAGATCGAAGGTAAAGGGAAATAAGGTCTACAGGGGCAGAGTAAGTATACAGAGATGGAAGGAATTGTTAGTAGCTATGATTTTCCAGACAGTCCACTACAGAAGTGTAAACATGGAGAATGGACTGGAGAAGGTGGAGCCAGCACCGAAAGGCCAGTTAAGAGCTAGTGCTATCGTCTGGGGAGCACTGAGAGAATTGACTGTGATCATGGCAGTGGGGGAGAGCACACATAGGTTCATTCATTCATTTACTCACTCAAAAACATTTACTGAGTGACTACTACATGCAGGTGTGCTAAGAATTCAGCAACAGACAAAACAAACAAAATTCCTGTCCTCCTGGAGCTTACCTTGTAGTGGGGGAAACAGAAAGTAAACATAATAAGTATATAAAACATGTTTTAAAGAATAAAAACAATGGAGAGAAGGGAGGTGGGACATATTAGCGAATGTGTTAGTTTTTGGCAAAGTGCCCAAAGAATGCTTTAGTGAATAAAGAGGTAAAGGAGTTAAGGAAATATGTCATGTGGGCGACTGGGGGAAGACTATTCCAGGTAGATGGAAGAACAAGCAAAAAGGTTTTATATTCCTTTTCTAGGGATGCTATAACAAAGTACCACAAGCCAGGCAGCTTAAACAACAGAAATGTCTTGTCTCACAGGTCTGGAGGCTAGAAGTTTGAGATCAAAGTGTCAATAGGGTTGGTTTCTTCTGAGGGCAGTGAGGAGAGAATCTGTTCCAGGCCTTCCCCCTAGCTTCTGGGGTTTGTGGCCAGTTGTTGCCTTGGTTTGAAGACATGTCACCCCGATCCCTGCCTTCATCTTCACAGACCATGCTTCCTTATATGCATGTCACTGTGTCCAGATGCCCCCTTTTCACAGGGCCATCAGTCTCATTAGTTGAGGTTCTATCCTAATGACCTCATTTTAACTTGAGTACCTATGTAAAGGCCCTATCCCCAAATATGGTCACATTCTAGGTACTAGGGGTTAGGACTCCAATTTATAATTTTGGAGGGACACAATTCAACTCATAAAAGGCCCCAAAGTATGAATAGATCAGGCAGATAAAGCTGAAAGGAGGCCACATGACTAAGTAGAGTGAACAAAGGAAAGAGTACGTGGAGACAAGTTCACAGAGATAACGGGGCCCAGAATGGGTTATAGGAAGAATGGCAGCTTTTCCTCTGTGAAATGGGAAGCCATTGGAGTATTGAGGCACAGGAATGACATCACTTGTCTTCTATTTTTCTAAGTTTGCGTTACCTAATTTGTTAGGAGTAGACTGAAAGAGGGTAAGGGAAAATGGAGGGACATAGTGAGAAGGTGCCTCAGTAATTTAGAGGAGAAATAATGATGGTTGAACCAAAGTAACAACAGCAGAGTTGGTGAAAAATGGTCAGATTCTGGGTGTAAGGATTAGTTGATGAATCAGATAAGGGACTAAGCATAAAGGAGGATTTCAAAGTTCAGGATCTGAGCAATGGAAAGGTGGAGTTGCCATAAGCTCCAGGTTTAAGGAAATATATGAAGAACTCAGTCATGGGCATGTTAAGTGTGAGATGCCTGTTGGATATCCAAATGGTGATGTCAGGACACAGCTGGATATGCAAGACTGTATTTCCAGAAACAGTCCAGACTAGGGATATAAATTTGGAAGGCATCAATACATTAATGATATTTGAAGACATACAACACAGAATTATCTATAACAGTAAGTTACCTTCGCTGAGTTTTTCTATGCAAAACAAAAGTTTGTACTCCTCCCTCACAGCATTAAGTAATAATCAACTGAAAATAACCTGGGGAAAAGCCAAGAAAACTGCAAAGCAGGATCCAAATGTGAGGGATTCATATAAAGGTCTCTCAATAAATGCTCATTATGTGGGCTAAATTTTAAATTAGTGAAACCTTGGTGACTATCCTGTGAATTTCTGCCCCTTGTTGATCTCTCCTAATGGCTGGACTTCATTTCCAAGCATCTTGAAATACTTATGTATTTCTTAAGGAAAGTCCAGCCTCTTGCAGACAGATACAACAGCTTCATAATCCTTGCCCATCCACAGTTCAGAAATGGTTCCGAGAAAGTCCGTAGCAGCATGTAGAGGGTTAATCCTGTGCCAGTGGGGATGTGCAAACCAGGAGCCATTCCAAATCTCAATACCACATGCTGCCTTAGGGATCATCATGTACTAAAGCCCAAGATAAAAAGGCCTGACAAAGATTATTGACGGTTTACCTTTTAATGAGCAACTTGGATTGATTCTGTTCCCCTGTGGGATAGCTTTCTCTGTCCTTCCTCCACCCGAGAGGCTGTGGGGAACAACAACAACAAAAACTACAAATCTCCAATTTGAATAATTGCAAGGATCTGCTTGCTAGCAAATAAAGTTTCCACGGGTGAGAAATGGCTCATAGCTTTAAAAATATATATTTAGAATTGTTATGATTATCATGATGATTATTAAGCACTACCAGTACACTGGATATTTTCGAAGAGTCTGGTTGCCTCTAATTGGATATTCCTTGCAATTTCCCTCTGGGTAGGTCAGCAGTGTTAACTCTTAATCATCCAAAGCAATTAAATGCATGCAATTCTAACCTATGCACCAAAGCCTGCTGAATTGTTAATATAGTTATAATAGTGGGGCCAGACATAAGGGTGCAGCTTAGGAGGAAGAGACTGACAAGCAGTTCTGTGAACTCTTACATGTCTACTTTGGAGAGAGAAATCATGTATCTGCAAATGGTAATGGGTAGAAATTCAGGAAATATTGAACTCCAGGCTCATCCCAGTGTGCTTCTCTCTGGATTTAATTTCCCCTTTGCAGAGGGCCAGAGCTCCATCCAGACCACTGAGCCATTTGCCAAGCTCCAAAAAAGGCCTTCATGTCACCCCTTGTGGTTCCTAGAAGTGATTGGTGGTAAGAAGGATCAAAGAAGAAAAGAAGGAAGTTTGAGATAATCTTTTGGATAATTTTAATATGTTGTGATCCTAAGAAAGCAGTTAAGTTCCATACCAGCTTTACCATCTCCCAACCATGAATCTCACACTAACCCTGATTTTCAGCCCTGTGCCCCAGTTTTGATCCATTGTAAAAATGGAAGGGGGAATGTCTGTAATACATATTTTTGATAGTTATGTTCTATGACCTCAAACTTACAATTCCAAACCATATCACAATGCCAGTAACCAGACTTTTTATTAGAACCCATAGGAGACACATATTTTACGTTTTGACTCAGCTCATATATTTACAGCTGAAACATAGAACAACAATCACCTTTTTTACATGCAGTACATTCTGATATAATCTGTTCTATTCCATTTTTTGTAAAAAAAAAAAAAAAAGTAACCATCACAATTAAATTGATGAGTTATAATACACAGTTTGTAAAACACTGAGCTAGGAAAAAGCAAGGAAGTCTCCGGCGTATGGTCTCAAAAATCAGTGACACATAGTTAGAGTAGCTTATCTCAAGAGAAAACAGAGCCATGCCTAGTGAGAGCTTCACAAAGACTTTCTTCCTGTAGCTTTTTTCAAGGTCTAGTTCTAGATCCAGAGAAGAAGTCTAATGCACTAAAACTGACATTGAAGGAGTCACAGGATTTCACCATGGGCTCTTAATTTTGGTCAGACTCTGGATTTTTTGGTCAGTGACCTGGATTTTCCCAGATCGTGTAACAACCATTTAAATCTTAGATCTGGCACCAGATTGCTGGGTATTTGTGGTTTGTCCCTCCATATATGCAATGTACCCTTCCGTCCTGCTTTGTGGCAGGAAGACTGCATCGACTTAGGTTGTTTTCCTCTGGCTTCTGTATGGGTTCCCCAATGGTAGGCACCAGCAGAGGAAAGGAACATAGGAGAAAGAGGTCAGAAACCCTATGTTCTTAGCTCCCCACTAACAGGTTATGGGTTGATAGTTGCTGCGTCACATCCCGTGCAGTGTAGCTTCCTGTAGTTACAGCCACGACTGCAGTCCACTCTAGGTTATGGCAACTTTCCTTTGCCCTTGAGATCAATGAATACAGTTCACTACAATTTGCAAGTAACGATGTGGCATCTTTGTAAATTGTTCCTTCTCTGAACCCTCCTCAATCATCCATTTTTCCATCAATTTCATTTTGGGTCTTGTGGTAGACAGCTTAGAAATTCTTTCAAGGAAGGACAAGTTACCGAGCTGCATGGAGTGAGGTCAGCAGGCAGATAGCCTCCAGGTGGCAGCTCCTTCAGGGTCTGCCTCAGCTTCAGAGACACACCTTGCCTGGGTCCTGCTCTTCCTGGGCAGCCCTCTTGTGGTGACTAATTGAGGCAAACAAGTAGACCTAGAAAGGCCAGGCTATTTAGGCCAGATGCAGGACAACCATGACAGACTGTTAATCTGTTCTCACACTGCTATTTAAAAAATACCAAAAACTGGGCAATTTACAAAGACAAGAGGTTTAATTGGCTCACAGTTATGCAGGCTGTACAGGAAGCATGGCTGGGGAGGCTGCAGGAAACTTTCAATCGTGGTGGAAGGGGAAGCAGTCATGTCTTACATGGCAGAGCAGGAGGAAGAGAGAGAAGGTGCTACACAGTTTTAAACAACCAGATCTTGTGAGAACTCACTCACTATCATGAGAACATCAAGTGGGAAGTCTGCCCCCATAATCCAGTCACCTCCTACTAGGCCCCCTCTCCAACAATGGGGGTTATGATTTGACACAGGATTTGGGCGGGGACACAATTCCAAACTGTATCACAGACAATATTCATTCCAGAGCTCTCCACCAGGCTGGACAGACTTTGTTGGGTCTGCCTCCCAATTCAACTTCTCCCTCTGTGCAGTCCTACTCTTCCGCCTTCCCCTTTAGGTGTTGATCTCTGTTTAAAATCTGGTACCCCAACTGTGTCTCTGCATCTTCCTCCAGAGAACTCAATCTGTGACAGGAAACAAACTGACAGCCAGGATTATCCAAAGGCCTATTTTAGCACCAGAGATATCACTGTATTGGTCTTTCTACCAAAAGGACAACAGCAAAGTAAGTAACAGCCTCACCCACCAGTCCCCACTGTTGGACTTGAGGCAGAGAAAGTTATTCTCAGAGTTGGAGGCTCTTTCTTAAGAATGGGTGTGACTGAATAAATGTTCAAACGTTAGCTTTTTGGCTCTTATTGCACCATGTCTTGCTTTTTGTTGGAACCTAATCTCCCCAATGTGTTCAAGGGCTACTGAAGGAACCTATTCCAATCTGGATCTTAGCCAGAAGGGTATGCACCCCAATAGTCTCTACCTGTGACTGGTGTGAAATACTTTTATAATATTCTGCCAGGTGCAGTGACTCACACCTATAATCCCAGCACTTGGGGGAGCCTAGGCAATTGGATTGCTTGAGATCAGGAGTTTGAGACCAGTCTGGGCAACATAGTGAAACTCTATCTTTATCAAAAATACAAAAATTAGCCAGGTGTGGTGGCATGTGCCTGTAGTCCAAGCTACAAGTAGACTGAGGCAGGAGGATCGCCTGAGCCCAGGAAGTTGAGGCTGCAGGCTGCAGTGAGCTATGATTGTGCCATTGCACTCCAGGCTGGTTAACAGAGTAAGAGCCTGTCTAAAAAAAAAAAAAAAAAAAAAAAAAAAAAAAAAAAGAGTATTATTCCCTGGGCTCCTCATTCTGAGGCGGAGGAGGAGGACCTTTTCACACCTAGGTGACACAGTTCCTTTGTCTTGCTTAGCACAGTGGTTGTAATAGGTAAAGGGAAGATGTAACCATGCATAATTTTGTTTCCTTCTCGAAAAGTAACCATGCATAATTTTGTTTCCTTCTCGAAAAATTTGTTTCCTTCCAAAGGTAAGTCTTCCATTTTTTTTTTCATGCCACTGAATGGTATTCCATAAGATTCCTTTGTGAATGGGAAAGCATGAGAAAAAGATGAGGTTCTGTGTGTCCCAACTCTCTCCCTGCTTCTCCCCCATTGAACCCAGTTCATTTTCTTTACATACCCATGGCTAACCCAGTCTGTCATCTTACAGGTGAGAAACCAAAGGTCCAGATAAGACAAGTAACTTGTCCAAGGTCTCTCAACAAATCCATATCAGAGCTAGGAATAGATGCCAGTCTTCTTGCTCACTCCTTTACTTATAGTCCAGTGTGGCTCTTTCTTATAAATTCATCTATCAGAAAATGACAGCATATTCAGATACAAATGACCAGAGGGTGAAGAGAAATGCTATGTCTTGATGTTGTGTTTTGATGAAATGTGTGAGATCTCCTTATCCTATTTAAAATCATATGCTAGACTCACCACTTTATTGGTAGAGATATGATTTATTCTTCTTTGGAATTCTAGCACCAATTTCAAGCTTGGCATAGAATAGGTTCTCTGTAAATGCTTGTCTATGGATGAATAAATGAATGAATCAATAAAATGTTTAAAATTCCTAATACCAGCAGCTCAGAGCTAAGACAGTCACATCCATTGTCCTACTTTACGGGTAGGACTCATCTTAGCTGATGCTTGATATTTCAGGTGGGCAGCAGGGAAAGAGCCAAATTATACTGCTAACAGGTCACTGGAACTGATGAAACAGGGTTGGGGTGGGGGTGAAAATTAGATGTAGGTTGCCATTAATGCAAGTAATCATGCGATGTGATGTATTTCTTCCCGAGACTGTAACTTAAATCCCAATTACCTTCTGGTGACAAATTAACTCGCTGAGTAATTCATTTTGACTGTTGGAGCTCCCACCTTCTGTGTTACCATCGCATGGGGAAGGTGTATGACAAATTTCCAGATTTAATTTTAGTGCTTGGGAGCCCAAGTGGCACAATTACCACATCAAGAGTGATGGCAGAATATTAACATGAAGAGTTCATGTGAAACCGAGTTCTAACTAAGAATGCTCATACTCATACTCTTGCAAGCAATGTGAAGCTCTAACTGGTCCCAGGCACCTAGACTTTGGGTTTTTTTCTTTTCTAGCTTCATTCTGATCATTCCCATTCAAAAGTCCCCTGGGTCCTGCTGATTGTGTCTCCAGCACATCTCTTGAATTCTTCTCTTTCTGCCATTCCCTGCCATCTTTCATTTTGACTGTTGAAAGCAGTAGGCATAACGATCAAGGGCACAGATCCTATGGTCCATTGGTAGGATTTCAAATCATGCCTCTGCCTTGCCCTCCCCATGTAACCTTGGCCAAGTTGCTTAGATGCTATAGAGTTGTCCTGAGTATTAACATAATTATACAGATAAAACACATGGCAGATCGTAAATGCACAATTGATTGTAGTGTTTATATTAGCATTAGCATCCTAATCTGGCTCCTGTCCATTATTCAATGACTCTGGTCCAGGAGTCTGCAAACATTTTCTGCAAAGGGCCAGATAGTAAATATTTAAGCTTTGTGGGCCCCATGGTTTCTGTTGTCACTACTCATTTCTGCCCTTGAAGCAAAAGCAGCTACAGACAGTAAGCACACAAGTGAATGTGGCTGTGTTCCAATAAAGTTTGCTTTAGGAACTCTGAAATTTGAATTTCATATAATTTTCATGTGTCACGAAAAATTATTCTTTTGATTATTTTTAACCACTCAAAAATGTAAAAACCATTCTTAGCTTGCATATTGTATAAAAACAGATGGCAAGCCAGATTTGGTCTGTGAGCTGTCGTTTGTTGACCCTGGTTCTGATCCATTGTCTCCTCTATGGCCAGTTTAATCTTCCTGAATTCTGCTTTTTTTTTTTTTTTTTTTTTTCCTCGTCTCAAAACCTTCAGTGACTCTATATTGCCTAAAATCAAAACAAATCAGTCTGGCCTGGAAACACTTTGAAACCATGGCTCTGGCAAACCTCTCCATTTGTCATTCCCAAGCAGGGTCTGCCCAGGTTTTTAAGTCATATTCCCAATGAGTTCCATCCACTGTTTTCAAAAGTTTATGGACTTTATCAATTTACCTAGTATAGAAAGAAGTGGAAGCCACCAAAGGCTTAAGGAAGGGGCTGTTCTAACAGCAGCCCAGTTTCTCTGGACAAAGGAGCCCATTCACAGCTGTGGGGCTGGGGCTACCGAGGAAACCCTTCCCTAGCTGCTCTATAACTGCTCTCCCTAACTTGCTCTGTTGTCCCAAAGGCTTTCCATTCATCACATCTCATTTCACCTTCACAGACACTTGATAAAAATATATACTCATTTTGCAGCCAAAGAAACTCATTCACAGAGAGGTTATGTAACTGCCCTAAGATCACACAGCTAGTATGTAATGAAGCCAGGACTTGAATTCGGGTATCAAGAATGAGGCAGTTCATTCTGTTAATCATTACATTGTACTATCTTATTGAATATTTTCTTGCATGACAGCTGGTGACCTTCTGAGAGGAGCTTCTTCAATTGACAAAAATAAACGTTCCATTATGTGCATGAATGTGTATAGGCATATGTAATACCTTCCCCCAAAGTTAAATTTCCCCTTTCTGTCAAACTCAATGATAACAGAAGGAACACAAGATACCTTATTTACAATTGCAAAACTGTACTGTTCCCTAATCCACACAGACAGTCTTGAAAGTGAGCCCAGACATGGAAGAAATGCTGCTTTGAATGTATACTAATCCACAGTGAAGGACTTATCATATTAAAACATTTCCCATCTCTCTGCATTATCATCACCAGAGGACACGTTTTAGGCAGAAAGGGAGAAGCTGCTAAAATGAATTAGTTGCCTCGTTTTCCAGCAGAGAGAGGTGAGACCACATGAATGTAATATTCCATGACATGAAATGGCCAAGTTCCTTAACAAGACTAATTCAACCTGATCGGCACGTAGGTAGGGGAGGTGTGAGATGCTTGCATCTTTCTCCTCTGGACTTTGAGACTTCTGAGAAGATCTTAGTGGCACAGCAAGCATAGAAGACAAAATGCCTGAGGTTGTCTGTCTTTGGCTTCCTGACCCCTGTCTAAGCAGGCAGCCAATACGGTGTAAAGTTGTCCATAGACCAGAAGTTACGTACCTTCATTCCCCACTCAGGTTTGCCCTTAATTTGCTGTGTTATTTTGAACAAGTCACCGCAGCTCTCTGCTTTGTGTCTCTGGCATGACAAACCTTACATCGTTGGCCTTCCACTCTTTTTCAGAGTGGAAAGCACTGCAGCTCGGTCAGTGATAAAGAGCTTCAGCCATGAAGGCGAGCCATTTAGGTTTGAATATTGAATCTGTCACTCATTGCTGAGTGACTTGGGCCTGCTGTTTAGCCACCTCACGCCTTGATTTTCTCATCTGCAAAATGGAAGTATTAATAACAGTACCTCTCTCACATGGTGTTGTAAGGATTTAGTGACCTAATCCCCATAAAGGTTTTAACCACACTACTAGCACATGCTAAGCACATAATAAATGATGATGGTAATTATCATAGTCTTCTGTGAGACTCTAATTAATACAGCAATAACTAGCATTTGTATAGCTTGTTACAACTTTCTATATAAATTAATCCCATTTAATCTTCCTGAAAACCTCAAACAATATTACAGGTATGGCTTATTCCTAATTCAGGTGAGGAATTTAAGAACCACATGGGATAAGTAACCAGTCCAAGTCTACACAAATAGTTATTGTAGGTTATTGACTGAACAATGCACTCTTTTCTGTCTTCTTTCCACAGCTTGTAAGCAATAACCTCTTTCATACATATAAGGAATGATTACTATCACTGAAGAATCAGGAATCTCTGAACTTCAACATGTTCTGGTGTTTGTAGGTTTTCTCATATTTGCTTTTATACAACACTAAAAATGCTTTGAGTTTTCCAACTAAAGGTAAGAGTAGTGTTCTAAGTGGCTAAGACATCTATCTGCTTTAGCCAAGATTAGATTAAATGTGTCATAGAGGAATGCGAAGAGAAAGAGGGGAAGTATTATTAATCTCTTGCAAAGTAGGATCATACAGTGACACAACAGGCTTGTAAACCGGAATTTGCCTTCAGAGATAAATTCCCAAGCCTTGATTCTCCCCTTTACCCTGTCTGGGGCTGAGCCTAAGGGACCTAGTTCTTAGCATTTGACAAGAAAGCCATGGGAGCAGCTGCTCCTTGGTAGGAGGATCTAATTCAGAAGAAAGTCCCTTTCTATCCCAGAGAGTTGTCTGGTGAAGAGGAAAAAGAGAAACAAGGTGGACACATGTGTTCTGATATTCCCCTCTTTAGGCCAAAGCCAGGAGCTACATTGGAGAAATACGGGAACTATATTGATGGCACCATGTTTTTATTTTCATTCATTCCTTAGGACTCTAGAATGAGCACACTTTTGTGACTACACCACAGGAACCTGCAGTGGGGCATAATGTTGTCAAGCAGAGAGACACAGAAGGGGAAAACGGCATTCAAACCACCGGGCTCCCCAGGCAGAGATCATCACAACAGGCTGCAGGAGAAATGACTGGTCAGTGAACCGGATGTAGGATATGACAGAGATGTGGGGATCTGCAGCCAGTAGAAAGTGAAGGGAGGGTGACCAGGATCAGACCAAGCTGAGGGAGGGACCAGACTATGACTCATTCCAGCCACAGGGAGAGGAGGGCAGCAGAACCAAGCAGTCAAGGCTGATGGTTCCAGAGGCCAAAGCAGGTAGAGGCTGTTATGCCCAGTGACTCAGCTCCCCTTTGCTTTCTCCAGTGGGTGTCAGCCACGGCCTCAGCCTTGTGTATCTGGACACTGTATGAAGGCAGGTGCAGGGGAAGAGAGAGACCATCCAAGAAATAGATTATTATTTTTTAAATCAGAGAAACTGAGCACCACCTAAAGGGACTTAAATTATGCAATTGGAATGAACCTAAAGTGAATTGAACATTTAGTTTCATTTAGATTTTATTTTTCCTGCCAACTATCCTGTGAGAGTTTGAGAGGGAGCCCAGATTAGACTTCAGGAAAAATAAATAAATTGCATTTTATCTGCACACATGAATTCTCAAGTGAGTTAAATTTACCACAGCGTGCATATATATGTATATATATGATACTTTGTTTTATATAGCTCCTTATAGTTTTAAAAGCACTTTGTACATTAACGACATTTGATTCTTACAGTATTTTCAAGACTTTGGCAGGACATAAGTTATTTTTCCCACTATACTGACTAAAAAACTGAGGGCTAATTATTTCTTCAGCATTATAGTTTTAAGTGATTGAAAGGATTGGGCTTAAATTTATCCTCTAAATCTAAAACTAGTATTTCTCCCACTATATCATGTTGCTGAAATACATGTGTATGATATATATATATATATATCTCCAAGCATAATGTCTCATGGATGGTTATATTTTGAAGAGTATAAGTAAAATAAAAAGTCATTCAGACTATACGTAAAGAGACAAGTCATTCAGAAATGTTTGTATAGGACTCTGCAATACTCTGAATCCTACTAATGAAGATGTAGAAAATGTATAATAATTACACTTCTTTGGTACTTGAGAACTTCCTAGATCTACCCTCTTCCTGTGTTTCCATTTCTGTGTTCTTTTGTCTGGAAATCTTGTCCTGTCAAAGATGCTTCCCTGGTCCTCCAGGGAATTTCTTCTTCCAGTGATTCTCAAACCATGTTTTACAGAATACTAGTTCCCTATGGTGTAAATAGGTATAAAAAGGAAAAGGAGTTCTAATGCTCAAATAAATTTAGAAAACATGAAGTTAAACATATTAAATAGATGTCTTTGCTAACAATTTTTTTATATGCTTTGATGTGATAACTTAGGTTTATGACTCCTAAAGGGAGATAAATGTGTGGCATTTCCTACCTTGTATAAACATGGAACCATTTTGGTTAGTGGTATTCTGTATTATTCATGTTCATGTTCTTTAAAGCACATGTTAACACTGCCACCTTAATCAGTAACTCTGATGGATGGCAGAGAGTTCAGGCTATGACATGGGTCATTCCATTGACCATTAAGGTTGATTCAGCTGATTGGGTGGATGGATGGTTATATCCTGGTGCTACATGCTTCAGCAAACAGTGTCATCTTCCCATGAGGACCACTATTAGGCCAAGTGGCTGTAGTCCCCTAAGATCTTGATTCCTGCTTGAGCACTTCTTGCCATAAGTCAGATATCTATAGCCATGGGTCATTCTGGGAGAAAATTAGGTCTAGGTGAGAAGAGTGCTAGGAAAACTAATTTCATTCATTAAAGCAACAAATATTTTTGAACACCTGCAAAGAGCCAGACATTGTGCCATGAGCTCGGGATATAGTAATAAATAAATAAAGTATAGTCACCATTTTCTTGGGCCTCACAGTCTAGGGGGCTGGGAGTTGAGAAACAACACACATGGAGACTAGAATGATAAAATAGTGTCATGTTACATAAGTGTATGCTTAGGTACAATGGAGGCATGTGACAAGAAGTGCCTGAGTCTGTCCAGAAGAATCAGAGAAGGCTTTAGAGAAGAGAGAGTACCAAGGCTGAGGCTTGTAGGATGAGCTGTATTTTTGTCTGCATCCCAAGAAGAAAGAAGAACATGTAATAGAGACCTCTTAAAGAACATGGTACTGTTAGAAAACAACAAGCAATACAGAAACTGAAGGATGTGTTGGAGGATCTAATGCTAGAGAGATACACAGAAACCAAATTACGATAAGCCTTGAGCCCCATGCTGAGGAGTTTGGACCTTATCCTGTTGGTGATGAGAATCTGTTTACTACTTTCCTAGGCTGTTCTGACTCTCCTCCTTCTCCACTGATGTTGACAAAAAGTTGGATTGTGATAGAAGCAACCAGCAACCCAAATCTTGGGTCCCTGGGGGTAGGAGAATCTAGGATTCAGCCAGTCCAAGGGAACAAGTCTTGCATTTGGAACACAGTAGCAGGATTATTCTGAGGCACAGGTAGGATTTATGGTTCAAGGAGGATCCAACACCATGGGGCAAGATCAATGAGGAGCCTCAGGACCCCAGCCTAGCAGCCAAAATATAGCTGTCTCTCACTCGTGGCAGGGCATTCAAAAGTAATCAGGACACCGGGACAGATGCTATGCCCCATCAAATAAGCAAACACTCTGTGGATTCAGAAATGGGCTACTAGTCATGAGACACACTGAGGACTAGAAAACTGATCCCCAGAGCTGCCTCCTTGTGAGGTTGAGTCCTCTTACTAAAAGCCTAGTGATTTACAACCGTTGTCTCATGTAATCATCACAACAACCCTAGAAGGAGGTTTCACTATCCTTGTTTTACAAAAATGGAAGCTGAGTTTTTGAGGCATAGTGAAACTTGTCCAAGTATACACTGGGAGTTAGCAGACAAACCAGAACTTAAAATCTGGTCTGTGTCACTCTGAAGTCTGACACAGCTCAACCAGCATGCTACACTTGCTATGCAACACTGACCAGCATTGGTCAGTATTGGCCAAAGGATGAGCTGGGACTCCCTTGAAGTTCCTCAGTACCAGCAGCAGAGAGGAATAGAGTAAATCATGGCCCACTGTATCTGCTGACTTTGCCACTCAAGGGCCACCTGTCTCTTCTTCATGACTTTCTAGGTACTTCCATACAAATTGTTATCAGGATCAACATTCCTATGGCACCTTCCTCTGAGAAACACAATGTGTTATGAAAAAATTATCGCTTTAATCCCCAGCCATCCATCTGAGGTAACAGTCATTTCTAGTCTTTTATTTCCAGTACCCAAATTAAGGGGACTAATTTACAAGGTAATAGAGAAAATTCTTCCAGGAGTCCCCAGCTAGGAAAAATGTCCTGTTCATTTATTTTCTCTGCCTACTAGAGGCTATGCACTCTATTCTGTACCTTGGGGCTCTGGCCTAGATATTGTGTCTGGATTACTAAAATTGCTTAATGAATTCACCAGCAAATTTCTATTAAGTACCACTAAGCTCAGATTATGGGCCTAAAAGCCCACTTTAGATAAGACTTTTCCCCACTTGGAGCCTTAGCTTCCTCATCTACCAAAGGAAAAGATGAGCTCTGTGATATTTGAAATCATGTGTAACAATGTGATTCATACCCATTTTACAGATGATGAAATTGAAGATCACAGGGTTAATGGTTCAAATACATTTCAGAACTGTAATTCTAACCAGTTAGAATTCTAACCAGTTGGTAAGGTGTTACTTTCAAAGAAATCAATGCTTAAAAATATGTATTGAGCTCCTATTACATGCAAGGCCCTATGGGGGTACATAAATAAAAAGAAACCAAGCTCTCTAAACAACTATTGATATATTAGAGGAGAACGATATATTTCAAAATTCCAACATGATATGAGAGGAGTTACAGTGAAAACATTAATAAGGTTTCAGGAGAACAGAGAGAAAAATTGCTACCTAAGCCCAGGATTTCTAAGAAAGCTTAAAACAAAGGCAACACCTCAGCTGGGAGGAAGAATTAAACTGTGAGTTGATGAAATTGACCAATGACCAGTTGCTCCTTGGTAGCTTCTAGAAGAAGACATCCTAACTTTACTTTCACTGCTTTTGGAATCTAAAAATAGAAAACTTTAGCAAATAGAGTCTTAGGATCTGCCCAGTGGAAAAAGAGCTGTAAAGAGATCATAGGGTAAATAGAGAAGGTCCTCAAAAATAAGAGGTGTACGCTAGAACATCAGCCTGCTATCTAGCAATAAATATGGTGGGCATAAAAATAAATAAATGTGTCTGACAAGAACAAGGGGAAATAAAAGGAAAAGGCATTGAAAATAATAGGAACGTGCACATTGTCCAAGCTATCCAAAAAACCCTGGTAAGATTAGAGTGATTTTAAAAGATAAAACCAAATTGATAAGGGGATGTCAAGATGAGAATAGCAAGGGAGACAACAGTAAGGATAGAGATAAATAAGCTGTTTTTCAAGTCCACATTCAATAAGTCCTCAGTGGAAGGGTTGTCAGGGCCTCAGAGACTCACTCAGTGTAATTTATAGACAAGGGAAAGGCATTCCTTTAAAAAATTAAGTCTTTGCCTCAGTGACTGTTCACAGAAGAGGTTGGGAAATGAATGCTAGAAGAGAGCATAAATTCCCTTCTAGAGGAGAGGGAGCAGCACTTGGAAGAAACAAAGGTGAATCCAGACAAGAGGAAGTTGATTAAGAAGTAAGTGTGCTTGGAGATTGAGAGGGTGGTCAAGTCTGGGGTGATTAACTGGTGTGTCTGAAAAGGCACCTTCCAAATTGTGTAACATCTCAGCATCTATGGACTGTCAGTGGGGAGAACAAGGTGAGTGTGGGGAGCCCGGGTCTCAGGCACACAATGAGCTGTCTTGCTGTTAGATATGCAGGAGATGGGGAACTGGTATTTGTTGAAAAAGAAATTACCTGCTGGGCACTGTGATAGGTGCTTTACATGGCTTGTCTCACTGATTTCTCATCTAACTCTGCAAGGCGGTTATTATTATCAGAAGACTGAGGATTAGAGATGTTAAATAACCTGACCAAGATCGCATGGTAAGTAGCAGACCTAGGATTCAAACTCCAGATCTGTCTGATTATAAATATGCGCTTTTCACCCCACTCCATATGTGAAATAGTCATATCCTTTTATATTTTCATACTGAACGTGTCAAGCCTAGTAACTGGTAGGAGCTCAAATAATAGTAGCTAGTAAAAGTAGAAGTAGGAATGGAAAGAGAAGGAAAGGGAGGATCTATGTGTAAAAGGATCATAATATGTATCTCAAAGAGCTGTTGTGAGAAACAAAATAATGTATGTCAAGTTCCAGCATAGGGGGGCCTAGGGCATAGTGGGAATTCAAAACTGGTGGATCCTTCCTTGGTACTAGACACCTTGTATCATATTTCTTCGTAAGTTTTCTATCTGTTTGAATTCCTGTATTAGGCTATAAGCTACTAGAGGGTAGAAATTTGCCTAATTGATCTGTATTTTTCACAGAATCCTCCACATAATGAACCCAATGTGGATTTATTGAATGTGGGCAAGTGCAAATGAATGCAGATTAGGACTAAACAGTATAAAAATGTCATATTTCCCTTTGCAATGACTATTGTCACTAATACTATTTTATTATTCCTAATAGCTATCTACCATATTTAAAATACACACACACATATGAGTGCACATGCATATGAGTGTGACTGTGTGTGTAGTAATGTACCAGGTGCTTTATATACATGTAAAACCAGTTTATTGAGGAACCCAAAATCAAACACATATAAACATGATGTTTTCCCCCACTCACTGTTTGCAACATGCTGGTAAAATCTCCTTTTCTGATTCTTTAGCGATAGATATCTTGGGCAGAATCTATAACTTTTCAATCATCTTCTGGTATTAAAAGTTCATCCAATATACACCTCCCATCTCATACCAGATTTCATACCCGCCCCTCCTCTGTGCTGCCTAGAATTGTGACTTAGGGACGGTAGGAGAAAGTTGCTTTGGGCTTGTTCTGGGATACTTCTACGTGTCTTTCCCACATTCATCTCCTCTGACATTGGGAGTTGGAGGATGAGGGGAGTATGGATGGGCCTATGAAGAAATACCTGAGACTGGGTAATTTATAAAGGAAAGAGGTTTAATTGACTTACAGTTCTGCAGCACTGGGGAGGCCTCAGGAAACCTACAGTCATGGAGCAAGGGGAAGCAGACGTGTCCTTATTCACATGGCAGCAGCAAGGAGAAGTGCAGAGTAAAGACACGGGGAAAGCCCCTTGTAACCCATCAGATCTTGTGAGAACTCCCTTGCTGTCATGAGAACAGCATGGCGGTAACGTCACCTATGATTCAATTGCCTCTTACTAGGTCCCTCCCATGACATGTGGGGATTATGGGAACTACAATTCAAGATGAGATTTGGGTGAGGACATAGCCAAACCATATCAGAAAGGCAACAGAGCAGGAGGGGCAACTACCACTTTCTTACCAGCTCATGAAAATAGTTCCACTCTCTTGGCTGGGTGCTGCTTCTATGACTGACCTTCTTATGGTCTGTTGGTGCCTCCTGTTAGGCATATATTCAAATGCTGACCTGGAAACATGTATTTGTGAGGTTCTTGACAGGACTCAGTGTGGTACACTCTACACTGCTCGACCTCTGCCATACCTTGGCAGGTCACAGCAAAACTTCTTGTTGAGAATCCTTTCCTGACAAGAAATCTTCTTGGTCAGCAGTCAAGACAGCCCATACCTACCTGACTTCTGTGACTTCTGAACCACAGATAATTACTCATCCTTGCTACATCAAACCATAGGAGTACGTGAAGACTGTGTTGTTAATTGAATGTTTGTGTCCCACCAAAATGTATGTGTTGAAACTGTAAGCCCCAGTTGTGACGGTATTTGGAGATGGGGCCTTTAGGAGGTAATTAGATCGGAAGGGTGAAGCCTTTATGATAGGTTAGTCTCCTTCTAAGAAGAGACACTAGACAGCGTGCTTGCCTTTCCTCTGCTCCCTGCCATGTAAGGACATAGGAGGAAGACAGATAACTACAAACTATGAAGAGGGTCCTCACCAGAACCCAACCATGCTGGCACCCTGATCTAGGAATTCTAGCCTCCACAACTGTGGGAAATAGATTTCTGTTGTTCAAGTCACCCATTTCTGTTGTGTAAGTCTAAGGTATTCTGTTATATCAGCCTGAGCTGACTAAGACAGACTGATTTGAGGCCATACCCTCTGTTTCCTATCATCTCTCCCAATTCCCTTCTACCTCTTCTCCTGTGGGCCCAAGAAGCTGCTTGGCTGGTCTGCTGCATGAATAGATTCTCAGAGAGAATACCTGGCCTTTTCCCTTGTAGGCACCCCATGCTCGCAGCAGGGGTGGGGGCAGGGCCGGGGGGCAGGATCTTCCTAGCACCTTTTCTCCTTTTCCCTGAGGGCAGGTGGTGGTTCAGGGAGGTGAAGGAAAGGCCTCTACACTAAGCTCTCAACCCTTCCAAAGCCTCTAGTATCTTCCTCCTCAGCCCTCTTCTCCAAGATGTTTGTTTTGATTTGTTTTGTTTGTTTAAGTGAAGGGTGGGGGGAGTTGGTAATGCTTGAGAAGTGGAGTCACGGGGGTGACAGCAAAGTCAGTTTTGCTGCTTTTAAATAAGTCCTAAGGGAAATGTCTGACCTAAATTTTTGGTGGCAGCTCTTAGATATGAACCCTTTTGTCTCAACACTGAGTTCCGGCTGCCAATTTTGAAGCAAGATAGAGTCTCAATCAACAACCATTTACACATACTTACAATATACACATGTGTACTCTATGAAGTAAAACTTCTCCTCCTTTCATAGTTAGAAGAATCAGGCTCAGAAAAGGAAAAGTGAGTTGTCCCAAGTTCCTCACAGGAAGTAACAGAGCTGGTGTCCAAACTAGGTCTGCCTGACTCTAGAGTCCATCCTGAGGAAGGAGACTCTCTCTCTTAAGCATGGGTGGGAAATACATAGAATATTTTCATCGTGCTAAAAGTTAGTTCCCTCATACTTCTTTGTGGTTTGTGCTCTCCCCGACCTCCAGTTCCTGGAAACCACTAATTTGATTTCTATCTGTACAGTTTTGCCTTTTGTAGAAGGTCATATAAAGGTCATCACACAGCATGTAGCCTTTTGTGTTTGGCTTCTTTCACTTAGCATAATGATTTTAAGGTTATCCATGTTGTTGCTGCAAGCATCACTCATACAATCCTGTTTATTGCTGGGTGGTATCCCGTCATATGAATGTACCCAATTTTTTTTTACCCATTCCTCAGGTTATAGATACTTGTATTATTTCCAGTTTGGGGAAATTATTAATACAGCTACTATACATATTAACGTTATTTATGTACAACTCTTTGTATGGACATATGTTTTCATTTCCCCTGGATAAATATCTAAGAATGGAATTGCTGGATTATTGGGTAAGCATATATTTAGTTTTATAAGAAACTGCTAAACTGTTTTCCAAAGAGATTGTAACATTTACTTTCCACCAATAGTATTTGAGAGTTCCATTTGCTCCATATTTTCTCCATCACTTGATATTCTCAATTGTTTTCTTTTTAATATTTAACCATTATAATAGGTATCTAGTGGTATTTAATAATGACTTCATTTTTATTTCCATAATGATGAATGATACTGAGTATCTTTTCATGGGCTTATTTGGTATTCTCATCTTTTTCTGATAAAGTACATATTAAATTATTTCCTCATTTTAAAAATTGTGTTGTCTTATTGAGTTTTAGGAGGTTTCTATGTATTCTGCTTATGAGTCCTTTAACAAATACGTGTTTTGCAAATAAACATTTTCTACCAGGCTGTAGTCTGCCATTTAATATTCTTAATAGTTTGTTTTGAAAAGCCAAAGATTTTAATTTTAGTAAAATTCAATGTATCAATTTTTTTTCTTTTATGGTTCATGCTTTTTGTGTCCCATAAAAGCATTTTTGCCTAATCCAAGATTACCAACACTTTTTTCCTATATTTCTTTCTAGAAGTTTTACAATCTTAGATTTTTAGTTTATGTCTGTGATCTCTTTTAATTAATTTTTGTATATGGTGTGACTTTGTCATGTTTTTTCCTTTGCAAATGGGCATCTAATTGTTCCAGTGCTATTTGAAAAGACTATTCTTTCTCCATTAAATTGCCATTGTACTTGGTTAAAAAAAATCAATTGATTATATACATGCAGGTCTATTTTAGACACTGTTCTGTTCCATTGATGTATTTGTCTATTTATATGGCAATACCACACTGTCCGCGCTGCTTTGACCACTGTAGTTTTATGGTAAGTCTTGAAATCAAATACTCTAACTCCTACAATGTTGTTCTTCTTTTTCAACATTGATTTGGCCATATTAGGTATTTACATTTTTATATACATTTTATAATTGTAATGCCTGACAATTTTTTTTTAAGTATCTACTAGAATTTTGACTGGGATTGTGTTGAAACTATAGATCAATTTGAGGATAATTGATATGTTAATATATTGAGGTTTCTAGTCCACTAATACAGTTTATCTTTTCATTTATTTAGGTCTTTTCTAAATTCTCTCACTGATTTTTTTTTAATGGTAACAGCATAAAAATTTGCATCATTTTTGTTAGATTTATGCCCATTTCATTTTTTTAATGCTATTGTGAAGGATTAGCTTATTGAAGAAAACCATAATGGTATTTTATTCACAGAATTTTCCCCAGAATCCAGTCATGTTCCACAGTCGTTAGGGTGGAAACTTTGCTCAGATAGAGCTATCTCTAAACTCCAGCACCACCAGTTTGAGAAAGTAACACAGCATACTTTTCAAGAGCCTATATTCTAGAGTTGGGCTGCCTGGGTTTGAAGCCTCACTGTACCATCACTGACTGGCTTTTTAACCCTGGGTTTTCCAGGGTTCAGTGTCTTCATCTGTTAAGTGTGCATAATAATGTGCTTACCTCATAGGGTTGTTAACAGGATTTAATGAACAGTGTCAAGCAACGTCAAGCACATAGAAATAACTCAAAACATATTAGCTTTTATTATTTCTTACTAGCTATATGATCTTGGGCAAGCTAATTTTGATAAGCTTCCATGTCTACTTTTGTAAGTTAGAGATAATAATAGCATTAAAAGGATTGTGTTGATGATTAAATTAAAATTAAGACTTGAAAAGACAGCATACATTGCCTGGCACATAGTAAGTCCTTATTAATGGTAGCTATTAATAGCATCTATATTGGTACACTGTTTGACATGTATGGGCATACCTTAGAGGTATTGTGGGTTTAGTTCCAGGCCACAATGAAGTTCATGTCTCAGTAAAGACAGTCATGAATTTTTTGGCTCCCAGTGCGTGTAAAAGTTATGTTTACACTATACTGTAGTCCAAAATCATGTAATGCTTTTGCATTGTGTCTTTAAAAGACAGCGTGAATACCTTAATTAGAAAATACTTTGTTGCTAAAAACCGTGAATATTTGTCGGAACCTTCAGTAAGTGGAGTTGTGATCTTCTTTGCTGGTGGAGAGTCATGCTATGATATTGATAGCTGCTGATCGATCAGGGTAGTAATTGCTGAAGATTGGGGTGGCTGCAGTAATTTCTCCAAATAAGACAACAATGAAGTTTGCTGCGTCAATTGACTCTTCGTTTTGTGAAAGATTTTTCTATACATGTGATACTGTTTGATAGCATTTTGTCTGCAGAACTTCTTTCAAAATTGGAGTCGATCCTCTCAAACCCTGCTACTGCTTTATCAATCAAGTTTATGTAATATTCTAAATCTTTTGCTATCATCTCAACAATCTTCACAGCATCTTCACCAGGAGTATATTTCACCTCAAGAATTTTGATTTTGAACTTTCTGTGATCATCTATAAGAAGCAACTCCTTATCTGTTAATTTTGTCATGAGGTTACAGAAATTCAGTCACATCTTCAGGCTCCACTTCTAATCCTAGTTCTCTTGGTATTCCCACCACATCTGCAGTTTCTTCCTCCAGTGAAATCTTGAACCCCTTTTCAAAGTCATCCATGAGGGCTGGAATCAACTTCTTCCAAACTCCTGCTAATGTTGATATTTTGACTTCCTCCCATGAATCACAATGTTTCCAATGGTATGAAGAATGATTAATCTTTTTCCAGAAGGGTTTCAATTCACTTTGCACAGATTCATCAGAAGTACTCTCTATGGCATCTATATCCTTATGAATTGTATTTCTTAAATATTTGAAAGTCAAAATTACTCCTTGATTGATGGGCTGCAGAATGGATGTTACATTAATAGGCATGAAAATAATTTTAATCTCCTTGTAGATATCCATCGGAGTTCTTGGGTGACTATGTGTGTCAATGAGCAGTAATTTTTTTGAAAGGAATCTTTTTTCTGAGCAATAAGTCCCAACAGTGGATTTAAAATATTCAGTAAATTATACCATAAACAGATGTACTGTCATTCAGGCTTTGTTGTTGTACTTCTAGAGCACAGGCAGAGATTTAGCATAATTCTGAAGGGGCCTAGAATTTTCAGAATACTAAATGAGTATTGGTTTCAACTTAAAGTCTCCAGCTACATTAGCTTCAAACAAAAAAGTAAGCTATTTTTTGGAGCTTTAAAGCCAAGCATTGACTTCTCCTGTCTAGCCATGCAAGTACTAGATGGCATCTTCTTCCAATACAAGGCTGTTTTATCTTCAGTGAAAATCTGTGGTTTAGTGTAGCCACTTTCATCAATGATCTTAGCTAGATCGTCTGGATAACTTGCTGCTTCACCTTGCACTTTTCTGTTATGGAGATACTTCTTTTGTTATGGAGATGCTTGCACTTTTATGTTATGGAGATGCTTCTTTCCTTAAACTACAGGAACCAACTTCTGCTAGCTTCCAACTTTCCTTCTGCAGCTTCTTCACCTCTTTCAGCCTTCATGAAATTGAAGAGTTCAGGGCCTTGCTCTGGATTATGCTTTGCATTAAGGGAATGGCTCAGCTGGTTTGATATTTTATCAAGACCCCTCAAAACTTTCTTCATCAGCAATAAGGGTGTTTCACTTCCTTATCATTGACGTGTTCACTGGAGTAGCACTTTTAATTTTCTTTAAGAACCTTTCTTTTGCATTTATAACTTGGCTGTTTAGCACAAGATACCTATCTCAGCTTTTTTTTTTTTTTTTGACACGGGATCTCCCTTCAACACCCAGCCTAAGTACAGTGGCACAATCTCGACTCACTGCAACCTCCACCTTCAAGGCTCAAGTGATCCTCCCATCTCAGACTCCTGAGTAACTGAGACCACAGGTGCATGCCACCATACTTGGCTAATATTTGGATTCTTTTGTAGAGACAGGGTCTTGCCATTTTGCCCAGACTGGTCTCAAACTCCTGAGCTCAAGTGATCCACTGGCCTCCAGTTTGAGCTCAAGCTCCCATATTGCTAGGATTATAGGAATGAGCCACTCATTACGCCTGGCTAATAAGCTATACTTCTCTCAACTTTTGACATACCTTCCTCACTAAGCTTAACCCTTTCTAGTTTTTGACTTAAAGTGAGAGATATGTGACTCTTCCTTTCACTTGAACACTTAGAGGACGTTGCTAGGGTTATTAATTGCCCTCATTTCAATATTGCTGTATCTTGGGAAATGGAGAAGCCTGAACAGAAGGAGAGAGACGGGGGAATGATCAGTTGGTGGAGCAGCCAAAACACACACAACATCTGTGGATTAAGTTGTTGATTTTATATGGGTGCAGTTTGTGGTGCTCCACAACAATTACAATAGTAACTTCAAAGATCACTGATTACAGATCACCATAGCAGATCTAACAATAATGAAAAACTTTGAAATATCGCAAGTATTCCTACCAAAATGGGACACAGGCACGAAGTGACCACATATGGTTGAAAAAATGACACTGATAGAATTGCTAAACACGGGGTTTCCACAAACCTTCAATTTGTAAAAAATGCAGTATCTGCTAAGGCAATAAAGTGGTGCACAATAAAGCAAGGTGCCAAAATGGACATTAAGCAAATCACTATTTTAAAAATAAAATACCTACTGGACAATGAGTACTTGCAGAAAAGCTTGCAGGAGAAATTAAAAAGTCATAAAAGTGGACTGCTGCATATTTAGATGATGCACAGACTGACATTGAAAACTATTTTCAGCCAGGTACAGTGGCACACGCCTATAATCCCCACACTTCGGGAGACCAAGATGGGCGAGATCGCATAAGTTCAGGAGTTGCCTGGGCAAGATGGTGAAACTCCATCTCTACAAATAATGAAAAATTAGCCACGAGTGGTGGCACATGCCTCTAGTCCCAGCTATTCAAGAGGCTGAGGCAAGAGGATTGCTTGAGCCTGGGAGGTCGATGCTGCAATGAGCCGAGATCATGCCACTGCACTCCAGCCTGGACCTGGGCAATAGAATAAGACCCTGAAAAAGAAAAGAAAAGAAAAAGAAAAAGAAAGAAGGAGGAAGGAAGGAAGGAAGGAAGGAAGGAAGGAAGGAAGGAA
>NW_012101365.1:7546261-7550185 GCF_000951045.1 Mandrillus leucophaeus | reverse complement strand
GATTTAATTTCACATACATATATTGAGTGTTTGCACAGATCAAGACATCATGGGTAGCATAGGAAATCACAAATCAGTGGTATACCACAGGAAGTGGCATTGAAGATTTAAGCCACAGATATGAATGTCTAATTGTTGTGAGACTTAAAAAGCTGTGTGTCTTTGACTGTGTCACCTGACCTTTTTTTTTTCATATTCTTCATCTGTAAAATATGGGACCAGTGTAATGAAGTTGATTAGAACTTAATAATCCAGATTTTATTCTCTAGTTTTAAGATCCATTCTCTGCCTTCAAGCTGGTTTCATTCTCATTGGAAGAAAAGGAGCATACCTGCAAAATAATTATCGTAAGTGCTGTTTGAGTAGGAGTTGGATTAATAACCTCAAGGTGATAAAAATCCTGCGTTATAGGAGATATGAACTAAATTAACATTGCAGACTGTCTTCTCATCTATAAATAGGCTTAATTATCATTGCTTTGTGGTATGTAGAATTAGTGAATTAATGTTTTTCAAACTCCTAAAATAATGCAAATATATTGAAAATTAGTTGCTTGCCCTTCTGGATCTATTGTCTACTTAAACATTCCCAGATGTTGTGTTTTTATATAATAAGGAAAACTGTACCTTGAAGACATTTGAATCACAAACCTGCCCCAGAAAGGTAAAAATCAAATCAGTTTTACTGTCTTCAAGGTACCAAATTATCTATTATTTTAATGTAAATAATTGGCCCAATTTAATCAGCACCAAATTACCCACTACACTTTTGCTTTTTTTCCTTCCTCAATTGTTTTAAGCAGATGCAAAGTCCTACCTTGATAACTATTCCATATTGGGATCTATTTAAAAGCTTTGAAATCATTTTGACCTGTGCTTAAAATTTCTTTCTACTATTTATACAACTGTGTTACTTAGATAGTTTACTTTCTGTGAGCCTCACTTTCTCCATCTGTAAAATGGGAATGACTCCGCTTCCTAGGTATTTTGTGAGGTTTAAGAGATTAAGTAAGTAAAGCCATTAGTAGAATGCTGGGAATAAAATAGGTGTCTCTAAATAATAGCTATTGTCAGGTTTGCCTCTCACCCCCATGAAATAGAGACAGGGTTTCTGAAAGTTGTTCTTTCTTTCATCATATCTTATTTCATCAACTGTAATACCAGATTCTTCAAGTAGTTTAAATGAAAGTAGCCTAAATGAAGCATCTTTTTAACTTCCAGCGATAGGAGAAAATTTATATCTATATAATAGGAAACTATTCAGCTTTAACAATAATCTGATACTATGGAATCACATTATAAAGCACATTGAAAAAGTAATTAGGCAACTATATATATATAGTTTGAGATATATATATATATCTCAAATAAAAAGAAAAGAAAAGAAAGAAAGAAGGAAGGAAGGAAAAGATTTAAAGTGGGTGGTAGTAGGAATATGGTAATTTTTTTCTTTTCCAACTTTTCAAAATATTGACAAATTTTTATACATTTCAAAATACGTATTTTTTTTCCTTTTTTGTCTTCCACTTTTCAAAATTGTCTATGTTTTAACACAATGAACATGTATAACATATTACCAGATAGAAAACTACATTTATTTGAGAGCAAAGTAAAGAAATTGGTATATATCAATTGCTGAAGAAGTTTCAAGCCTCATGAAGAATTCCCAAGACAACAGCCCTCTCTGACAGGGCCATGCTACTTAATAATCAGTTTTAGTTTGATGAATATTTATCAAATTCTCTCCTAATCTACTTCAATTACTTTTCTTGTTTTTTCACTTTTGCCGTCTCCTGAGGATCACTTTATATTTAATTTAAATGCCTATGCTATGTATAGTTAAGAATGACACACAAGATCAACACGTTAAAAATGTATGAGAAATATAACTGGTCCATGATTGACACAATATGGATATATTTTTAAATTTAAGAGATGGAAACTCCAAGTGTTTAGAATCCTGATAGCTCTAGTTTTGGTCTTTATAATAGGATACTCAGTTTGGAGCCATGAAATCCCATTATGACCTCCAGAGAATAATCTAGCTGTGCCCAAAATCCATTTAATTAAGTATGACTTTTTCTTATTTTACTTAAAGCATCCTTCTCCTATCTCAAGATTAGTCACTGGTAAGCAAGCTGGGGAGAGCAGACTGTCAGGTAAGAAAAATAGAAAATGGCTTTGGTGGCCTCAGGCCTCTCTTCTTGATGGAGAATGGCACACAGCCTAGTATCCATGGAAAAACTGGAGAGGGAAAGTGTGATAGGGGAACTGTCTGTGGGTAGAAAGTTTTCAGACTTAGCATCAGTTTTCAGCTCACTAAGGATTTTTCTGTACTCTGCTCAATAATGGTAAAGAAACAGCCACAGTTACTTGGCATATGTCTAACTTCCCAAGAAAATTGTGAGATGTAGGCAGTCAGAGAATATCCTCTCTATTTCTGCTCCGCACAACATATGGCATATCATATCCACTCAATAAATATTGGTGAAATTCAATTTACATTGTACAAACAGGCCTTTGAAATTATAGCACTGTTAGGAGTTTCCATAGAGGAGATGGAATGATTTTGAAAAACCAGAAATCAGATTTTATTATCACTCCTTTGCTTATAAAACAAACAAACAAAAATCTCTATAATGACTCTTTCCATGGCACTTCACCTTTAACCCGGGCCTCTGCGGCTCTTGTGAATTGGTGGTCCCTGACTGCCTCTCCCAGTTTATCTTGTACCACTGATGCCATCCTTCATTTCACTTCAGTC
Source organism: Mandrillus leucophaeus (assembly GCF_000951045.1). NCBI lineage: Eukaryota > Metazoa > Chordata > Mammalia > Primates > Cercopithecidae > Mandrillus > Mandrillus leucophaeus. The sequence goes on along the minus strand of NW_012101365.1, from coordinate 7,547,422 downwards.
ACACTGGCCTTTCAGTTTCTATAATAAATGTTCTCATTCTCACCTCAGAGCTTGCAGTTGCTGATCCTTCTGCGTGAAATGCCTTCCTGTTGTCTCTTTATATTCTTGATTCCTTCTTACTTAGGTCTTAGTTCAACTGTTAACCCCCCAGAGAAGACTATCTTAATGGCCATATTCAAATCCAGTCTTCTCATTACTCTCTGATTACGTCACGGTTTTATTTCCTTCATAGATTTTTTAATTATCTTACATATCTTCTTTATTTGTTAATTCCCCTATTTATCCTTACTAGAAGGTAGACTCAAGGTAGGCAGGAACTTCCTAGGTCTTTGCTACTGATTCTCCATGTTCTGTAGAATAGTTGTGGAATGAAGGAGAGAGAGAGAGGAGGGAGGGAAGGAAAGAATAAAAAAAGGGAGAGAGTGAGTAAGGAAAGGAGGGAAGGAAGCAGGAAGGGAGAGAGAGACTAAGGAAAGGAGGGAGAAAGGCAGGACAGGAAAGAAGGAATGAAAAGAAAGGGAAAAAGGCAAGGCAGAATACATTTTAGATCAGACAGTCATTACAACTCTCCTATATGACAGGATCCATAATCACAACGTTACAAATGGGAAAATTGATATAAGAAGAAGTTATTTATCTATATAGCAATTGCAGATGGTGAATGGAAGAACTAGAATTCTAAATAGAATCTTTTTGAATTAAAGAACAACTCTTTATCCTGACAGACATTCTGAACTTCGGCTCCAGATGTGTTACAGTAACTCTTGCCAGACTTACCCTTGTACTACAAACAACTAGAAAACTGGGAAAAAATATAAGAAATAGCTCATAGAAGACACTGAACAATAGACAGCTTAGGAATGTGATCCTTGATAAGAAGGTAACAGACAAGGTGAAAACGGCACTTGCTCTTGCTTTCTGCCGGGAAGCACTTTTGGATTGCAGCAGAGGGAGGTGCATATCAAGTAGGGATGGCAAACTGAAGAACTGAGGAAATGATCAGAGTTCAGTGAAACTGAGGCATCTAGAAGTAGCAGGACATAATTTCAAAGAAGAAATTGGTATATAGACAATAAGCTCCAGAAATATGCGTGATTATCCTTAAGATGCATATGATCATATCATATGTGTATCATATCATGATATGCCTATCATATCATA
>NW_012101365.1:7473853-7544901 GCF_000951045.1 Mandrillus leucophaeus | reverse complement strand
AAGTTGTGAAGAGTACCAGAAATGGTAAACATGTGAGTAAATAAAATCATTTTTCTTCATTTTAAATTTTTATTAAAAAATAATAAACCATTTAAAACAAAAATAACAACATTGTGTTGTGGAGCTTGCAACATATGTAGAAGTAATGACAATATTACAACAGATAGAAGGGGGAAATGGAAATATACATTTGTAATATTCTTACATTACGTGTGAAATGGTATAATATTATCTGAAGTTAGACTGTGATAAGTTGTAAACCCCAGAGCATTTACCTAAATAACTAAATAGCCAAATATATAGATAATAAACACTAAAAAGAATAGCTAATAAGGCAATAGTGGAGACAAAAGAGAATACAGAAAGATACTTAATCTCAAACGTGAAAAGGATACAAAATAGGGCAAAAAAAACCAGATGAAAACAAATAGCATGACAGTAGATTTAAATTCAACTATGTCAATAACTACATTAAATGTAACTAATATAAACATGCAAATGAAAAGGCAGAAATGATTAAAAGCAAAACCTGGATTAAAAGCAAGACCTAATTATAGGCTAAGTATCCCTTATTCTAAATGCCTGGAGCAGAAGTGTTTCAGATTTCTGATTTTTTTTGGAATTTGGAATATTTGCACTATATTTATGGGTACAACATCCCCAATCTGAAAATCCAAAATGCTCCAGTGAGCATTTCCTCTGAGTGTCATGTTGGCATTGAAAAAGTTTCAGGTTTTGGAACATTTTGGATTACAGATTTTTGGATTAGAGATACTCAACCTTTATACGCTGTCTACAAGAAACATGCTTTCAACATAAAGACACAGATAGGTTTAAAGTAAATGGTTGGCATACACCAATCATAAAAAATCTAGAGAAACTATATTAGTTTTAGACAAAGTACGCTTTGGGACAAGAAATTTTACCAGGGAAAGAATAATTTTTCATAATTATAAAAACATAAAGATATCACAATTTTAAATTATAAAAACATAAAGATGATATTATAATTCTGAAGCTTCAAAATACATGAAGCAAAAACTGAATAAGAACTGAAAGGAAAAATAACAAGATCACTGTTAAATTGTGAAATTATAACATTTCTTCTCTCAGTAATTGAAAAGATAAACAGACGAAAAAAAATCAGTAGAATATAGAAGCTTCGATCAGTATGATCAACCCATTTGAAATAATATTTTGTAAAACTCAATACTCAACAACAGCAGAATACACTTTCTTTTCAAATGCTCATGGAGCTTTCATCAAGGTAGAACTTTTGCTGAGCCATAAAACAAGGCTCTCTGTTCTCTAGCATGAAGCTAATTAGATTAAAAATCAATTTTTTCAATATCTAGAAAATACCAACTAAAACATGTACCAAAGAAAAAATAACAAGTAACTTTAGAAAATAAACTGAAGTGCACTACAATGAAAACACAACATATCAGCTTTGTGGGATGCAGCTAAAACAGTGCTTAAAGGGAAATATATATCTTTAAATACTTATATTAGAAAAATAGGGTCTTAAGTCAGTTAACTCTATTATGAACTCTCTACCTTAAGAAGCTATTAAAAAGAGCAAATTAAACTCTAACTGAAAGAGAAAATAATAATAAAGAGAAGAGCAGAAATCAGTGAAATAGAAACCAGGCAAACAATAAAGAAAATCAATAAAACCAAAAAATTGGTTCTTGGAAAAGGTCAATAAAACTTTAATAAACATCTGATTATGCTAACCAAGAAAAAAGAGGAAAAGACATAAATTCTGATATTAATAAGGAAAGAGGAGACATCACCATAGATACTATAAATGTTAGTGTTAATAAAGTAACATTAGGAATACCTTTATGCGAATAAATTCAAGAATTTAGATACGTAGGAAAATTTCTTGAAATGCAAACCTTTAAAAAGTTGGTAGAAGAAGAAATGGAAAACTTGAATAGTTCAACATGTACTAAAGATATTAAATTTATAATAATAAACTATTTTCCCAAGAAAACTTCAGACACAGATGGCCTCATTAGCAAATTCCATCAAACATTTGAGGAAGATAGTACCACTCCCACACAAAATCTTTCAGAATTTAGATGAGGCCAGAGCCATGCTAACAATAGCAATACATTCTGGCCAATAGGGTTTATATCCAGAAAACAACATTGGTTGATAATTTGAAAATTAATCAACATAATTTATGATACAATGTGAATGAAGAAGAAAAACTATACAACTATCACCACAGATACAAAAGAAACATTTGACAAAATTCAACACTCATTCATAACAAAACCTTTCAGCAAACTAGGAAGAGAAAGGAACATACCCAAGCTAATAAAGGCCATCTATGAAAAGCCACAGCAAATCTCTTACCTAGAAAGCTAGATACCTTTCCATAAGATCAGGATCACTTTCATCGTTTCTATTCAACATTGTACTGGAATTGCTATTTAGTAAAATAAATCTAGAATATAAAAGACATAAGGCTGAAAAGAAAGAAGTAAAACTGTTCATGTTCACAGATGTAGAAAATTTTAATCTCCAGAAATGTACTGGAATTAAGAGGTGAATTTAGCCAGATTGCAGGATACAAATTCAGTATACAAAAACTAATTATATTTTCACATACTGGTAATAAGCAATACAATAATGTATCAAAATACCATAGAAATAAGTTTAATACAAAAGTGCTAGACCTCTATAATGAAAACTACAAAATATTGCTGAAATTTTAAGATTCAAATACATGGGAAGCTTTACCATGATGCTGAAGTAGAAAACTCAGTATTTTTATGATGTCCATTTTCCCCAGATTGACTCGTGATTCAATGAAATCTCAATCAAAATTACAACAGGGGCTCCTCCCACCAAAATTTACAAGCCTATTCTAAAATTTAGAAGAAAATGCAAAAGACCTAAAATACCCAAAACAATTTTGGAAAAGATTAACAAAATTGGAGGACTCATGATACCTTATTTCAAGACTTTTCATAAAACTACAGTAACAACACATAATAGAATTGATGTAAGCATATCATTAAATGAAACAGAACAGAGATTCCTGAAGTAGACCCACACATATACGCTCAATTGATTTTCAACAGAGTTGCTAAAACTAAAACATTTCAATGGGGGAAAAGACTGTCTTTTTACCAAATGGTAGTGGAATTACTGGATATTTATGTGAAAAAGAAAAGTACTAGACCCTCATCTCACATCATACACTTAAATTACTTGAAATGGATAGTAGACACAAACATAAAGACTGAAATGATAAAGCTCCTAGAAGAAAATATATAATCAAATATTCATAACCTTGGGGTAGATACATATCTCTTAAGACATATAGATCATAGAACATAATATGAAAAATACATAAATTTTACTGCACTAGAATTAAAAACTTTTGTTCTTGAAATAAAGTCCCTGTTAAGGAAATGAAAGACAAGCCATAGACTTGGAAAAAACATTCACAAAGTATTTATCTGACAAATAACTGGCATCCAAAGTGTTTGTGTGTGCGTGCATGTGCGTGTGTGTGTGTGGGGGGGTGTGTGTGTGTACAACTCAATAACAAGAAGATAAATAATCCAATTTAAAATGGGGCAAAATATTTGAACATTTAATTCACACACACACACTTGTATGTATATACACAGATAATTAGCTAATCAGTACATGAAAAATGCTATATTAATTTCCTAGGGCCCTTATAACTAAGTACTGAAAACTGAATGGCTTAAAACAACAGAAATTTTTTCTCACACAGGTCTGCAGAGTAGAAGTCTGAAATCAAGGTATCAGTGGGGCCATGGTCCTGAATGTTCTAGGGAAGGATCTGTTCCATGACGCTCTCCTAGCTTCTTGTGGCTGCTGGCAGTTCTTGGTATTCCTAGGTTTATACATACATTATTCCAATTTCTGCATTCATTTTCACATGGCATTCTCCTGTATGTGTGTGCCTATATTTAACTACCTGATCTTCTTTCAAGGACACTAGTGATTGGGTTTATGGGCCACCATAATCCAGTTTGACCTCAACTTAACATGATTATATCTGTAAAAATCCTATTTCCAAATAAGGTCACTGGGAATTAGAGCCACAACATGTAATTTTGGGAGACACAATTCAACTCGTAACAGAGGCCCAATATCATCACAAAATTGCAAATTAAAACCACAGTGAGAATGCCTACTAGAATGGCTAGACTTAAAAAAATCTAAAAATAATAAGTGCTGACAACAATGTAGAGCAAATAGAATTCTCATGCATTGTTGGTGGGAGTGTAAATGTTACAGCGACTTTGGATATCAGCCAATTTCTTACAAAGTTAACCATACTATCACCCTATAGCCCAGAGAGTCTATTCTTAGGTGCTTACTTGAAAGACATAAAAACATATGTCTTTACATAGAGCTGCACATGGGTGTTCATAGCAACTTTATTCATAGTAACCGAAATCTGGAAACAATCCAAATGTCCATTAGCAAATGTCTTTGTCCATTTTGTGCTGCTATAACAGAATATCTGAAACTGGATAATTTGTTTTTCAATAGTAAACACAATTTCGTGAAGAGCTTGGCAATTTATAATTAACAGAAATTTATTTCTCACAGTTCTGGAGGCTGGGAAGTCCAAGACTGAGATGCCAGGGTCTGGTGAGAGTCTTCTGGAAGCAGCATCCTATCGTACGTAGAAGGAGGAAAGGCAGGAGGAGAGAGGTTGAGAGCACAAGAGGGGGCTGCCCTTATCCTTTTATAAGAAGCCCACTCCTGCAATAATAGCATTAATCCATCGTAAGTGCAGAGCCCTTATGGCCTAATCACCTATTAAACATACCACTCTTAACAGTGTTGCATTGGGGATTAAGTTTCCAACACAGTCTTTTTGTGAGACACATTCAGACCACAGCAACAAGTGAATAGATTAGCAAATTGTGGAAGACTCCATACAAAGGAATAGCAATAATAAAAAGAAATAAAGTATTAATACTTTCATTGACTTGGATGAACCTCAAAATTACTATGGTGAGTGCAAGAAGCCAGAAGCCAAACATTGCTTATAGTAGGTATAATCATTACATGTATATAAATTTCTAGAGTGGAGAAAACCAAAATATATCATGACTGAAATTAGATCATTGGTGTCCTGGGGCTGGGAGTTGGAGTGAGGAGAGTCACTGAAAGACATTATAATAAAAACAATTTGGGAGTGATTTACATGTTCTATATATTGATAGTGGTGGTAGAGGTACAGGTGTATGAATTTGCCAAAACATAATGATTGAGTATACTTAAAATAGGCTGATTTCATATCACATAAATTATGCATCAATAAAGCTGATTTTTGAAATACAACCATCTGTTATTGGAGTGAAACTCCTCTGGGATAACTACTCTTCTCTAACTCACACTTAAGCCAGGCAGTTACAAGAACTAAATAGAACAACATGGGCTAACATCCCATGTCACACTCTACTATAAATAGCCAATCAGAGCACTTTCCTGTTAGGAAATTTTAGGGCTTATGACATAGTGTTAATATTTATATTTACATTTATTTCATGGTTGCTAATTATTCTATTTCACAGATGTGGATAAATTACACCATTTTCTGAATTTTGCTGGCCTTGTAGCTTTTATGAATTACAAATTCCTGATATAAACTTGATTGTGGTATAGTCAAGCAAGCCAGCCAGTAGGCATCAGTGCTAATCAGTCTGCCACTTACCAGCTGTGTGACACTCACTCCTTCATTAAAGAACTATTTTTCAGGCAATAGTGATAAGCCAGGTATTTCCCAGGTATGGGGCATGTACATTAATGCAACACCCCTGTCCTCATGGAGCTTACATCTTGTGCTTCAACTTACTTCACCTCTCCAAGTTTCTAGGGTTTTTCATCTGTACAATGAGGTTGTAATACCATCTTCCTAGACTGGGGGGATTAAATGAGATCGTGAAGTAATCTGCTCAGTATGGATTAGACAGTGAGTTAAGGGTACCCTCCTGCTGTGCCCATCTATGTGTCTCTGACTTTCTTACTGTCCTCTCCTTCTCTCCCATCCTAGCCTACTTTTCAGCCATCATGCATTTTCTTTCAATATCCTTCTATACTATAATAATATACTGTAAGTACCAATACTTGTTTATTTTCTGAGCTGAAAATGTTATTTTCATCTCTGAATGAATTAATTCCATTCTTTTCTCTTTTAAACTATTTTATTATTCAGCTTGTACTGGATGGCATTAAAAAAAGTTCCTGAACTGATTTTTGAGTTAACCTTAATTAAATGGAGCATGATATTCCTTAACAGTAACTCATTATATTAGAATAGCATTTTACCTTGACAGGTTTTTTTGGGCAGGCACGAAGGCTCATGCCTGCAGTCCCAGTGCTTTGTGAGGCAGAGGTGGGAGGATTTCTTGAGGCCAGGAGTTTGAGACCAGCCTGGGCAACATAGCGAGACCACATCCCTGCAAAAAATTAAAAACTAACTGGGCATGGTGCTATACACCTGCGGTCCCAGCTATTCAGGAGGCTGAGGTGGGAGGATTGCCTGAGGCCAGGAGTTTGAGGTTGCAGTGAGCTATGATCACACCACTGCACTTCAGCCTGGAAGACAGAGTGGGGCCCTGTCAATCAGTCAATCAATCAGTAAGAAAAAAAGGCTTTTTATATTGTTATCTCATTTAATCATATCAACAATCCTGTGAGGCCAAAGATGAGGATTATCATATGTACTGAACAGATTAGTATATCAAGGTTCTTCTAGATTGAAAAGGCATTTAAATCAGAGCTGGGATATGATCCTGCTTTTCTTGATCTCAATTCAGTATACTTTTCATTTGTTTATGTATTTTATGAAATTTGCTGAGTACTGATTGCAGACCAGGCATACATAATCTAATGCTGCCCTTAAGAAGCCAGTGTCTGTGGGGAAATCAGGCCTGACTGTAGAGTAGTGACTATAACACATGTTGAAGATATAGTGACAGGGCACAGACAAGTATACAGGAGGAAGGGCTGTCACAGAAGAGCAAAGACTCAGCCTCAGGACACAGGAGAAGGGACTGTGCTGTGCCAAGAAGCAGAGCATTGAGGATGATGATAATTTTTCCGCATGAACAAGGAAGCGAAAGGCCGTTCTAAAACACCCCAAACAGGAACTCTTAGCAGTTTCTATTTCATCTCTATTTTTGTCAGTGTCGGGTTATTCTTCAATTTGACAAAAAAGAAAAATAAATCACAGAGAATAGAGTCCCGACTCAGGCACTCACCAATAGGACACATTTCCTACGGGTATTTCCTGGGCCTGTCCCTCAGGCCTGGGCCTGCTCAGCTGGAGGAGCCTGTAAGGGGAGGGAGTGGGGATGGGTTTGTGTTCATCAGTATGCATTTCTTGAAACTGGCCACCAGCAAAGAATCAAATCTCCTCAGAATATTCTTAAGCTTCCTACATGTTTGATTAGTTTTCCCCAGTAGGGAATGAAATAAAGGCAGCAGCTGTTGAGAGAGAGAGCTTGCTCTCTGCATGGTCCGAGACCAGCTCATAGCATAATGTTGATCCTCACAAGACCCAGGAAAGGTCAGAATTATTCAGTATTTAATAGAAAGGCTACTAGTGGTTGGTCTTTGTGGTCGATGGGGGCAGAAGAGGACAGGAGAATTTGAGGGTTCTTTTTGACTGTTCCACAGCCCTTTGACACTCTTTTGTTTCAATTTCCTTTTCCATTAAAGAAGATACGGCACACATACATAAGGTTATTTTGTGCATTCGTTTACTTAATAGCCCACGGAGCATGTACCATGCAGCAGGCCCTCCACTATGAATAAGAGACAAGTAAGATACCGCTCCCTGTAGGTGCTCCTGCTGGAAATGGCCCCACAGACACAGGGCTGTAGGTGGGAGAAGGGCACTTCTCCACCTACAGATGAGCCCAGATGAAGGGGCCAAGTCACCCTGGAGGAAGAAGCAGGGAAGAACTGCATGGGGAGGCAGGGAAGAGAGAAATCTGGTTGGTAGTGTGGCCTAAGAGCAATTTGGTGGAAAAGAGAAATATCTAATGAATAGCTCTTAAATGATTTTGGTGATATGTCATATAAGGCTTCTCTTCCAAGCCCCCTATAAAATATTAAGTAAAATCTATATGGCTCATTAGTGTTTGGTGGATTGGATTATCTTTAGGAATAAAGAGAAGTGCTGAGCCCTGCTGCAAAGCTTGTGTGGGGCACAAGAAGCTGTACACAGAAAAAAATAGAAAGCCAATATACAACTTTAAAAAATACATGTATACATAAAAAAAATGCTTGTATATCAAACTCAAAAGCTAACTCACTATATATTGAATATATATACCTTACTATATATATGTTTGTGTATATATAGATAATATATATATTTATAATTTAGACATATACATGTATACACACATATCTGTATATGTGACTATGTGGTATATAGGAAAATCCCTCTTAAAAACTTCTTGGGGAACAAAAAATAAGAGCGTTATTTGGACAATATATCCTTAGTATAATAACAAGCTAACACTTAAGTACTTACAGTATAGCAGGTCCTTTTCTGAATACCTTAAATGCAGTATGTCTCTTTTGATTTTTACAACTGCATGAGGTAGTCCTAACATTATCACCATTTTGTAGAGGAAAGATCTGAGACATAGAGAAATTAGGTTACTTGGCCAACACACACAGTAAGAAATAGAGATGAGATTTGAATTCAGGGAGCACAGATGTAGCATCCCAGCTTTTTTTTTTTTTTTTTTTTAAGACAGAGTCTCGCTTTTTCTCCCAGGCTGGAGTGCAGTGACACGATCTTGGCTCACTGCAACCTCCATGTCCCAGGTTCAAGTGATTCTCCTACTTCAGCCTCCCAAGTAGCTGGAATTACAGGTGCACGCCACCAAACTGGCTAATTTTTGTATGTTTAATTGAGACGGGGTTTTGCCATGTTGGCCAGGCTGGTCTCGAACTCCTGACCTCAGGTGATTTACCCGCCTCAGCCTTCCAAAATGCTGGGATTACAGATGTGAGCTACCACACCCGGCCAGCACCTCGACTCTTAACCACTATGCCTATTATATATGATATGATTCATTTTTCATATTTTTGTTTAAGTAATTACACTCTTCCTAAAGCAAAGGGTATTGATTTCAGAGCAGTCAAATGTGGAGAACAGAGGCTTCCTCTTTCCATGGTGGATTTAAATGCTCTGCTCCCTGAGCTTGGTTGTAGGTGTGGATAAGATTTGTTAATTTGGTTCTTTGATTCAATAACTATTTATTGAGTAGCCACTATAATGCCAGATTCCATTTGAAGTGTGAAAGAAAGAACAGTGAATCAAATAGGCAAAGTCCCAGTGATGGAGTTTACATTCTAGTAAACTCTAGAAGAATCAATTGATGGTTTGTACAATCAAGATAACTGCTGTAGAGATAAGAGACATAGTAGTGAGAGTACAGAGGAGAGACAGAGCTGCTATATTATACAGAAGGGTCAAGGGAAGCCTTATTAACTAGAAGACATTTGAGCAGTATGGCATAAGAAATACATATTTGGTCTTTGTCCTTGTTCCTGCCAAACAGCTCCTAAAACTCTTGGAACTTCCTGAGTGATAGGGGTGATAGGAGCATCTTTTGTTATTCATAACACACCCCTTTCAACCATACCTGAGTTTATGCTAATGAGTTGACTCTGGTGGGCCCCTAGATAGCTTCAGGATGGGGAATGGTTACCAGAGGATCCAACCAGGTGACTAAAGGTTTGGAACTTTCAGTACACCCTCCCACCCCACCTCTGTGGAGCCAGGAAGATTTGTGATTTAATCAATCATACCTAACTAATGAACTCTCCATTAAAACCCCCAAATGATGATGCTCAAAGAGTTCCCGGGTTAGTGAACACATCGATGGGCTGAAAAGGTGGTGTCTCAGAGAGGTCATGGAAGCTCCACACCCTCCCCCCATACCTTGTTCTATGCATCTCTTCCATTTGGCAGTTCCTAAGTTGTATCATTTATAATAACCTGGTAACTTTAAGTAAAGTGCTTTTCTGAGTTCTATGAGTCCTTCTAGCAAATTTTTGAACCTGAAAAGGGGGTCGTGGGAACTCTTGATTTGTATCCAAGTTAGACAGAAGAGTGTGTTGCCTAGGGACCCAATATTTGTAACTGGCATCTGAAGTGAGGGGCAGTCTTGTGAGACTGAGCTCTTAAACCTGTAGGTCTAATGCTAACTCCAGGTAGTGAGTATCAGAGTCCAACTAAATTGTAGGACACCCACTAGAAGACTAGAAAGCCAAAGAAATGGTTGGTGTGAGGAAAACACCCGTACATTTGGTGCCAGAAGCTTTGTAAGTAAAAGCGGCTCCAGCAGAGACCCAAAGGAAATGAAGGAGAAAGCACAGCAGCAGCTGGGAGAAGAACGTTGCATTCACAGAAAAGGCAAAACCTTGAGGTGCAATTGTGCCTGGCATGTTTGAGGGACAGAGAGAGACCAATGTGTCTGGAGGAGCAGGTTGAGCTAGAAAAAGAGTGGTAAATTAGGAGATGAGAGAGTTAGTGGAGACTTCGGTGCTTACTCTGAGATAAGAAGAAATCATGGGAGAAGGCTGGGCAGAGGAAAGAAGGACTGATTTTTTCTACTTAAGTTTTGTTTTTTTTTGTTTTGTTTTGTTTGTTTGTTTTTTTCTTTTAATCTGCCTGCAGAGTGAAAAATCAACTACAGAGAGACAAGAGTGGACACATGGGGGAAAATCAAGTAACTATTATAACAATCTAGGCAAGAGATGATGGTGGTAGCATTAGTGGTGGTGAAAAGTGGTTAGACTATATTTTGATGATAGAGGTGGCAAATTTGAGAGTTATCACAATACAGATGATATTTAAGCCATAAAAGTGTCTGAGATCACCCAAGGAGTGAACCTTGGTAGAGAAAAAGAAATGGCCAAGGATAGAGATCTGAGAAACTTCCATGTTTAGAGGTTGAGGAATGTGGCAGTCTAAGAAGGAGTACCGGCCAGGCATAGTGGCTCATGCCTGTAATCCCAGCACTTTGGGAGGCCAAGGTGGGCAGATCACTTGAGGTCAGGAGTTCGAGACCAGCCTGGCCAACATAGTGAAACCCTGTCTCTCATTAAAAACATGAAAATAAAAAGGAGTAGCCAGGGAAGAGAGGAAACTCAAGAGAGTGGCATCATGGAAGTCAAGTGAAGAGTGTGCCATATGAAGGAGGAGTGGGTAGCTGTGCTGCATAGTATTGACATCAAGTAAGGATTGAGAACTGACCATTGGATTCAGCAACAGGGAGGTCACTGCTGACCTTCACAAATGCTGCTTTGGTATGGTGGAGGGCACGAAAGCCTGACTGGAATGGCTTAAAGAGAAAATTGAGTTACCCCTAGATATGCTTTCACATGAGGTTGTCATCGAAGTAGAAATGGAATCTGCTTTCACACTCCTCAGAGGCGGCTGTTTTGTCTCTAAAAAACCAAAGCTTATTTAGAAGCAGCAAATAAGAAAGTGAAACCGTTGAACTTGGGAATAGTATTAAAGTTATCATCTAGGCCTTGAAATGTTGGAGTCACAGATCTTGCTCCAGGAAATAAAATAGACCAGCTGCTGAGTGTATTCTGGTCCTCTGCCTAAGAGTATAGCTAAAGCATCTTTTATATATTGACCCAGGGAATATATCCTCACAGCCTCCCTTGACAACAAAACATAGCGTGTTTAAAATTTTATATTCTTTGGGGACAAAATTTCTCTCTGTGATCAAAATTTCTTCTTCATGGTTCATAGTCCCTTTCATTTGTCAGTGTAGCATCCTCTGAATGTCTGCTGTGGTTCTGTGAACACTGGGCTAGAACATTGTAGAACTGAATTCTAACCCCTGCTCTGTTACTAATTTGTTGTGTAAAAATAATTTGTTTTGTAAAAATAATATTGTTACTTTCCTGAATGCCTCAATATTTCCATCTGGTTTGGCCAAATAACTTCTAAGTTTTGTTTTAAATCTCACATTCTCTGATTCTTTCTAAAACATAAAGTTTCCCAAGTTCCAAATTTATCTCAGTCTTCTTTTCTTTATGTTAACTACAGATGCCTTTTATAAGAGGAATAAGGGATATTTTGTAACAATTTGATCATCTTTGTAATCTTCTATTACTTTGAGTAGCTATAAATTGTGGGGAACAACACTCAATCTTGATATCTCAAAAACTCAGGGCTGCGAAATAAGCCAGGAAAAGAAGGTTAAATACCTCATGTTCTCACTCATATGTGGAAGCTAAAAACCCTTGGTCTCATGGAAGTAAAAAGTAGAACAGAGGATATTAGAGGCTGGTAAGTGTAGGAGAACAAGAGGGATAGGGAGAGATTTGTTAAAAGATACAAAATTTTGGCCAGAAAGCAGAAATAAGTTCCAGTGTTCCTATAGTCATCATGGTAGGATGACTATAGTAAATACATAGTTTCAAGTAGCTAGAGGGAGAATATTGAACGTTCCAAACACAAAGAATTGATAAATGATTGGGATGATGGGTATGCTAATCACACTGATCTGATCACTATGTGTTATATGTATCCAAACATGACAAGGTGGCCCATAAATAGGTATAATTATTATGTGTTAATTAAAAAATACAAAGGTCGGGCATGGTGGCTCACACCTATAATCCCAGCACTTTGGGAGGCTGAGGCAGGCGGATCACGAGGTCAGGAGATCGAGACCATCCTGGCTACGGTGCAACCCCGTCTCTACTAAAAAAAAAAAAAAATACAAAAAAATATAAAAAATTAGCCGGGCGTGGTTGCAGGTGCCTGTAGTCCCAGCTACTCAGGAGGCTGAGGCAGGAGAATGGTGTGAACCCAGGAGGCGGAGCTTGCAGTGAGCCGAGATCGCGCCACTGCACTCCAGCCTGGGCGACAGAGTGAGACTCCGTCTCAAAAAAAGAAAAAGAATACAAAAAGGAAAAAAACAAAACCAAAACCCACTCAGCACTGAGTAACCAAATGGCAACTAAGACCTGAATTCATGGCCCCTCTGGAACTGAAATGTTACCATCCAGTGCTCTGGGACTGATTGCCTTCTTTGAGCTCTTTCAGTGTTAGAGTCAGTGAAGTCTCAGGCACCCATAGCTGGCTTTGTGCCCTTGGTCAAGATAATTAACTTCTTGTTCTCTGGCTTCTGAATGAAAACGAGAATATGATTATCATATATTTTGAGAGAACACATGTGATAGTCTTTGCAACTTATCTGAGTGTGGCTACTCTTATCTACTTACCTGGTAGACAAACAGTTTGTATTTGTCTGGCAATCTACACTAAATTCAGATTTTGATACGCAAAAATGGCCAGAGAGGTTCTCTTAACTCAGGACTTTATGGAAACAACAAAGAAGTTACATGAAAGTCAAACACAATATCAAGAATGAAAACCCTCCTAAAGTCTTTAATTCTTCTTACTGTACAGGGGATTCAGAAATCAACTCCTAGTTTCCCCGCACTTTAACCCTGTGATCAGGAGAATCATCTCTGTTTTGGTGTGGCCTGCAATTAATTATTTTTCTTTGAGAGATAAGGTCTTGCTCTGTCATTCAGGCTGGAGTGCAGTGATTCAGTCATAGCTCACTGCAGCCTCCACCTCCTGTGCTCAAGCAATCCTCCTACCTCTGCCTCCCAAGTAGTTAGGACTATAGGCATAAACCACCACACCCAGCTAATTTTTTTTTGTTGTTGTTGTTGTAGAAACAGGGTCTCACTATTGTCAGGCTTGCCTCGAACTCCTGGCCTCAAGTGATCCTCCTGTCTCAGCCCCAAAGAGCGTTGGGGTTACAGGCATGAGCCACCACGCCCGACCTAGACAGATATTTAAAATACACTTCAAGAACTAAATCTTACCATTACATTGCAAAACAGGTTTGACTCCCTACAGTGCAGAGTGCAAACTTACTGGCTATGTGTCTACACAGGCTCTTGCCTACTCTCTTTCCAAGTGTCCTCTTTCTATACTTTGCATTCTCTGTTGCACCTTTCAAAAAGCAAGAGGCATTTTAAATGTTGGGTGGGAGGAAAATACAGCCATTCAGTCTCATTTGGGATTCCCCACAATGAAGAGAAATTTGGACTATGTGATACCTCCTGTGTCACATCATTAATCATTTGCTTATTTTGCAAAGTAATCACTTGCTTATTTTGCAGTAGGGGAGGGAGTAGTAGAGTGGAGGACAATGCCTACTTACACCATTTCTATCTTCTCTTTCATCTCTTCTGCTACCATATGAGCCCCTTAGGGAAGGATGGTGCCTTTCACTTCTGCATGTCTGACGTCTAGGTCAGGGCCTAGCCCACATGAGGAACATAGTCAATAGCTGTTGGAATGAATAGTTACTTTAAATTTACCATCCTCGCCTTGGAGTGCAGTACGGGGTATCATAGCATGGTGGGGTCACTGATAAAGGACATCTCTTAGGGTGATCCAGGCTCTAGGCAATTCTAGAGAAGGTCATGGTTTCCCAAAAATTTGTAGGCTGAGTAGAAATTTTTCCTTTGAGAACAGGAGTCCCAAATTCTGCTCCACAGACTGGCATTGGTCACTAGTCTTCACTGAAATAAAACAAAAATGGACAATATAGTGAGTTTTTAAATAAAGCTAAATTTATGTTTTTAATCTAAGTTTATGGCCATTCTGAATTTTTTTTATGTCTTGCTGCATTGAAAATAACCTGCTTTTAGAATTATGGTAAAGATAAATGGCAGATATTTGTCTTAATGCTCCTATCAGGGGAAAACATTGTTACCTTACATTGCCTCCCCGTTTAGTTTAGTTTCACTTTGACATTTTTCTGCCCCATGTAATCTTTCTCAGGAGCAGTGTTATAACAGTGATTTATAATGAGACATGAACCATTTTGAAAATCTGATCTAAAGTTTTATACCCTTTCCTCCAGAGAAACCCATATATGTATACACACACACACAAACTTTTACCAGTAATTTTGGAAGGGCCACAGGCCTCTTTAAGATTATCCATGGACTTTTTAAGGACCCAACAAATCCAAATTAAGAATACCTGGACCGGAGGAATCAACAATCTTATTGTGAGAAAATTACTGTTTAAAATTCATGTGCTTATTAGTGAAATATTGAATGTAAATAGAATTTTTCTATCACTACCTTTTAGGACCATTAAAAGTCCAGGGAACAAAGGCTTGGGATCAGAGATTTAATAGATATTTTGAAAATGCAAATGGCACTCTGTCCAAGGCAGCTGATTCCAAGCATTTTAGCCAGTGTTCTGTGGGCACAGTGGGTACAGAAATCACTCTTCCCTTCGGCATGTTTTGCTGAGCATATGTTGTGACCCATCCTCACCAACAGGGCTCTGCATCTCCCTGGCTGTCTGGGAGAGTCTTTTTGAAGGCATTTCAGCCATCTGTTTTGTGTTTCCTGTTCTCAAGAGTGCTTTGATGCCACAAGGAAATGTGACATGACATTTGGAATCTGGGCCCATGTGCCACAATGCCAAGGGCAGGGGCAGCCCTGGGTTGACTGACTCTGGTCCGTTGTGTAGAGATGAACATGTCAATCAAATACCTCTGCCTGGGCAGTCATATTGGCAGCTGGGCTGCTCGTATTTAGAGGGGAGGGGGAATGAGAGGGCTTAGAAAACTTCAGAAGAGAAGGACAATGCCCCCCTCTGCTCATCTTCCTCTGGGAAAGCCTTGGGGTAGAAGTGAAGACTGTAAGCTGGAGCAAGGAAATTGGCAGCAATCATAAGACCTCAGAATTGTAAAGATCATCAAACCCAGAATTTCCCAAACTTTAGTTATTCAAACCCCATAATCATGATTTTTTGTTATCTGTATGCCACCAATAGTTGATTTTATAATTTCCTTAAATATTTGCTATAAATACAAAATAGATTAAAATAAAATAAAAACAAAAGCAATCTTTTGAAATTCTAGCTAGATACTGTGGCCAGCAGAAGGCTCCAAACCTGAGGTCTCCTAGTTCCTTGTTAAAACAGGAAATCAGTAAGGGATAGAGGCTTGTTAAAAGGCACCAACTCAGACTTTTTCCTCAATGTGCTGGAAATACTGAAAGCAAAATCAAAAGTGAATTATCACCACTTTATGTGCTTAATATTAGTTAATGCCATGTCCAAGAATTCACTAAATGTGAACACATAGATCTGACCCAAGTTCCTTACTTAGGAGTTGAAGAAGCTTAGAGATTGGGAAAGATTTATCCAAAGTAATCATGGTTCTGTATCCCTCCTTATGCCATTTGCCAATTTTGCACCTTCTTCTGCTACAGGCAGATTGTAGGTGGCTGCACCTTGGCTTTGAGACTTGCCTTGCGATTTGCTTTGACTAACAGGATGCTAGCAGATGTGGTGCAAGCAGAGTCTTCAAATTTGTTTGCAGAATTGGGCTTGCTTTCCTGTACTTTACTGTCACCACGAGAAGGACATGTCATGGCCAGCCTCTTGGTCTAAGAAGGATGAGAGATATTTTGAGCAGACCTGGATCCAATCTGCAAAACAATTCAATATTGGACTCCAGCCTGCTGACTCCCCTTTTTGGTGCTCTGTGTGTGTGTGTGTGTGTGTGTGTGTGTGTGTGTGTGTGTGTGAGAGAGAGAGAGAGAGAGAGAAGCTGAGAGAGAAAGAATTATATGTAGAAGAGTAGAGAAGGGAGGAGAGGGCAGGGAGAAAAGAAGAGGGAAAGAAATGGGAAGGGGAGAAGGGGAAGGGGAAGGGGAAAGAGAAGATCCATGTTTTTAAAGACCTGGGCCATATCTCATTCATCTTCTGTATTTCCGAAAGTTACCACAGGCTCTCAAAAATGATAGCAGTGAAAAAAAATGCTTTATATCTTATTTGACAGCTTTCATATTCAAGAAGTATTTACTAAGGACTCTGTTATGTGCCTAGGACTGAGCTAAATATACTTGGGAATACAAAACAAGTTGTTTTGGGGATGTGAGACATTACCATGTATCTGGGTGGCAAGGCCATACCTGCATAATATGGCTTATCAGCAATTCAAAGCCATATAGTTCCTGTGCATAAGTGACAAGTGCAGCCTTCCTCAAATATGATGGCACCCCTTCTGCCAAGCTTTGACTGTGCTACTCTCTCAATCTACGGTGCAATCCTTCAGCACCCCACGGAGAGTTTCAGTTCTCCACACACCTGATTTGTGGAGAATTTCTTCCTTCTGTTCCCTACAGATATTTCTATTCATGTCCTTTTTCTGTTGTTCTCTTTGCTGTTGTTTCAGAGCATACAAAGGTCCCTGCATACATTCCAATGCATTGCTCTTGTATGCAGTTGTTCAGAAACCCAGGAGTCATCGTTCACATTTCTCCTCTATAATTGTTAC
The DNA here is from genome assembly GCF_000951045.1 of Mandrillus leucophaeus. Lineage (NCBI taxonomy): Eukaryota > Metazoa > Chordata > Mammalia > Primates > Cercopithecidae > Mandrillus > Mandrillus leucophaeus. The sequence goes on along the minus strand of NW_012101365.1, from coordinate 7,527,508 downwards.
CTGCCTGCACAATCGCCTGTAATTTACACATTGAGCCCATTTTGTTCCACCTCCTTCACCTCCGCCATGGTCAATGTCCCTGTCATGTCCAGGGGACATATTCCAGCTCCTAACTGGTTTCTTAACATCACCTCTGCCTAGTCTATTCCCCAAAGAGTAGATAGAATAATCCTGTAAAATGTTAATCTGTTCATTTAACTCCTCTGCTGAAAACCACCTCAGTGGCATCCCACTGCAATTAGAAAAAACAAAATGAAACAATGCAGACTTATAACTGTGGCCTAGATATAATACTCTGCATGATGTGGGCACTGCATAGGTCTATTTTGTAGATAAGACTAAGAAGATTCCGTACTACAGAAGTGACAACAATTTCAAGCCTATCGTCATGCCAGAATAATTATAACCACCATCATAATTACCATATATTGACTGTATACTATAATATGCACATAATTAAGCTCTTTACACATATTATCTTATTTAATGGTCACAACAGTTCTATGAAGTAGATGCTATTATTATCCCAGTTTGGCATGTAAGGAAACTGAGGCACAGTATATTTAAGCAATTTCCCTGAGGCCACACAGCTTGAAAATGACAAAACCAGGGTTAGATCCCAGACAGTGTGGCTCCCTTTACCACTGTTGGGCCGTGCAGTGACCCCTGGAATTGACAAAATGGAAGAAATATGATGAAACTGCCACCTGCTTGTCTATAACTATCATTTTCCTGGCTGGGTATCGGGCTATCTGTATCTTTTAACAGCTTAAGAGAGCATTGTTTTTTCCCCCTCTGGAGACACCTGAACATAATAACAACAACAAGAACGATTAGGAATCAACTGTTTAAAATAGATAATGTAGCTAAAGAGCTGAGGCGATCTTCTTCCAAAGAGGTAATCACAAGAACCCAGGGAGGACGGAAAGCATGTCACAGAAAATGGAATATGAGCAATCCTAACGGAAATGTCAAAAGGATAATGTGTTTTGTGAATGTGTATTGCAAACAGACAAAAGTAGGTTCAATTACTCATTGCAGCCTGTGCATTTCTTTCTTTATTGAGTAGAAGACACTCTGGTGTTTTGTTTTTCACAAAATAAAAACATGAAACTTATTTTCCAGGATGGCATGGCTGTATTTTTAGTTTTGAAATTTTGATTGTGAATTTCTATGGCCTGTTAAAAAATGCCAATGCAGCCTTGATGTATGACAAAAACTGATGAACATGATGAGTTCACTGGACTTCATATATCACCTCTCCTTTGCTCCCTCCCTCCTCCAATCCCTGAGCTTTCTGAACACCTCATCTGTGATACTGGGCATTTCAAAAGTAGAATCCATATCCAGCACATGTCCCTACATGGTAAAATAAAAATAATCATCACTTCTCTGCTGTTGCTTCTGCAGGAGAGATTTTTTTAAGTCTATCTTGACTACTTCTTCCCCAAGTTAGGCCCTTTAGAGTGGAAATAAACATCATGGGCTTTGGAGAAAACTGAGTTTTAAATCTTAATAATAGAGTGACTTTGTACAGACTCCTTATCCTCATTGAGCCTCAGTCTCTTCTGGTATCTAGTGGAAATGATGTCGCCAGCTTCATGAGACAGTTGTCATGGTTAAATGAGATTTATTAAAAGTACCTAGTGCTTAGTAGTTCTTAACTATAATGGTTTGAGCCCTTATTGGGTGCCAGACCCTTTACTTCTGTTATTCCACTTCATTCTGTAAAGTAAAAATTATTATCCCCATTTTACAGATAAGCAAATTGAGTCTGGAGGCTGAGGAAGCAGAATTGCTTGAGGCTAGGAATTCAAGACCAGCCTGGGCATCATTGCAAGACCCCATCTCTACAAATTTTATTTTAATTAACTGTGCATGGTGACATGTACCTGTAGTCCTAGCTACTCAGGAGGCTGAGGCAGAAGGATCAATTGAACCTAGAAGTTCAATGCTACAGAGAGCCTTGATCATGCCACTGCACTTCAGTCCGGGCAACACAGCAAGACCCTGTCTCAAAACTAAAGAAAAATAAAACTGAGGCTCCAAGGGGTAAAACAACTTGCCTATTACGGCTTGAATTGTGTCCGTGCCAAAAAAGTTAAAATGGAGTCCGAACCCTCAGTACCTTAGAATGTGAATTTATTTGGAAATGAAGTCTTCACAGAAGTAATCAAATTAAAATGAGGTCATTAGGATGGATTATAATCCAATATGACTGATGGTCTTATTAGAAGGGGAAATTTAGACACAGAGACAGACATGCATAGCACAGCAGAGGATGATGTGAAGTCACACAGGGAGAAGATTGCCATGTGACTGCAGAGATGCACCTATGAGCCAAGAAATGCCCAAGATTGGCAGCAAATACCAGAAGCTAGAAGGAGAAAGGGAGTATTCACCCTTTAAGTCTTCAGAGAGAGGATGGCCCTGCTGACAGATTTCTAGCCTCCCAAACTATGAGACAACAACTTTCTGTTGTTTTAAGCCACCCAGTTTTTGGTACCAGCAGCCCTAGAAAACTCCTACACTTCCTAAAGTCACACCGTTAATAAGTAGCAACATGAGGAGTTAGTTCCTGGTCCATTTGACTTGAACCCTGGGCTGTTAGCCTCCATCAGTGCTGCTCAAAAAAGAAAAAAAAAAAGGACTGCCCCCGAGCCAGCAGCATGGACCTCACCTGGAGGCTTTTTAGAAATTCAGAATCTCAGACTCCAAATCTATAGAATCAGAATCTGCATTTTTACAAGATTCCCAGATGATTCTTAAGCACTTAAAAATTTGAGAAACACTGCTATACACTACCTTCCATAGCTGATCCACAAATATTAACGCCCTTCTCTTCTTCAGCTTCTCTTTTGTGTGCTATTGCAACAGGCTTCTGGTGACTCTTTTTGCTTCTAGTGTATTCTCTCCAATCTATTTACCATTCTGCTCAGCATCCTTCCTGAATCTCCCAAGATGAATTTTGGCCCTTACGTATGGTAGGGAAACTGAGGTGCACTAAAAAGACAACAGGGTTTGGACCCTATTGAACTTGTTTTAAAATCCTGCTTTACCACTCAGTAGGTGTAGAGAAGGCTACTTACCTGTCCTTTCTGGACTTCAACTTTTTTATCTGTTCCTAGTGCTGTTACCCTAGTAGAAGCTGTTATCATCATTTTGTTTTTGCCTGCACGACAGAAGTGGCCTCGTAAGTGGACTTCTCATCTCCCCACACTGATCTCAATTTATTCTCCTCAAGGTAACCTTAATGATCTTTCCAAAAAGCAAATCTGATCATGTCATTTCCCTGATTAAAACCCCCCAATAACTTCCCTGCCCTTAGGATAAAGTCTGAATTCCTGAAGCTGGCTTCCTGTTATCTCATGTCTTTTGCCAACCCCCACTCCCACTTTCCTATCTATTCTCTGGGTGCTCTAACCTTGCTTTACTTTCCCAACTCAGTAATCACCTCTTTCAGGATTCTTCACTGCACTACACCTTTCTCCTGTGAACTCCTATATCTCCGTGTGACTTCTCGGTGCTGTTCTGTGTCATGATATTAATCAAACTTTGTATTAATTGCAAATTGAGTTGTCTATATCCCCCACTATACTACATAAAAATGAGGGCAATGTAACTGTCATTATGATATTTGGATCCCAGCACCTAGCCCTGTTTTGGTGTATAGGCAGCCCTCAATTTTCTGAACAGATAAAAGAAATCGGGAGATGACCCAGTTTTCAGGTGAGCATTGTGCGTTCTCTTAAAAAAAAAAAATTATTTCTGAAACCCCACTGCCATTTTACAGGTTAGTTGCCAGTTGCAGAGTAAGTACAGGAATGAGCAATATATTCTTTCTGAAATTTCTTTGTTCTTTGCCACATGATGCAGCCTCCTAGATCCTACCTCATTGCACAAAGCTACAGTATTTACTCCCATTTGTTTTTAAGTAAGGCCTATGTGATCTAATTGCTTATCAGATGCTTGCATTTAAGAAAGAAAAACTGGCTAATGGGATCCAGTAATGACAGTATTAGGGACCAGAGCTCTGTACGTGGCGGCATGATGATGGAAGACACACAGTGGGGCTTAGAGTCTTTGGGCCTTAAATGGCTTTATTATCCCCAGAGATGTATAAGCACCAAATCCAAACCTAACAGGAAGAAGACATTCTGGCAGAGGATGAATGAGCAGGAAGTTGATCTGTAAGATCTGAGAACGTGTCACTTTGGTACATTGTTAGTAGTAAGAAATGCTGGAAGTTTAAAGTTTGGTTGTTAGAAATACAGAATGAAGCTCATGAGCCATTTGTGAAATTGGCACAAGAGTAACAAAAGTGGCAAAGTTTAAAAAACCAGAAAATTTCATTCATATGGGATGGACCAATTTTGTTCTCAAATATCCCATGGCTCAATAAATTCTTATTGAATGAATTTCTCATGTCGGACCTTTATAGGAAAATATACATATATACACATATCCACACAAACTTTTATTAAAAAGCATAAAAGAGAACCTGAATAAATGGAGAGTGTGATACCCTATTCATGCATAGGAATACTCTGTTATGAAGATGCCACATTTTCCCAAGTTGATTTATAGATTCAAAGCTACTCCAATCAAAATCCCAACAGGGATGTCAATCCCAAATTGACAAACTGGGCCTAAAATTCATGTGCAACAGGAAAGGGCCAAGAAAAGCCAAAGATCTTTGAAAGAGGAGGAGATGAGAAAGAAAGGGAATCGACTGACTCTACTAGATACCAAGATTTACTTGGAAGCTATATATAATTTTGAGAAATATTTTCTGTTTTATTGTGTGTTTGATTACCTTTTTACTTGCTTGGATTTTTTGGTTTTTTGTTTGTTTGTTTGTTTTTTGTAAACTGGTCATTCAGGGAACTGAGTTTTGGAAAACTTGTCTAGAGTCACTCTGTACTGAGGGATTGGTTTGGATGAAAAGTGAAAATGTGCATTGGGAATCTGCCGTCTCAGATCTCAGCTTTGATATTGTGGGCTGGAGCTCAGGACAGTGGAAAGAAAAGGAGGCCTGGAGTCAGATATACCAAGGCTGAGCCCCAGCTCTGCCCTCACTAACTGTGAGACCTTGGACCAGTAGCAGAACTTTAAGTCAATTGTTTTCGTTTGTTTGTTTTGTTTGTTTGTTTGTTTTAGACGGAGTCTCGCTCTGTCTCCCAGGCTGGAGTGCAATGGCACACTCTCAGCTCACTGCAACCTCTGCCTCCCTTTTTTTCAAGTGATTCTCCTGCCTCAGCCTCCCGAGTAGCTGGGATTACAGGCGCACGCCACCACGCCCAGCTAATTTTTGTATTTTTAGTAGAGATGAGGTTTCACCATCTTGGCCAGGCTGGTCTCGAACTCCTGACCTCAGGTGATCCACCCACCTCGGCCTCCCAAAGTGCTGGGATTACAGGCATGAGCCATCAGGCCTGGCCAAGTCTCAATTGTTTAATCTACAAAATTCAATTAAATAAAACCTAATTGGAAAAATTCATTGTTGGAGTACATTTGGCTGCTTTTAAAATCTGTTCATTCAAATTAGAAATAGCTTTCTGTAAAGTGGGAGTTGCCAACTCAGATATTTACAGAAACCAGGCAGATAATGCCCAAGTATGTAGCAGCTACATAAAAGATGATAGAGAGGGAATATCATGGCAAACGGTGAGTGAGCATAAAACAGGGCTGTGGCCAAATCTGCCCCCTTTTCTCTGGTTTGCAATTTCAATTCAGGAGCAAAGAAGCTGGCCTGGGACTCAGAAGAGGATGAGATGAGCTCTCATTCTTGCTCTGCCTCTGACAGTGGTGTGACCCAAGGCAGGTTAGTTCACTCTCTGGGCTTCATTTGTCCACTTCTAAAATGGGAAGATTAGACTCTCTATGGGTGATTGTGTCTCTGCAATTCTGAAACTCCTTTCTACGATTCTAACTTGTGGTCATACTTGCCAGTCTTACTTCTAGAATTAGAAGTAAAAAACATTGTACTTCTAGAACTGGAAGATTTAGGTTCAAACACCGACTCTGCCGTTTACAAACATGCCACTTAAGAATGTCCCATAACTTCGCTGCACTTCAGATTCCACCACTAAAATATGAAAGAAGAGTAATTATATCTTCTTCACAGAGTTAGGGTAACAAGTGTGATGATGAGCTATAAAATGTTTTGTAAAGAGGGCAACAATAGGATGAAATGTGGATAAACATCATAGAAAGAGATGTAGATAAACAGTCTACCAGGTCACAGACACCTAACGCTTTTTTATTATTTGAAAATCCCATTTTCATGAGACGTAGGCCCTGCTATTCCCATTTTGCATATGAGAAAACAGAGATTTCAAAATGTTCAATAGCTTGCCTCAGAAGTCAGAGAGCTACTAAGGAGGAGACCCAGACATTGAAATCCTTTCCTGCTGGTTCTGAGACCCATGCACTTGTTTTTCTATATGTTTCTTCCTCAGAGGGGTCAGCCAAGTTCACTACCAGAAGCCTACAGTTCTCATAGGTCCAGAGGCATGTCCAGAGAAATCCACTGAAGTCGATGGTAGCAGATACATTTCCAACCACCTATCAGCTAGGGCTTCGACCCCTGTAAATGAGGCAGTCAGCCATGTTTGTATAAAGTTGTGGGCTTTTTCTATGCTTCCTGTGTTAAATGTCATGTTGAGGGCAGGCAGCCCAAGACTGCAGTTCCTGGACATGAGTAAGAGTAGGCCAAAGACCCCAGGTGAACTCCCTCCTGTCTCAGGCAGAACACAGCTGCTTCAAGGAATCACCTCTCATTCTCTTTATGAAACCAACATGCTGTTCCAGCCCCAGGGAACACAGGTCAGCAACTTCATGAATTACCCTTTTGCTTGTAATCCAGTTGCAGTGGTGAAATATTATGTTGCCTTGGGCAGGGCTATTCCTGGCTCTTAGTTGTTTAAATTACCAAGTTTCTTGTTTGGGAGGAAAGAAGATTTATTGAATGCCTACCAAGTGTCAGGCATGTGACCACTCACTTTGCATTGATGACTTCATTTAACCCTTACAAGAACTGTATACATTAGATTCTGTTACTTCAGTTTATCAGATGTTAAGGGGGAGGCTCAGACAGGATAAAGAAATTTAACCAGAAGCCACAGTTCAGTACATTCTAGAGCCTTGAATCATTATCCCTGGCTCTCAAACTCCAAAATCTAATGCTTTTCACAATGCCAGTCAGCTCATCAGTGTGGCACTGATGACAAATTGGCCTGTGAAATCAAAATATACTTTCGTTTATTAATGATCTGTAATGGAAGAAGACCTCTAGCCCAGCCAATAGAAAGCTGATTTTGTTTTCTGAACAGAGAATAATTCATTCATTTGCTAATACTCCATCCCAGCTAAAAGCAGAGCCAAGCTTGCCTTTAATCTCTTATAAAGCATAAAAGCAACGATGTCCCCATACCCCATGCCTCTAGAATATCCCATTTGGGACCTGCAAGAATGGTGCTTCCTTTGTCTCAACATCAAAACCCAGCTTATATCTTGACACGTGTATATATGGGTTGAAAAATATAAATAAATACAGAAAATCAAACCCCTTGGGCTGCCCAATTGTCCCATTTGCCCAGAAAATGAAAGCAAGGATAACTTAAAATGAATAAAAATATACTCTCCATTTGGAAGTTTGAAATTGACAGTGTTTACCAGAAATTATATGAGCGGAGAACTTGAGCTTCTATTTGATTGTGTGTTTGAATCCGCGCCTGAACTCTGAGATTCTCTCTTTGTGAGCAATTGCTACTGCTGGGGGAATTGGCAGTGTGACCAGGCCGAGGCAAGGGATAAAATGATTAGGTCCAAGACTTCATTGCGAAGCTTCTTCCTCTGAGATTTAGAAACCATCTCTCTTTCAGTCTCTTAATGTTTCCTGAACACCATGAATTTCTCCAGGGGGCTTTACGGCCAGAACTGATCGCATTCAATTCTCCAGGGAGGAAACGGGCAGGTTTGTCTTATTTATTTATTTATTTATTTATTAAACGAAGAATAGAAATGGAGAGGAGAGCCCCATTATCTTTATTGTTGTGGTTGAGGAAGGAACCCTGAGAGTTTCCGGTCCTCAGCCTGAATCTCTTCCCTGTTGGATCTAACTGCCCCCGTTAACTGCCCCCACCCTGCCTGCCTGGTTCCTTTGCATTCTTTCTCTCCCATGTTTTCTTCCTCCATCTTCCTTCTTCCCTTCTTTTTTTTCTCTGTCCTCTTCCATCCTCACCCTAATCTTCTGCAACAGGTTTTAAGCCTTTGATCTGGTCAGCCCCTTGTAGTTAAAATTCACCAAGTCTCCCTCAAAGCAGTGCAACTAAAAGCAGATTTACTGTGAGGACTGGAACTGGAGAGTCATCAAGGCTGAGAGAGGGTGGCTGAGAGGTCGCATCCCCCTCCATTTGCTGCTCAGGAGCCCCTTCGTCTCCCCTTATAGACACACTAGTGTCTCAGGACCTGCTTGCTCCCTTGAACTCAGACTTGCCAAAACCCCTCGAGGTTGTGGCCCTTCTTCATGGCCCTGCCTTCTCCTCACCTTTCCCTGTCTGCATATGTCGTTTTTAGCTCATCCTTCTAGCTATATTATGCCCTTCACAGTTCCTAGTTTAGATTCTCAACAAAGAATCTGATGGCCACACATTTTCTCTGTGGTGCCCTCCTATTCTTCCCCTTCACCTCCTCCCACCAGGCCACCTCCCAGGTAGTCAGTCGGTCTGATCAACCTTTGGATTGTATCCTGTAGGAACAGGTGCTCAGCAGTATCCAATCAGCTGAGGCTAAGCAGTAAGCCTCATTTAACCACCTTTGGTGGCTGCCCCAAAGCAGCAGTTTGCAGGAAACAGTATCCCCCAGGAGAAGTCTTGGGTGGGACTAGAAATATGATCAAAATGTTAAAAGCAGCCCTAGAGTCCTGAGACTTCTGACATCAGTAAATGAGAGGAGTTTGTGTGGCTAGAGCTGCTGCATCAGTGATAAAATCTGATATTTTATTGAGCTGCAGTGTCATGTCAGGTGGTACAGATACAAAGATAAAGGGATATGACCTCTACCTTCAAGTCTCTCACAGCAGGTAAGAGAGGCAACTTGAGGATGTCTGCAGCTCAGCAAACAGAGCATTTGGCTTTAAGACATCTGAGAGATCTAGTTTAGCCCCTTCTCTTTCCCAGGTCAAGAAAGAGAAGACCACAGAAGTTAACAGACTTGCTGAGAGTTCCATTGGTAGTTACAGGTAGAGATTTCATTTCAACTACTATTTATTAAACATGTAATCTAGGGACTGGGATAGACCTTTTAACATTTGTTATTTCATCGAATGTCTATTACAATGGTGTAAAGTAGGATTTATCCGGAGGAGAGACCTGAATTTTATAGAAAGGTTCACTGACTAACTGAGGGCCACACAGGTAGGTGGGAGAAAAATGAAAGGTATGTGATCTGTGTCACAAAGGCAGTGTTAGAAATCGGAAGTATAGCATCAAAATGTCTGTAAGAAAAGCATCCAAAGTTCACTGATGGGGTCTTTCCTGCTTTTTGGGAGAACAGATACTGAATGGTTAGAAATAAAGCAGGAGGGAGGACATTTTTGAGAGCCTGGAAATGAAAGGAATGTGATAGAAACATAAAAAGGGAAGGAGAGATGGCATCTTCAAGGTGATCAATACTAAATATGTGTTAATCGAGAGCTTTTGAATATTCCGGGAAAAGATCCATTTCCATGTAAATAGGATGGCCCAGCAACAAAGGAGAGGAAGAATCAGGTGGGGCTTTGACTGTAGGTGGCACAGGGCTTGCTCAGTGCACCAATGAGACATTCCATCCTTATTTTCCTTACCCCCAAAGCCCTCTGCTTCACCAAAAAACGATTTGAAATATCATGCATATTGATTTTTTTCATCAGGATGGATTTGCAATGTTTCCTAAAATAAAAGCATCCAGAACAAGATGTGAACTGAACTACTGGCATTTGCAAAATTGAAAAGCTCTCCTGGTCAACTGAGCACAATGCAGAGGCAGGATAATGTTTTTGGTTGTAGCATCTCAAGTCCACTTCTTGGCTTTGGATTTTTTCATCTTCCTCTTTGCTTTCCATCTCATTTCCTTCTATTCTCTCTTTCCCTGTTCTACTTTCTCCCATCCTCTTCCATCTCCTGCCCTATGTTTTTATAGCATAGTACATAGAACGGGGATCATGACTCAAATTGCCACATGGATTAAGGGGCCACTAAAATTAAGATGTGACACTACAGGGAGTGGAGAGGACTATGGACAACTGGAAAGCACATGCCCTGCGGCTTCCTGGGGGCAATGGCTACTCTGCTCCATCTCATTGTCACCATGCCCAACTGTGGACCTGGTGTTGCCAAGGCTTCCAACTCTTCAAAAGAACCTGGAAATCTAGATTTGTCTTTTATGAAATGCCATGAATTTTAAATGTTATCAATTAATTCAATTCCTTTTCACATTCTTACAGACTGGTAATGACTTGTAGGGCACTGGCTTCTGACTACTAGTCTACAGTAAGAAACAGTTGAAATCCTGGCTTCATGACTTCTAGCTGTGTGACTCTGAGCATTGTCTCATAACCACTCTGAACCTTAGTTTCATTGGCTGTCGGGTAGTGGATAAGACAGGATATCAAGTGCCAAGCTAACTGCCTTATGCAGAATAGATACACTGTCAATAATAATTCCCTCCCCTCACTTCTACTCCATCCCATAGGGTAACCATGGTGTTTTTGGTCATGTACACATCTGATTCCAGAGAATATTCAGTCTATAACAAGACCAGTGGCTTCTCCAACATCATCCTGAGTTCCTCCTGCAAATAATTGAATCACAAGAGCTCCCAGTGTGTTCTCACCCTGCTTTGTTGAAAGCCATTGCCCAAAAATGCATTTTATGTGGGCAATGAGTCTCTATTCATGCACAATTTCACATGAAAAGATTTGCCCTTTTCATCGTACGCATGGCTTGAATCGGCCAGCCTGCATGAAAAGATTTCCATTCATTAGCATGCCAAATGATGTCACTGGCCTGGAACATGGGTGGATATTGCTATAAACTCAAAGAATCCTAACACTCTAAAGATTCTCAGAAGAAGTCACCTAGTCTAACCTTCCACACAGTAGTCCTTTAAATGCAGCTGAAACCTCTCCTTAAGGTGGTAGGGGCTCACTCTTCTGGGAAGCTGCCCTGACCACTCTAGTTATTTGAAATGTCTCCTTGTATCAAATTTAAATCTAAATCTCAGTAACTTCTGCCCATTGCCTCGGCTCTACCTTCCAGCAATACTGAGAATAAGTTTTGTGACAATACTAGATGATATCCAATTAAATAAGCATAATAGAGAATGTATGTAACACATGTGCCAAGAACGTTTTAGATTTTTAACATACATTTATTTATTTAACATGCACAAACACTCTATCAGGCATGTAATAATCACATTCTCATTTTAAGAATGAGGAAACTTGAGGCACAGAACAATTAAATGGCATGACCAAGATCTCATGCTCCCAAGTGGGACAGCCAGGAAGGAAGTTCTGGCAGTCTGGCCTCATGGGCTTAAGGACTGCAATATTCTGCCTCTCTATGGCACACCTGTACCTGCACCAAGGTTTAGTGTTGGGGCAAGGTCTTTGATGTTGCCCAGAGGACATATTTTACATCTACCACTTCTTTGCAGAGTGAACTTTGGTAAGTTACTCTGTATCCCAGACATTTTAATGACGGTTATGCCACTTCTCGAATGTCTTGGGAGTAAAATTTCTGTAAATTGCCTTGAGCAGTGCCTGGAAAGTAGTAGGCATGTGATAGATTTTTGTTGAGTCAACAATAATGATCAAGACTCTAGACTATGCTTCACCAAGTCCTTCCTCTTCCCTTCCATAGCAGACTTTCCAAGTCTTTAAACTTCCTGCTCAGCCTTCCAGGGACACTCTCTATTTTTTGCTGTCCCTTTAAGCATGGATATTTCAGTGCCAGTTGGCCTAGCTCAGAATATAATGGTATTCTTTTTTTTTTTTAGACGGAGTCACGCTCTGTCACTCAGGCTGGAGTGCAATGATGCGATCTCGGCTCACTGCAAGCTCTGCCTCCTGGGTTCACACCATTCTCCTGCCTCAGCCTCCCGAATAGCTGGGACTGCAGGCACTCGCCACCATGCCCAGCTAATGTTTTGTATTTTTCGTAGAAATGAGATTTCACCGTGTTAGCCACGATGGTCTCGATCTCCTGACCTTGTGATCTGCCCGCCTCGTCCTCCCAAAGTGCTGGGATTACAAGCATGAGCCACCCCGCCCTGCCTACAATGGTATTCTTATGAATTTAACTCTCTATTCCCATCATTGCAGCCCAAGACTGTGCTGATACACTTCTTTCTCCTCTCTCTCAAGTGTGTATTCTGTTCCAAATACTATATTAGTAGCTGAAAACAAATGTGTGAATTAAGACAGAAGCTTTGTCCTAAGTACCCCTCAGGTAGAATAGAATGTATGCAAGAAAGTTATGGATAAGGGTACAAAGAGGACAGGAAGGAGAAGGACAACCCTACTTTTCCAAGGGTGGGGCAAACACATAAAACATTTTTGAGTGAGGAAGGCAAGGGCAAGAAGGGGCGAATATGTATGGTTTAGAACTTTGGGAGAACTTAAATGTCAAAAACCAAACCTTAAAATCATTAAACTCATGTGAGACTATCTAAATGGTCTTCAAGTGGGTCATGGAGAAATTCATAAATATGACAAAAAAGCATAACATATAAAGGATAAGACTGGTAAATTTTACTACTTCAAAATAGAAAAATGAATGTATGACAAAAAAGAAAAACACAAAAAGTCAATGTATAATAAGAGATGTTGGTTATGTGGTCACCCACTTGAAAATACTTTCATCACATATAGCACAGGGTGAATATCTAGAATACACAGAGAAATACTAAATCAGTAAGTAAAAGACAAAAAAAAATGGTATTCTTGGCCCTCCATATCCACGGCTTCCACATCATGGGTTCAACCAACCACAGATTGAAAATATGAAGGGGGAGGAATAACAATGTGTAACAATAAAAAATAATAGAAATAAAAAAGATACAATATAACAACTATTTACATAGCATTTACATTGTATTAGATGTTATAAGTAATCTAGAGATAATTTAAAATATACAGGAGGATATCCATAGTTTTTATACAAATACTCTGCCATTTTATATGAAGGATTTGAGCATTTGCAGATTTGGGGGTTTCTAGAGGGTCCTGGAACCAATCTCCTGCAGACACCAAGGGAGAACTGTATTTATAAAATGAATAAAGGAAATGTGCAGGCAATTCACATAAGAGAAATCTTAAATGCAGATAAACATATTCTCACCCTTAGTAATCTGGGGAATTCAAATTGAAATAATAACAAGAAATACAATTTATCATCCATCAGATTAGCGAGTATTTAAAGGTGTGACAAGATCAAGTGTTGGTGAAGAAATAAATGGGAATCATCATATCCAGAAAAAATACCAAGACATGTACATTGATAATATACCCTCAAAGAGTAATTTAGCTCTCTGAGCGTATGCATTCCTATGACCTAGTAATTCTGAAAATACACACACACACACACATATACATATTTATACTTACACACACACATACACTAGAGAATATTATGGACATGTGCACAAAAAGACATGAACTAGAAAATTTATTGCAGTCCTATTTATAACTTAAAACATTTAAACCACCTGTATGTTCATCAGTTGGGGAAAGGATGAATCAAGTGTTTATATAATGAGACAGTCAAAAAGAATAGACTAATGGTGAGATCTGAAACATGTAAGTTAAATTTGAAAATGTGCACAATGATATGTAGTATATGTACAATATAATGCCATTCATGAAAATCTTTTTTAAGCCACTCACAAAGATAAATCAACAACTTATGTTGTTCATACATAAAATGTGTAAATAATAGACTGTTAAAGATATCCGCTTAATTCATGAAAGTAGTGGCCACTGGAGAGGGAAGAAGAGATGGAACTGACAGTGACAATCAGAGGGGACTTTAAGGTTTGAAATGTTTGATTTATTTATTTCAAAAAGATTTAAAACAACTGTGACAAAAATCTTAGAAATTATCACTTATTGGCGGTTGGTTCAGGAATGTTTATTTTATAATTCTTTGCATTTTTTGTTATTTTTATAAATGTCTCAAAAACTTAAATATAATCCCAAGAGAAAAAGAGCTGCTTTAAAAGTCATATCTGGTTGATGAGTGAAGGTGGGGAGGTAGGTCAGTTTCCTAGGGTTTTTTCCCTGGAATGGTTGTAGTATAATTCAATTCCAGCTCACTATAAAGAAAAGTAACAGAACAATTCAAATGATCTCTGGATATAGACTTAAGAATCCTCACAGAAATGAGTAATATAATTGTTTGCTAAAAATCAAATATAAAATATTAAGCAAATTAAGTGAAATTCAGAAAATTTCACTTTCGTGTATTCAAATTCATCTAAAGTTTCAACAAACATTGGTGAGCCCTAACCCTGTTGAGGTCACCATGCTAGGTGGAAGGGACACAGATAAACAACTTCCGGGGAAGTACAGCACCAACGCCACACATCACTGGATACATTCCCTTACCTCCAAATCTCCCTGCCACGGGTTTACTTTGGTAAATATTTCCCACAAAACACCTGAGAAGTAGCTATTACTATCCCTAATCTACAAATAATTCTATTGACATTCAGTAATTTGCCCAAGGTCATTACCAATTACTAAATGACAGAGTTCATTCTCAGACTCAGATTTTCTGACATGAGATTCATACTGCTAAAGTAGACATTGGATCATTTAAGAGAATTGAGATTAGTGCTCCTTAGAAATGTACAGGGTTCTGTGAAAAACACAACTTTCCAAACTGTGTTTTTTGTCCTTGAAACTGAGAAAGAAAATTGCAGGTGGAACTAATAGTCTTTGCACAGCAGGCCTGCCTCCCATTTAGCTTTTGTTCCTACTGGACAGGAACCATGTCCTTGGCCATAGTTTCTGTGCTGAGGATGTATGTGCTTAAATGGAGAACATGCCTCATACCTTCCAGTGGAGAATGGCTACTTGGGAGGTCTGTGAGTACCTCATCGACTCTTCTTTGTTCAGAGGACACTTGCTCATGTGGAGAGTCCAAGGAGCAAGATGTTGAGGAACAAAAGACATCGGAATCCCAATATCATAGTTTTCTTTCCACTTCCTGGGTGACTTCAGCCAAAATAACTTCTAACTAAATTATAAGTACTTAGAATGGTGCCAGTCCTTAGCTTATCAATATATTAAGGAGACTAAATGAATAAAATATGTCCAATAACAAAGTCATTGTTGAGCTTTTTCAAATGGTTTCTCTTGATCCTCAAGGAAGTTCTGTGAGATACAAAGAAAAATTTTCAGAGGAGACTCAGAGAAGTTATGTAACACTCTACTACATGGTTCTCTGCTCGTGAGAGGTATCTTTAGGCTAAACCTGCATCCTGACAGCCTGTCCACCAATTATCATTCTAATGGATGCCAACAGCCTTCCAAAGTTGCCCAGTGGTTTCACCTCCTTCTCAGAGGCAGGTGAAGCTCAGCACACACCTGTAGGCCCTGCTCAAGCACCTTCTCCATGAGTGATACCTAGAAAGTACCCAGGGCTGGCCCCTGGATGACCTTGGTCAAGGTACCCTTTCTTAATGACACCCTTGCTCAGAGGCTCTTTGAACTCAGGACACCCTGGGGACAATAAAGGAGCAGTTGTAAACGAAGAGTCTATGACATGAAACAACTTGTTTCTATGTCACCAATAACTGATGTCTATACCAGTAAGTACATACACACCTCCTCGTGTATACAGCGGCATACAATACAAAGGCATGGGTATGGCATACTTTGGGTATTAACTCTCAGCTTGGTCTCAGGACCCTCTTGCCAGACAGTCCTGATTTTCGTGCTTCCGCACCTTCACACTGGTGCTTCTTACTGCCCAGATACCATCCTGGGTTGCCCTGGCCTCTAAATCCCGCCACTCCTTCAGATGTCAGCCTTTGCATCATTCCCCATCATTCCTGCCCTCCCAACTCCAGATTCAGTTGTTCCCAGGCATATTCCCAGACAGCCTTGTCCTTTTCCTTTTGTGATATGTAACACATCAAATGGATAATCATTGTCCTTGTCTGTGCTAGGGGAGGAGCAACAGGCCTGTGGAGAGCCCAGAAATTTCCCAAGTCTGCAGGCCCATATTTGTATTTTTACATAGAACTAGGTTCCTAGCTTGGGGCATTCCTACAGGCCTCCTGCCCTCCTTTATCATGTCACTATCATAAAGAGAGTGGTTTGGGGCTCAACACAGCAGGATGGTCCCTCCTCATTATATCTCACTGACACCAGCCAGTGAGTCAGGGTGACTTTTCTGGTTTTTCTCCATCCCCCATCCTTTTGATCCCACATTTTGATAGAAAACTGTTTTTCCTTAAATTCATTATTAACACTGTTTCTGAAACAGCATGAAATCTAGTTTTATATTTTTATTTTACGGTCCATCACCTGCTGCTGCCTGTGCCTTGGTTTCCCCATCTGTAAAATAAGAGAGTGAGAGAAGACAAATCTCCAAGGCCTTTCCTAGGCTAATGTTCTAAGTCTGAGAAATGCATTACTGGGTTAAGGAGCCCAAAAAAAATCCCCATATTCTAAGTGGCTATCATCTAAGGGTCATACAAGGCAACTTAAATGAACACTATTTACTATATTCTGAAATATTTTATTGCCCTACATTTTTTGTTTCCCACTTTCAACCTGCTTCAGGTGGTTGAACCTCCACCCCCATGGGCCTCTTAGAGGATTAGTGCTCCTGTGGAGATCCAATACATAGCACTTGAAAACTGTAACAAGGGAAAGTTTACAGTGATTACAATCTATTTGCCTTCACCTCATCTTATTACAGGTTATACTTGTATATTAACTTCATCATAATTCTCTGATTACCAAGGAGTTCAACTGAGGTCCTGGGTCTCTCCAGTCCTAATTAGCCTTGTCCAGCTGAGCTCGTGCAAGACTGAAACATCACTACTGTATTTCTCACTCAGCAGTGGAAGCAAGAATGATTCATTCTGGGAGCTCTGTCTCCTTTGCTGCGAACGATTTGCATACCATGCAGATTTCCATAGACCTAAGGTATGGTGAGTCCCAGAAGCAGTCTGCTTTCACTCCCTTCACCTGCTTCTGTGAGAAATGGCTGAGCATTATTCAGTAAATGGTCCCGACTGGGAAATTGACATCACTTCCTCATGGGACAGAATTTAAATCTAGACATTTTGAGAGGCAGTATGGCACCGTGGCTGTGTACATATTCTTGGAACAGGTAGGCTATGTTTTAAGCTAATGGTTGATTTTGGAAGAGTTTTCCAAGGTTTCTAAGCCTCAGTTTGTTGGTCTATCAAATGGGAATAACAATAGTACCCATTGCAGGATTATTGTGAGTATAAAATGAAATCCATAAAGTTCATGGCATATAAGAAACATTCAATATATTTTAGTTTTTGTTATTATTAATATTAATAATTGATATTTGTGGAATGATGGAATAGTAGAGAAGCAACAGAAGATTTACTTTATGAATCAGGAAATGAAGTATACAAGAAGTGACTTTATACCTTCCGTAGACGTTTGCCAAGGAACACTTACCATGACCTAGTCCCTCAGCACTTAAAACTTAATGTCTAACGCTCATCTCTGCCCCTCAAACAATAAGATGTAGTTGTTAACTGTGCCTATGGGATCAAAGAAGACTTCTCAGAGGAAGTGTCAACCATATTGGTCTTAATAAATCAGTTTCATCCTTCAACACCCCACCTCAATCTTTAAAACCAAGCTTAAGTGTCCCTCCTCCATGAAGCCCTCCTTTACTCCCTCCTTTCTGCCCAATACATGGTTAACCATTTTCTCCTCCATTTAATTTCTGTACTTTGTCTATACTGACACGTTTGCACATAAAATCCATACAAAAGGGGAGATTTCTTACTTCTCTGCCAGTTTTTTATTTCACTAGCACACAGCCCAGTATGTGGAAGACAGCAAAGACAATCAGAATCGCCGACATCTATGATGTGTGAACTGTATAGAGGCACTCTTCTAAGTTCTATATTTACATCTATTTACTTAACCTCCCCACAAATCTGTGAGGATACTGAAACATGAAGCAGTTTAGGGATTTGCCCAAGATTACTCAACAGCCAGGATTTGAACCCTAGCACTTAGGGAAAGCCTTGCTCCCAACCATTATGTAATATTTCCACATAAGTGTTCACTGGACACTTTAATGTCTACCAAGTGCTAGGCACTTTACATGTATTATTTTATTTAATTTTCACTATAGTACTCGGATGTGGGCTGTATTCTAGTGCTGAGATCTAGTACCTTTATGTACCTTGCCCAAGAACACATGAATAATAAGAAAACAGAGTTTAAATCCAAACCTGTTATCACCAGAGCCTGAAACCTAGTCTACTACCCCAATATTTCCAAAAGTGTTATGTGGGCATTCCGAGTGCTATATGAGATTATTTTTATGTGGCTTATGGATGAAGATTTTAAAAATATTATTATTTTTGAGACAGAATCTTTCTCTGCCACCTAGGCTGGAGTACAGTGGCACAATCTTGGCTCACTGCAACCTCCGCCTTCCAGGTTCAAGCAGTTTTCATGCTTCAGCCTCCTGAGTAGCTGAGACCACAAGTGCACGCCACCAAGCCTGGCTAATCTTTGGGGTTTTGTTTGTTTGTTTGTTTGTAGTAGAGATGGGTTTTTGCTATGTTGGTCAGCCTGGTCTTGGACTGCCAGCCTCAAGTGATCCACCCGCCTTGGCCTCCCGAGGTTCTGGGATTACAGACATGAGCCACCACACCTGGCTGAAGATATATTATTTTAATACTTGTATATTTGTTATAATGCATGCTGCAAAAAATGTGACTAGATACTTAAACGCATGATTTTACTGATGAAAATTCTTAGGATGAGGAGGCTGGAGTAGATTTAAGTGTTAGGTTGTGTCATTTGAAAAACTGTTAAGTAGGTGGATGTGGTGGCTCACACCTATAATCCCAGCGCTTTGGGAGGCCGAGGCAGGCAGGAGTTTGAGATCAGGAGTTTGAGACCAGCCTGGCCAACATGGCAAAACCCTGTCTCTACTAAAAGTAAAGAAAATTAGCCCGGCATGGTGGCATGTGCCTATAGTCCCAGCTGAGCTGTTTGGGAGGCTGAGGCAGGAGAATCGCTTGAACCTGGGGGGGGGAAGGTTGCAGTGAGCTGAGATCGCATCACTGCACTCCAGCCTGGGAATAGGGGAGGGGAGGGGAGGAGAAGGAAGGGGAGGAGAAGAGAGGAGAGTTGGATTATCGATATGAGAAGTTGGTGCATAGACGACCTGAGGTTCGGGAAGCTGAGTGTTATTCTTTCCTGACTCTTCAATATGTGCAAAAGATAGTAACAGAAAGAAATGTGAGAGCACTTCAGACTGTGGATAGAGCACGAGCAAAGGTGTGAAGTCAAGTTCACACAGGGTATTGTTCTGAACTTGTCTGCCTGGAATTCATGAACTTTATTCTGTAGAAAATGGAGAGCCCACAGAGATTTAGGACCAGAAGTGGATGACTCTCTATTAATATTTATCCTTTAAAGTCATTGTGTGTTTATTATCCATCTGGATTTACAATAGCTTGACAAGATCAATGGGTAAACAATATCACAAATATGTATTAGCTGACAGCTCCCTAGCCATCCTGCTCAGGAGACAGCGCTATAAAACCTGAAAGGTGATGACGCAGGCTCTGATGTGCATAAGTGATTTAGGGTCTGCCTCTACCATTTACCTGTGCACTTAACCATTTAGGACATTCTCCTCTTTTTAGAAAGTTGTTTCCAACCTCCAAGTGTGGCAATCTTGCATCTTCCTCTATTTGAAATAGTAAAACTAATTGAACAATTCATTGAACCTAATGGCTTTGGAAAAATCAATAATTGCCTCCCATTATTGATATAGTGGAAGCACATGGAAGAAATTACCCAATACAGAAATAAGGCAGTTAAAATAAATAATTCAACAAGCTGTCTGGCAATATTCAAATTTTGAACTTGAACAATTACATGGAGTTTCTTAAGTATAAATAATCAAAGAAATGCACTCAGTGCTGCCAGGGTGCACACTAACAGTACAGGAGCAAATGTATCAATTCCTGACACTCACCCCGCTGTCTGGACTGATAGAATTACACACAAAAGATGTGGTCAAGAAAGAGATTGTTGGCTGTAGGGTATGGATTGGGGTTATGTGTGGGGTTGTGCGTGGAGGAGAGATGACACTGGTTCCCAATTAGGGTGATTAGTATTTGAGATTAGATCGTGGTGTTAATAATAATATATTACAAAGGGCTTTCGCATCCACCTATATCTTGCTATAAATCAGCTAGATATTTTGCAAATGGGGAAACTGGGGACCAGCAACACGAATTGATTTATAATTTAAACTATAGCATAGGTTTGCACAGTTTTCAATTATTACTAGCTTTGACTTTTTATTACCTCCTACCTTCAAAAGAGTCTATAATACTCAAGTCTCTGTTTTCTACCTAAGAAACCTACAGTTAAGAAAGGAACTGTCATTTATTTGGTCAAGGTTGCATAGTTCAAATAGGATAGGGCTAGGATTTAAACACAGTTCAGGCTCCTAGTCCTGGGCCCCTTTATCAGACTCCTCAGTTATTGATACATCTGTTCTCAAGGCAAGGAGGTGAGGTAATCAGAAAAAACAAAGTCTGGCTGAGGACCCATGACATTCCACAGCAGAACTCGGGACCTTGGATTGAGCAGGACTTTAAGCCAGTTTTTTAGAGTGACGTGCTGCTCTGCCCAAGTTCCAATCGTCAGAGATTGAGGGAGAGGGGGGCAGATGTTTGTAACTGACAGAAACCTGGGTCATAGGTCCTGATATTCTGAAGACAAGAATTACAAAAGGATTGTGTGAGGGTATAATAAAGTGAAATGACCATACTCTTCCCTGCTACTCTTCCCCCATTTATCTCCCCTTCTCAAAATGGTTGTGTCACAGAATCACATCAGAAAGCAAGAAAGAAAAAGCATCGAGGGGATGGTCCAGTGTGGGTTGCCATTAAAGATACTCCAGGAAGCCTTCCACTCACTCATTGTTCCTGCTCACAATTGTATCCCATGAAAAATAATACGAGGTGATGCTTAACACAGCACTTAGTCCATTCCGGGCACTGTCCTAAGTGGTCTATGAATTTTAACTCATTTAACCCTCACAATAATCTATGGGTAGATACCTTTATTACCACCATTTAACAGATGAGGAAACTGAGACGTGCAAAGGGTAAGTGCTTCATAATCCAAGGCACCATAGTGGTAGAGTAAGAATTCAAATGCAGCCCAGTGGCTCTAGAACTCAGGTTGTAAACTGTGACATGATATTCCAGTGGTGAATGGCCTATGCTTGCCTATTCAGATCCATTCTACATCCGGACCACATGGTTCTGTGCCACAGAGTTAAGTGCACTGCATCAACAAGCACCATTGTCTTCTGACTTCTGCTTGAATTTGGCCAATGGGAGGCACCAACAGGAAGTCAGATGGAAGAAAGGTGGGTCGGGCAATTAGTCTCTTGACTCCCTTTCTGTCAAGGCCACAGATGCCTCCACCGGAAGCCATAGCTCCTGTTGAGAAGACCTCTCAGGTAGCTACAGCCGCAGTTTCAGCTCTATCCTGGCTCGGAAAACCCGCCTCCCATTTCCTCCCTCAGGCTTAAAGGTGGAAAGGGCTCCCAGCTCTTGTTATTGCTGGAGCTCTTCACTATCCCTTGTAGGTTTCCCTTTGCCCGTCCACACGTATGTTGTCTCTTCCTTAAACTGCCCTCAGTTTGAATGAACCACCTGTTTCAGGCTGGGATATTGACTGACACAACTGACTCTAGCAGTGTTGTTTGCACAAGGTAAGCACTTAATAAATATATGTTAGAGAAAAGAAAGAAGGAAGGCAGGGAGATGGAAAGAGTGAGACAGGGAGTGAAGGATGGAGAGGCAGGAAGGGGAGAATTAAAGGCCTCTATTAAATGCATTTAGAATACCAGTCCACCTTATTTCACCTGGATTAGTCACTGTTTCCTTAAAAAGAATAATAATTTGGGTCATAAAAGCTCTATCATAAGTTCTTTCAACATATATATTATTATGCCCACTTTACAGTTCACAAAACTGATCCTCAAAGGGATGAAATAATTTTGTATTTTGACAAAATACCTGAGCCTAGACTTAGTATGGAAATTCTGATTCCAAATCTAATCAATTTTCCTCTCATATGCTGCAATGTATGAATGTTCGGTGTCTCCTTCTTGACAATGAGCCAGATATGCACGAAGTCAAAACTACCACAGAGAAATGTCTTTCTGTTTTCAATGGCATCAACCATAATGGGAGTTTGCTTTGGGGTCCTAGCATCCTCATTGGGTTCTGCCTCTTTGTGTTTCCCTCCCACTGTTCTCTGGCTCCCCTGAACACCAATGTTAACTTTATCTTGAGAGGGAAGAAGAAAAATGACTCCAATGCTGAAAAATATATTGGTTCTATGTGCTTCCTTTCATCTCAGTCTTCCTAGGTAGCCCAAGAACCGTTTTTATAAGGCAGTATATAGCCATCCATACGGGGAGGCATTAGTGTACTTTTCCGATAGCCAACTTTGAAAATGGAGTTCTTTTTTTTAAACTTAGAGATTGATATTTGTACAGATGGGTGGCATTTGAATGTATCTCCATGAAATTCCTTAAGGACTTGGAAGGTCCCTCTGAGAAATGTTTATTTAAGAACCAAAAAGGCTATCATTTCTCTACAGCCCATTGATTTCATTCTCTAGAAGTGCATTAATCCCAGGCCCAGACAATGCCTTTAAAGTAGACTGGATTTACCGGTTAAGAAGCCGCATTTTTTTCTGACGGGAGGAAAAATTATGACTATGTCTGTGGATATTTAACATTCTAAACAACTGGCCAAAAAATGAATCTAGAAGTGGATTTTGTGAACAAAAGTCAAGACAAAAGACTGAATGAATTTTTTTTCAACTATACCAGGAAATTGTTTTATTCTCTATAGTGACTTTAAAATCAGGAATTTTTTAACTTAAAAAAAAAAAGGACAAGCAAACAGAATGGGAAAGAGAACATCTAGCCAAAAGGAGTGGATTCATTCTTTTGTGTCCTCTGTTTGACAGTAAGCTTCTTACTAGAGAAGCATTTTATTTTGCTTAGTTTTCATCCTAGCTGCTAGCACACCATCTAACATATAGGCAGTACTTATTAAATAGTTATTGAGTGAATGACTGACTGCTTAAATGAATGAATGGTTCATACAATTCTTTCTCATTTTTCATTGAAACTTCAAACCTCCAGTGAGATAGGCAGGGGCAGCAATTATTCTTATTCCCATTTTATGGAGCAGAACCTGAAGTCCAGATAGGTGATGGATCCAGATAGGTCACATCACAAATCAGTAGCAGAGCCAGTAGTAAAAACTTGGTCCTTTAATCACAAAGGCAGTTGCCTTTTCAATTTCTTCACCTAGTCTCACTTCTTTTCCTTCATTTTAGTCTTCACTTGGTCTCCAAAATTACGCTTTGGAATGGAAATGGCATTTGGGAATTGAAGGACTGAAAACAAAACATTTCCTGAATCAAAACCATGAAATCCCTAAATGAAATGGGAGGCATTGAATTCCCTGATACAGAGATCAATGTAGTAGAAGAAAAGTGAATGACAGATATGAAATTAATGGCATTTAAATTTATGCAGTTACAATAGAAAACAATTCTTCTGGAATGCCTTTCTGAGGCTTTGATATGTAGTGGTAATTAAAAGAGCTCCTTTAAATCATTTATTATAATTATGTTTTAAATGATCCAGTCCTGAATGTAGCGTGCTTTTTGTTGTTTACTGGTAGCTGGTGACATTTGGAATTGACTAGACATTTGCAATAATTTGACTACTTTTCATATACACAGAACTGAACTGCCTCTGCAACTGAAATGGAAAAGTATATCCTGTTCCCTGGGGACCCCTCACTTCCCTGCCTGCTGATCTGATAACACTCCTAGGGCCAAAAGAATCAGCAAGGGTTAAAGAAAGTTGCAACTTAAGTTCAGGCACATTCTGCAACTTTCAAAGGTAAAAAAGGTATTATGAAAAAAAGTGGAGAATGGAATAGATGCTTCAGTTGCAAGATTTGACCCTCTGTAGATCTAGGCTGATTTTGAGTGAAGTTGTCAGAGTTGGCTAAAACCTTATGCTAATGGGGTTGGAGTTATATATCCAATCCTCAAGCTAGTCGTTTTTCTCTATATATTATCTTTTATCTTTGCTTTATGATTTGTGGCTTATTGGTAAAGAAAGTAAGGCTCAGAGAGCTTAAGAGGTTTGCCTAAGACCACACAACTCATAATGAACTGGGGTTCTGGGGCTGGGGAAGGTATGACTTTTAATTCTGAGTTGAATGACTTCTCCAGCATAAAAGTGTGCCCCCATTTGAATAGCCAGATTCAGAACAGTGAGGTGACTCACTTGCTCCAGGGCACACCATGAATGGCAAGGACAAGACTTTACACAAAGTTTGTGAACAAAGTTTCAAGACAAAAGACTGGGTTTTGTTTTGTTTTTTTTTAATCCAAGCCTCCTGAGTCCACATTTAGGATTCTTTTCACTAAGGTACAGCTGCCTGGTTTAGATAAATCAAGCAGGTGCAACCTTGGGGGCTGGGTGAAAGTCATGGCTGGGTTGGTGGAAATAATCTCCTCCAAATGTGGGGCTGAGTCCCAAGGAAATGCCCACCTTTCCTGAACTCCTAAGATAATTTCTGGTACCCTTCCTGTTCATTTCCCTTCCCTGCACTTCCTCTCCTTCAGGAGGACACCCAAAGCCACCTAGAGATCACAGCATGGTTCCCCCAATGCTGACTCTTCCCTCTGCCATCTCCCCCATCTCACTCCCCAGTTTCTCTTTCTCAATCTCTCTGCCTTTCTTCTCCCTCAGACCCTAATCCTTTTCTGGAAAAGCAGGGGCTTCCTCTATGTTAACATTTGGCAAATCGCTCAACCTCTCTGAGCCTCAGGTTCTCTATTGTAAAAGAGTATCTCTAAATTGCTAATATTATTTTGAGGGCAGATCCCCAGACATATCTATATTTGTCCCTCCAGGACCCAATTTGGCTCCTATGCATAGTAAATAAATGACCAAATCTTGTAAGGTCCTTGGAAGGATTAGATGAGATAAACTGGTTTAGCATAAGTCTTCTCACATATTAAGTGCTTGCTTCATTCTTTTGTGTATGGAAAATCCACTGGGGACCTACAGCATACCAGGAATTGTTAGGAACTTTGGATACATCAATGAATAAAACAGCTACAGATTCCTGCCCGCAAGGAACTTACATTCTAAGAGGGCAAGACAGACCATAAATAACAAGCCTACTAAATTAGTAAAGTGTATAGTACATTAGCAAGTAGCAAATACTGTTGAAAAAGTTTTAAAATTCAGCGGAGAAATGGCTATCAGGTGAGGGGTTGGGAAAGCAAGTTGCAATTTTAAATAGGGTAGTTTAGGACAGTCTCACGGAAAGGTAACATTTGAGTTCAGTGGTTGATTTCCTTACCTTTGCTTTCTTCCCTCTCTGTCTTTCTGTCTTTTCCTCCCTTAATCCAAGTCCTTGGTATATAGCTCTTGTTTTCCTGACAAGATTAGAACTTTGGACAGAGTAGGCACCTAGTCATATTGAATTCTCTACAGAACTGTCTATATAATTTGCAGGGCACCATGCAAAAGGGAAATTAGGGCCCTTTGCTTAAAACTTACTATGGATTTCAAAATAACAATGGCAGAGCCTTAAACCAAGAATGGGTTCCTTCTTCACAAGTCATAAAGGTGCATGAAGTGGCTGGCTGTGGCCTCCAGAGATCTGTCATTATTGTAATTGCATTGACCCAGGACCAGTCTTTCCTGTCTCCTGTTTGACACACCATGAGGGAGCCTCCCTGCCTGCTTTCTAGCTTCACTTTGTCCTGTCCTGGACAGGAGTCAGCCTCATTTCTCACCAGTCTTCTTCACTACCCTTTTTTCCTGCCCTGCAGCTAAACCCGACACACAGGTGATGATGGATTTTTAAAGCCAGCAACTGTCCTTAGGAATCAGTAAACCTTCCTGCACTGTGAGTTTATTTTCTCCAGATTTAATAGCAAAGGAACATAAGTAGGTGGAGGGTTGAGGATTTACTTCCTTCTGATAATCAAGAGTACTCTTTCCAGTAGTGCCACTTACCTGATGAATCGTAGCAATAGGTCTCAACGCTGATGAGCCGCTCTCTGCCTGCTCAGGCTGCTGCCTCATCCGGACACTTAGCAGTCTCTCCCTACCATGCCTGGTCCAGCACTAGACTGCACAGTCGACACTCGCGGAGTTTGCCTCCAGTGCACAGCACTTCCCACTTTCCCCCTTTTCTTTACCACACTTACCCCCACCCTAATGGTCGCTAGGGCAAAGGTTTTCATCTGCATCTTCCAGGTGAGGCCATGGAGGGACAAAAACTAACCTGACCTGCATAATACCCCACAGTAATTGCCCTGGGATTTTCAACCAGATCAGCTGACTCCGCCACCACTGTTCTTCCCAAGATTGGCTTGCTATGTGTGCCTTTATTCTGCATGCCTGCCTGCTTCCTCTGAAAGGAATTGACCACAGGATTCTCATTCCAGAATGCCCTTCCCTGCCTGTACCCTTATCTAAAAATCACATGAGGTCCTGGAGACTGGAGGTTCTCAAATGCAGTTGGTCGCTTGCTCGGATGCATATTATTATGAAGAAGGAAAGATAATTCTCAAACAGGTATGTTTCCCATTGTAAGCAAACAGGAGGGACTGAAAGAAACTGTAAGGAGTGTACTTGTGATATTCACCCATCAACTATTGATTGTTTTTTGTTTTTTGTTTTTTGTTTTTTGTTTTTGAGACAGAATCTCACTCTGTCACCCAGGTTAGAGTGCAGTGATGTGATCTCGGCTTACCGCAACCTCTGCCTCCTGGGTTCGAGATTCTCATGCCTCAGCCTCCTGAGTAGCTAGGATTACAGACATGCACCACCATGCCTGGCTAATTTTTGTATATTCAGTAGGTACAGGATTTCACCATGTTGGCCAGGCTGGTCTCTAACTCCTGACCTTAGGTGATCTACCTGCCTCGGCCTCCCAAAGTGTTGTGATTACTTACAGGTGTGAGCCACTGCATCCAGCCTAATTACTAATTCTTTTTTTTTTTCCATTTTTTATTGTGGTAAGATATACATAGCATAAAACATTTTGATCATTTTTAATTACACAGTTCTGTGGAATTGAGCACATTCACATTGTTGTATGACCATCACCACCATCCAACTCCAGAACATTTTTCATCTTCCCTAACTGATACTCTATACTCATTAAACAATAATTCCCCACCCCCAGGCCCTGTCCCCTGGAAACCACCATCCCACTGTCTGTGTGTATGAGTATGACGAATATTCTACCTCCTCATGTAAGTGGAATCGTGCAATATTTGCTCTTATGTGACTGGCTATTTTACTTAGTATTATGTCTTCATGGTTCAACTATGTAGTAGCTTGTTTCAGAATTTCCTTGCTTTTCAAGGCTGAATAGTAATTCATTGTACACTTATGGAATGCTTCATTTATCCATTCATGTATCTCTGGACATTTGGGTTGCTTCCACCTTTTAGCTCTTGTGCATAATGCTGGTCATGCACAAGAATATGGGTATACAAAGGTATACAAACGTCTGTTGTGAATATGGGTATACAAACATCTGTTCCAGTGCCTGCTTTTAATTCTTTTGTGTATATACTGGACTGACTGGATCAAATGCTATGCTTAATTGTGTAAGGAACTGCCATATCATTTTCCACAGAGGATGCAACCTTTTACATTCCCATCAGTAATGCACAAGAATTCCAGTTTCTCCAACTCACCATCACTTATAATTTTCTGGAGTTTCTCTGAATAGCCATCTGAATCAGTGTGAAATTGATATTTATTGACTCTTTTATTCATCTATCTGTCTACCAAACCACAATGGGAACTTACTTTGATTCTGTAGATCAGAGAGGAAGAAAGCCCGGTCTTGTCCTGAAGGAGTTTAATGTCTCATGCGAGAGGGAAAGATCAATATTCAGAGTTCCACAACCATGTCTACCTCCCCATGCCCCAAATCTACAGGCCCATCCACTGACCTTGGTTTATAATGACTACGTATCCTTCCAAAACTCCCCCTTCAGACCCCCTTAAATTTGGAGACATCTACACTTGGTTTGAATTAGAGAAAAAAGGAAGAGTTCTCTTGCCCTCTTGGCTCTGACTAGTTGAACACATCTTCTGTCTCTCCTTCTAGGAGGAAATTTAAGGAGATTTAATGGGAGATTTGAGAGTAGCTGCTCAGGAGTTAAGAGCTTTGGAGTCAGCAGCTCTGGTTCCAGGTTCCTGCTCCACAGTTTTACGGATATGACAGTATCCTAACAGGACAAGTGTATTAATGCCCCTGAACCTCTTGTTTTCTCTCTTTCTGGGTTGTGTACAAAATTAAGTGAGTTAATATAGGCCTCCACCTATGTGACATCATCCTGAACACTTTTGCCCAGTGACAAGCATTATCTGAAACTCAGAGCACGGACTTACACCCAGTAGGTGCCCAGTTTGAGAGGAAATTAGAATTTGATGACTGATGCCTTATAACCCAATAACAGAGCATAGCAGATAAGAACCGAGACAATGATGTCCATCAGACCTGGGCACAGATCCTGGCTCCCCAGCTGCCACCTGATTCAGTTTAACTGTGCTATGTCTCTGTTTTGAAAAGCAGGGATAATAATAGTGCCTTTAATTAGATTTTTTTTTTAATTTTTTCTTTTAGAGATGGGATCTCACTATGGTGCCCAGGCTGGTATCGAACTCCTGGCCTCAAGCAATCCTCTGGCCTTAGCCTCTTAAAGCACTGAGATTACAGGTGTGAGCCACTATGCCTGGACATAAGGTTTTATATGAAACACTTAGAAAATAACAGATGTTGCCCTCACTGTTGCTGACCAAATTGTAATGTTTGTAGAAGGCAGAGATAATACAGGCAGGGATAAATCAGCTATTTGTTCCCTGCCTGCCAGCATGCCATTCTCTGTCTTCTGGAGGGCCACTGAAATATGTATTTCTAGAGACCAGGAGATTCTGTGAGGCAGGAGTGTAAACAAGGCTTTATCTGCTCTGCTCTGTCATTTATGTGGCTTCTCAGTTCTCCCCCTCCCAGTGCTCACCTGCTCCTTATCCCCAACTCCTTACCTCTGCCTGGACAGCTGTGGCCAAAGTCCTCCTTATCCTTCCTCCCTGTCAGTGCAGAGAGGATGTGGTGGGCAGCAGGGCAGACTGCTAGAGGCACATCACCTGCCGGTGGGCTCATATGTGACACCCTGTGAGCTCAGGGATGTAGGGGACTGGCTGCCTCCAATGGTAGTCAGCATGGACGACAGAGGAACATACACAGCCATTGCTTTTGGATGCCAGATCTGACCCATTCTGCATCCAAATAACATTTCATACAGGAACCGTTGCCCCACACCAGGGCAGGACCAAACTTCCTTAAGGCCACATTTTCTAGGGATACCTGCTTACCTGGTTTCCCCCTTGGAATTACTGCAGCTTAACAGTTCCCCAACCCAGTGCTCTATCTCTAATAAAATGTAAAATTACACATAAGGTATTTCATTAATTCTGGAAAATACCTAAAAGTATTATCTGCAATGAGAACACTATATGACTCACCTAAAAAGTCGACATAAGCATAATTAGTTACAACAAAAGATAAAAGACAGGCTAATAATAACGTTGACACAGCTTTTATCATGCCTGGCATGATGTTTTAAATACGTCATCTCATGGGAAATCTTACACCATAGAAAGGGGAGTGCCATTATTGATCCCATTTTGCAGACGCGGAAGATGAGGTATGAAGATGAGAAAGGTGTTCTAGTTTTCTTCTTCAGGTAGGAAGAGCAACTACTTGATTTTGGTTTCTTTTGAAAACAGGTTTCCCACAACAGGAAGAGACATAGATTCCAAAGTATCATTTTGTATAGTACCAGTAAAGCTCCCACCACCTCCTCACACTGCAACCACTGATATCACATCTCAGGGGGTGTTCTTTTAAATATTCATGTCCAACATTGTATTTGCTAAGCTAAGTTTGTGAACTAACCAAACTAAGCAGAAGAGGCTTTGGTTTTAATGCAGAAAAATAGGCACGTGTGTATCACATACAATCTCTTTACAGCACACAGATGTCACCTTTGAGCCCAGACAACACCCTGTAGGTCAGGGTTTTCTAAAGTGTCTTTAGTAGACCATCAATATCATTAACTTCTCTATAAGAAAAGAAATCCCTGGCCAAATAGTTTTTAGAAATGCTCCTGCCGAAGACTGGGCAGGAGACTTCAAGAACCATAGCATGAGGCCCACATTCTTCCTCCTACATCTGTCTGCCACCCTCCCCCACCCCACTCCCAGCCTTGAAAACGAAACCTGTCTGGTCCTTATTTATCTGCATCTCTGTGATTTGCTGAGCCAGATATTGTGAAAAGGTGACACTTAAGAGTTAAATGTAGGAATTAAGCAGGATTTTCCAACCACACTCCATTATGAGAGACAGAGGGAGAGAAGGGGAGAGAGAAAGAGAGAGGAAGGAAGGAAGGAAAGAAGGAAGCAAGGAGAAGAGGGTGAGAGACAGGGAAAAAGAGAGAAAGGAGAAAGAGACGAGGAGAGAAAAAGTGAGATTGTCTACTGTCTGTAGAGATGTGCAGTAAGATTTGTCTCTCAATACATTATGAAAGTGGCCCCAGGATCCAGAAGCCATTTATGGAACATTCCCAGTGACGCAGACAGAATCCCATTCATCATGATCACGGCGCCATCCCTGCCTCGCCTACCTGTGATTGCAGCAGATTACAGATGTGCCATCTAATAGCCAGGTAATAAGATGTGAAAGAACAGGTGACACACAGGCTGTCTTAGTCTATGCACGCCATCACTTAGCAGCACTCACCACCGACTCCTGTGGGTGCCCGCAAAGTTGTGTAAACAGCTGCTGAGCTTTAACACATCAATTATGGTTAGGAAACTTCTCGGTGGAGCAGTTAGGCCTGCCTGACATTTCTTGAAAATAGCAGTGCCTATGTGCTGGCTTGAACTTCGTGTCCCATGGCTTAATTTTAGTGTGAAATGTAAGTAAATATTTTGGAATAATGAGAGTCTGGGCACTTCCCCTTCTGGATTTCAAAGTTGAATTGCAACTGCAGTCACCTCTAGCGAAGAGTATTTCAATGGTCTCTGACTTGCTGGTCTTTGTGTTCCACATTGTTTCTCACCATCATTCTTGGTCATGGCTGCCTTAGTGTTCTTTTCATAAATTCACACTCAACTGGTCATGTCATTTTTTAAAACCTACAGAGCACTCCTTTGGATAAGCTCCACTATCCATTTTTAGCTTATGCGTCCAGTTTTAGGTCCTGGTTTTCCTTATCCCTCTGCTGCCAGAGTGATCATTCTCAAACAGAAATCTGATACCATCAGAGGCAGTTCAGGGTAGTGACTAAGACAGTGAACTTGGCAGCCAGATGGCCTGGGTTCAAATACTGATGCTGTCACTTTTGAGCTACATGATTCTGAGCAAGTTACTTAACTTCTTTGTGGTTTAATTCTCCCCATCAATAAAATGAAGATGATTAATAAGAATAGAAATTAAAGTTGTTTGAACTATTAAATGAGGATCATGTACATAAAGTTTTAAGTATATAAAGTGTTTAGAACAGCACCTGACTTAAACACTCAATACTCTTTAGCTGCAATGGTAATAATTTTATTTCCTCAAAATAAAGCCCAAGATCCTTCACTTTTATTCAAAACCTCCTTGATGTGCAGCTGCCTTTCTCTGTGGCCTCATTCTCAATTTCCATCATGTAGAACTAGGTTATATTTCCCAGTGCATCCTAGCTGTATCCTATGCCCCTTGGTACTACCTGTCCTGTTCCCATTCAATGAAAGGCTTTCCTAGTCCCTATTCCTGATGGTCAGGCACATTTCTATTTCATCTCCAGAACTCAGGCCTTTAAGCAATCTCCCTTCCACTCCTAGAGTCTGGTGTGGTAGACAAAGTGATGACTTGTTTCCTTATGCCACTATTCTGCTTTGTGCATCCCTTCCACCTTGGCTGATCACACCCTGTTACAACTTTTACTTTACCCTTCTATTTTCTCCCCTAAGTCACAAGCTCTTCAAAGTTAGTAACTACTCATCCCTGTATCTCCAAGAACTAGAACATGGACTAGATGCGCTAGTTCAATGGGAGATTACTGAAAGAACAGATAGGCCGGGCACGGTGACTCCCACCTGTCATCCTAGCACTTTGGGAAGCTGAGTCTGATGGATTGCCTGAGCTCAGGAGTTCGAGACCAGCCTGGGAAACATGGTGAAATCCTATCTCCACTAAAAATACAAAAACATTAGCCAGGCGTGGAGGTATGTGCCTGTAGTCCCAGCTACTCGGAAGGCTGAGGCAGGAGAATTGCTTGAACCTGGGGGACGGAGGTTGCAGTGAGCCGAGATTACACCACTGCACTCCAGCCTGGGCAACAGAGTGAGACTCTGTCTCAAAAAAACAAAAAAGAATAGATAAATGAATTTCTTCAGCTAGATGTAATAAGCCTGTTCTCTAATCATAGTGGTAATAATAATATTATTTAAAGTGTATTTACCAAGTGCTAGGCCCTGAACTAAATGCTTCTCTTTCCTTATCTAATACAATGTTCCCAAGTAGTCTCTGAAGTAGTGTCAGCCATCAGATCCCCACAAAGACCATCAGAAATACCTGCTGATTAAGCAAAGCTGTGTTAATGAAACTACTCTTGCAAGGAGAGTACCACCTTAGCCCAGTGTAAATAGTATCTCTGAAGGGGAAAGTCAGGGGAAGGCAGGTATGAAGTTTTAGGGCCTGGAGAATTGGTTGGGATTGAGTAGAGTATACACCATCATGACTTTGGGTTGGTGGGCCCAGCGAGGTGAGGATTCTCATGTGAGTCTTGGAGAGCATGCTGTGAGTCTTGATAAGCTATTTTAATTTGTTCTCATTTTTATCTTCCAAAAGCAAGTATTCCTGGAGCAAGTAATCATTCCTGCTTGATTTCAGAATTGTTAAACAGAGATAGGAAAATAGATTAAGTCATGGTTCATAGTGCTATTATCATGGCTTTCCCAAGATGAGGGAAACTAGCCCATGGCTAGTAAATGATCCGTCAGGAACCACACCCAGGTTTGTATTAGGCCACAGCCCTTGTACTTGACCACTGTACTGTGCTCTCTCTCCTGGCACTAAGTTTACATTTCTTTGACTGCACCTAGCACTTTCTACCGTGTATCAGTTACTTGGGTAACTTGTACTTGGGTAGTCTTACAGTAGTGGATAACTTGCTTGCATTCATTCATCTGTATATTGATTCCTTCATCATTTAATGAGCATCACCTATGTGGCAGACACTGTGCCACATAGGTGGCACTAAGGAGTGGGGGATAGTCACCCTCTAGAATTCCAGGGAGATGGGGCAGTGGGAGAATTGAGGGAAGCAGGCCAGCTTGGTAGAGCTGCTCCCCTTCTTCTTTCTTGACCCGCAAGAGGCTGGGCTGCACTCTCAGATGGGTCTGCTCATGGCAGGAAGATCTTAGTCTGGGAGCTCAGACAAAGAGAAAGAATGGGCCTCCTGGGGGAGAAGGGAGCCCGCAAGATGACCCAAGGCTGTGCAATTTGTAACATGACTATTTCCCATTAAGCTTCTGATTTTTAATAAAATTACCAAACTCACTCATTTCAGAATTTCACTCCTGGTTTGATGCAGGGAGCATGCAAAAGTTAATAGGCATTCTCCAGGGAGGCGCAAGGCAAAAGAATTGGTAAGACAAAGCAATCTGCTACATCTGTCAATTTTCCCAGTGACTAAGGGCAGGATCTCTCCCTCTGAGGACTTCTTCTGTCCCTTTCTTCCTGCCTCCCCTCCCCTCCCCCGTTCCCTCCCCTCCCTCCCTCCCTCCTTTCCTTCCTTCCTTCCTTCCTCCCTCCGTCCCTCTCTCCCTCCTTCCCTCCCTCCCTCCCTTCCTTCCTTCCTTCATTCTTTCCCTCCCTCCCTTCCTTTCTTTCTTCCTCCTGCACCATCTTGATCCTCAACAGCTCCTGCTCAGAGAATTTGAAAGTGTAAGTGAAAACAGAATGCAAATCAGAATGATCCTACATTTAAAATCAAGAATGAACTACCACCACCAATTACTACCCTGGCTTGTCCATCCATCAGCAGGAAGTTCACTTACCCTTGTCTCTGATTCATAGCTATAAATGTTCTGCATTTCCTTCCTAGCTAATCTTCAGCTTTTATTTTGACAGGATTGAAACAGAAAAACAGGCAGAAAGAAAGACTAAACTAAAATTGGAATTGAAAATAGTTACAGGTTTTTTTCTTGAATATGAAATGCTACTAGCTGAAATAGAATGAAGCCCACAATAGTTTTTGCTTCACTCATCTGCCATTTTAACAAACTTCTACAAGCTGGAAATCACAAAGGGCCAATCAATAACATTGCTAACAGAACCCTGAGAGCAGTAGAAACAAAAAAAAGCCATGTGGGTTTATCCCCCAGAAAAATGTAGCCACAATCAGCTAATTGGGAGCACCACATATCTGCATACAGGAACTAATGATAAGAGAAACCAGGGACAAGGGCTTGGGGGAAAAGAAAACAAAACTCTGCTTTGATGACCGCAGGCTTTCCACATCTCCACTCCTGCCATTTGTCTGTGGATGCAGAGAATTCCCTGTGAGTGTGAGAAAAGCTTTGTACTAGCCAAGCTAGCCTGAGAGAAGGCTCTGTCCTGCAAACCCAAAGTTGTCTTCGTGAAGGATAAAATACTCTTTCTGAATTTGGTATAGGGTTTGAGAGCATAAGACAGAGACAGAAGCAAACAAGCACAGACAAATGGCATAAGGCTGTGAAACAGGCACGCCTTCATAAACAGACATATCAGAAAAAACATTCATATGAGTACATAGAACTAAAAATACATATAATAACTGACATTTGTTAAGCATGTACTCAGACAGAGCGAAGTGATATTCTAAGTGAAGTAAGCAAAGAACAGAGAGTTTAAGAAACGTGTCCATGATCACGCAGCTCATTTGGGGAGCTTCAAGTCTACTTTAGCTATGAAATTTAAATGAAAAAAAAAGTTTTCTAGTCAAAAAGTTGACTAGAAAATTAGACAAGTTGACTAGAATTAAATTTGGAGGGGCTGGGAGCTAAGAATCGGGCAACTAAGATGGCAATATCAGTGGTAGAGTAAGGAGCTTGGTTTTTATCCAGCAGGCCATGAAAAGCCATTGAAAGTTTTTGGAGATGGGAGCAACATACTCACATAGTGCACTGAAATGATCCCTCTGACAAGGCTGTCTTAGATACCTTCGAGTGGGGGGTTAGCTGTTCTTCTCTTAGTTGAGGAAATTTAGGGCTTGGGACAGATGACTCAGGTGATCTGAGTCCCACAGGCCCAAAGCTACTCCTGCTCAATGTAGCCTCAAACCTATCATTTTGCTTCGTATGTCAGTGCCAGCTGGCAGGCCTGTTGCTCTCACCTTTCTCCTTCTAGATAACTCTTTCTTGCCCATCAGTCACACATGAGTGCCCCAGTCCCCTCAATTGGAAAAGCAGGTATGAAATGACATTGCAAAATTATGCAAAGATATTATGGATTATATCGCATTGGACATGAGATTGGATAAACTCATTGGAACCACTTCTCAGGCTATACAGAGATGAAAAATAGGCTTCACTCTCACATTCCTTATCTAATCAATGGGTGTTCACTGCTAGGAATACTGTGTTGAGAAGTTTGAGAGGGTGCTAAGCTTAAGTCATGATGACAACATTGTGTTTATTATTCAAGCCTTTTAAGGGCACAAGAGAGGCAAGTGGTAGGTAGCATATACGCCAAGTATTTGTGACTGAAGCTACTGGAATAACCCAAGTATGTCCTCTGTCTCCTTAGGGGTGCTTTTTTATTCTTATGGCTGCCCTTTTCCAGCTTCATCATGGAGCTAGAGCATATGACACACTCAGCTCACCAGCTCACTACCTCTTCTGTGTATAGCATACTTATTGCTGTGGGCTTTACATAAAGTGTGAATTGCTCCCTGCTTTCCGGATGTTGCACCTATTCTTTTGAGACAACACTGATGAGAAATGGTCACATTGCCTGTGTGTTAGGAAGGCAAAGTTGGTTCTTGAAGTTCCGCACATCAACACTGACCTGGTTTGGAGAGACTCCATGCCACTGAGAGCCTTTGGAAGACAGTAGGGTAAGGTATAAAATAGCACTGGTTGAAAATCCTGCCTTGGACAAGTTACATATCTCCTCTGTGTTTGATGTCTTCATCTTTGTAATTGTAATGGGAATCATAATGGCAACAACACAGGAGTTCAGATCTTAACAGTCTACTCCCTTAACCAACTGGACAGATTAATCAACATTCTGCCCTCCTTCCACAAAGCACATAGATGGATGCCCACAGCATGCCAAATGCTTCTGGCTAGGAGCCACTCTCTAGTATACCCACTCTCTTCTGCTGCAGGTGACCAACTACTGTCCCCAGTCCCATTTCCTAAGAAGCTCCTGCTGTCCCTCAACCTAGAAGCTGCTCTATATAGTGGCTAAGAGCCTGGATTCAGAACTCAGATAGCCTGGGCTCAAATCCTGCCTCTGTTACTTACTACTGGTGTGGCCTTGAGGGGATGACAACCTCTCTGTGCTCAGTATCCTCATTTGTAAGATGAAGACTTTAATCCTATAATCCTGTCTATTTCATAGGGTGCTTGTAGGGATTTCATGAGTTAATATTTTTAAAGTGCTACCATAGTACTTGGCGCATACTAAGTGTTAACTACGTTTTTGGTGAAAAGTCTGGCACAGAGTAGATTCTTATTTATCAGATCCACCTTTTCTTCTGAATTTATTTAAGTTCAATTTTTTTTATAGTTTGCTTCTCTGTATACATCCAAAGATGCTGCATTTTTCAACTGCAGGCAACCGTATCACTGGTAGGGTGTGATCTCCAGTGGCAGGAATTAGATCACTCAATTTTCTTGCCTTCATAAGCATATCCTTTGTTTATGGCATCACCAAACATGAGTGGCCACATTTGACAAGGTGGAGTTGCTTGAGGAAGCTGACTGGGAAGAGAGGGCGGCTGCAGGTCAGAAATCAAGAGCCAAGGGAGGTCTGGGTGTGAAAAAAGTTGACTAGAAAATTATAACGTCAATATCAGCAGACAGGCTAATGAAGGACTGCAATTTGTAGATGCCTATCTCTCACTTTCTCTCCCTTTAAGGGAGATGGCGTATGCTAATCAGGATCCTCTGAGCCTGGCCCAGGGCCAGTGCAAGTGATTTAAGACATGTTTCAAATACGAGAGGGTGATTTTCCTACTTTGACCAAATGGTGACCTTTAAATATTTAAAATCTCTCTAGACAAACC
The DNA here is from genome assembly GCF_000951045.1 of Mandrillus leucophaeus. NCBI lineage: Eukaryota > Metazoa > Chordata > Mammalia > Primates > Cercopithecidae > Mandrillus > Mandrillus leucophaeus. The sequence goes on along the minus strand of NW_012101365.1, from coordinate 7,489,782 downwards.
AGACACCAGTAAGACAAGGAGAAAACTGGAAAGAAAGTGGTCAGACCCTGAAAGAAATAAGACTACAGGAATGAAGGAGGATGACAAGAAAAAAAAAAAAAAAAACCCTCCTATTTATGTACCATGTGATAGGTATTGTGCCAAGCACTTAATATTATCTTATGTCCCACTACAACACTATTAGGTTAATATTGATATCCCCATTTTACAGATGAAGACATAGGCCTGGAGATCCCAGCAATACACAGGTTCCACATGGAAGTGCTAAGATAAATTCCCAGGACCATCTGATTACAGCCTTGCCATCTTCCTCTTATACTGCACTCTCTTCATGCCGGGATTAAAACAGACCTTGGGGACACCTCCCTGTTATTGTTATTGGCAGTATGGGGCAGTGGTTAGCAGTCAGATACCGAGGGCAATAAGACATAAACTCTATTCCAACCTTGACTGCATCCCACCTCTGAAATCTTAACTGTCTCAAGTACTCTGAGCATTGGTTTCTTCATCTGTGCTATGAAACCCACGCCATAGGATTGCTTTGAGTAGGGAATGGGATCATAGATGGAGAGTGTGACCCATAATAAAGTGATAGAGACCATGGTGTGCAGTGCATCGGAGTGTGCAGGACACAGAGTCATTCCCCTAGTGCTTTTAGTTTTATTGTTAATTTAGTTAATCAGCTTAGGTAGGCTGGTCTTATTAATTTTGTGTAATTCTGAGATTCTTGAGGATTGTGACCCTAATTTAGAGAATCATCAAGATTCCAGAGGGAAACAGAGAAGCCATTGAAGCCTAACCCCACGTTTTATAGATAGGAACAACTAAACATCAAAGAGAGAAGTAATTTGGCCAGGGTCATGTAGAATGATAAGTAACAGTTCTGATATAACACCTATCATACTTTCAGATATATGGAAAATAGTTTTTAAGAAATACTCAATTATGTTTTCTTAGTTTCCTTCAAATCTCATGGTATTTCTCATTCACTAACTGGTTGAGTGTATTAGTTCTCTCTCACACAGCTATAAAGATACTACCTGACACTGGGTAGTTTATAAAGAAAGGAAGTTTAATTGACTCACAGTTCCACACGGCTGGGGAGGCCACATAGTGGCCTTCGTAGTGGAAGGTGAAGGAGAAGCAAGCACCTTCTTTACAAGACCACAGGAGAGAGAGCAAAGAAGGAAGTGCTATAATTTTAAACCATCCAATCTCATAAGAACTCACTCACTATCAGGAGAACATCAGAGGAAACGGCCCCCATGATCTAATCACCTCGCACCAGGTCTCTCCCTCAACACGTGGGGATGAAATTCAAGATGAAATTTAGATGAGGACACAGAGCCAAACAATATCATTGAGGAACTTATTAGGAGATCACATCTGAACTTGGGGGAAGCCTTCTTGGTGACCTTGGCCCACCTCCCTGTGGTTTATGGTTTCTTTTTTAACTGCACAAACCCTGCTTCAATTTTCTCCAGGGGAAGCCAGAAAATTAGCAGCCATGCTGGCTCCTGTAAACAGCAGAGCATTTTTAAAAGGAGAACAGGGAAGAGTGTTAAATGTTGTGGTTATTTGTGGCATTTCATCAGCCAACAATGTAAATTAAATTAATTAAAAAGCATTGTACATTTCTAATTCCAACACTGGATTCACTCAGTGGCCATGGAAATTTTGAATAATGGATAATAGTTTTCTCTAATTTCTCAACATATGTTTTTTCACTTACACAGCTGTGAAAAAAATTATATTTATATTTTTGTTGATGCATAATTTCCAGCCTGAAAGCAGAATTCATATTAGCATTAAACTGCCAACAGGTGTCATCATTTTTTTTTTTTTCCTTTTTCTGGTGAGCTGGAATAATCTCCTTTTTGGCAGGAAATCAGTATTTTTTTCACAGTCACTTCTGCATCCTTAAGAATGCCTTTAAAATTATTTTCTACTTGATGAAACACATCATCTCAAGGCTTCATTATTTTCACCCTGGTGTTATCTGATTGAATATTTCAATCATGAAAAATATGGGAGATTTGAGTAAACCAAAACTGCATAGTAATACAACTGGGGATATTGATAACATTTTGAAGATTTTTTGCTAAGAAATATCCATGACTTTACCTGACTTGATTGCATTGTAAGCCTGGATTCTGTATATTTTAACTATTGATTAGAACATATCTTTTAGATACAAGATAATCAAGTGAAACGTAACTGATTCCTGCATTTCATTCAGGAAGATCTGTAGAAGAAGAAACAATCCCATGACAATGGCCAGTTTCTTCAGAATTGCCTGTTTCAGTCATCAAAAAAAATTCTTCTGGACACCAACAGACTTTAAGGATACAAAACGAAGTGGAATTAAAGTGAATAGTTATCCTGAAAGTTAATTCTTCTTACTTCTGTATTCCTCCCCGTTTAGCATCACATCATCCATCTTTATCCCCCTTAACCCAACCACCATCCTAGACTATTTCTTTTTATTTTTTCTGATTAATTTTTAATTTATAATAATCACATATTTGTACATATTTATGGAATGCAGGTTGATATCTTTATACATGTATACATTGTGTAAGGATTAAATGCGGGTAATTACCACATCAGTCACCTTAAACATTTATGATTTCTTTGTGGTGATAACATTCAAGATCTTCTCTTCAAGCTACCTTGAAATATACACTACATTGTTATTAGTTGTAGTCACCCTACTATGTAATAGAACACAAGAACCTGAAGTCCAAGAAGGAAGAATAAAAGAAAAGAAAAACACCACCAGAACTTATTCTTCCTATCTATCTATAAATTTGTACCCTTGACTAATCTCTCCTGGTCTTCACTACACCCTCCCCACTATTCTACTCTCTACTTCTATAAAATTAACTTTTTTAAGATTCCACATATTAATGAGATTATTAGATTTTTGTCTTTCCGTGCATGAGTTATTTCCCAACTCATAACCTAACATAATGTCCTTCAGGTTCATCTACATTGCCAAAAATGACAGAATGTTATTTTTATGGCTGAATAATATTTCATAGTGTGTATGTGTACATATATATACACACACGCATATATGTATACATAAATATGTATTTATATATAGTTACATTTTCTTAATCCATTTATCTGTAGATGGGCATTTAGGTTAATTTCTTATCTTGGCTATTGTGAATCACACTGTAATAAACACGGAGGTGCAGATATCTCTTCAAAATACTGATTTCATTTCCTTTGAATATATGCCCACTAGTGGAACTGCTGGATCATATAGTAGTTCTAGTTTTAATTTTTTGAGGAACCTCTGTACTATTTTCCATAATGACTCTACTATTTATATTCCCACCAACAGTACCTAAAAGTTCCCCTTTCTCTACATCCTCAGTGGCATTTGTTATTTGTCATCTTTTTTGTAATAACCATTCTAACTTGGATGAGATGATATCTCATGATGGTTTTAATGTGCATTTCCCTGATGAGTAGTAATCGTGATCATCTTTTTCATGTATCTGTGGGGCATTTGTATGTCTTCTTTCTTTTCTTTTTTATTTTTATTTTTATTTTTGTTTTTAATGTTTGAGACAGAGTCTCGCTCTGTCGCCCAGGCTGGAGTGCAATGGTGCGTTCTCGGCTCATCACAACCTCTGCCTCCTGGGTTCAAGCAATTCTCCTGCCTCAGCCTTCCGAGTAGCTGGGATTACAGGCACCCACTACCGCGCCCGGGTAATTTTTGTATTTTTACTAGAGATGGGTTTCACAATGTTGACCAGCCTGGTCTTGAACTCCTGACCTCATGATCCACCCATCTCAACCTCCCAAAGTGCTGGGATTACAGGCATGAGCCACCGTGTCTGGCCCATTTGTATGTCTTCTTTTGGAAAATTTCTATTTAAGTCTTTTGCTCATTTTAAACCTGATTAGTTGCTTTTCGGCTATTGAGTTGAAGTTCCTTATAAATTCTACATATTAACTTGTCAGATATATAGCTTGCAGATACTTTCTCCCATTCCGTAGGTTGGTCTCTTCACTTTACTGATTGCTTTATTGGCTGTGCAGAAGCTCATTAGTTTGATGTAATCCAATTTGTCTATTATTGTTTTTGTTGCCTTTGCTTTTGACATCTTATTTTTAAAATCCTTGCCCTGTTCGATTTTATGAAGTATTTCCCCTGTGTTTTCTTCTAGTAGTTTCACAGTCTGAGATTTTTACATTTAAGTGTTTAATGCATTTAGAGTTGATTTTTGTATGTGGTGAGAGATAAGGTTTTCTTTCTTCTGCATGTGGATATCTAGTTTTCTCAGCACCACTTATTGCAAAACTGGCCTTTCCCCAGTGTGTGTGCTTGGCACCTTTGTTACAAATCAGTTGACTATAAATACATGGATTTATTTCTGGGTTCTGCATACTGTTCCACTGGCCTATATCTCAGTTCTTATGCCAGTAGCATGCTATTTTGGCAATATAGTTTTGTAATGTATTTTGAAGTCAGGTAATATGATGCCCCAGCTTTACTTTTCCTCAAGATTTCTTTGGCTATCTAGGGTCTTTTGCATTTTCACATGAATTTTAAGGTTCTTTTTATTTCCATTTCTGTGGAGAATGTCATTGGGTCAGGCGTGGTGGTTCACACCTGTAATCCCAGCACTTTGGAAGCCCAAGGCAGGTGGATCACAAGGTTGGGAGCTCGAGACCAGCCTGGCCAACATGGTGAAATCCCATCTCTACTAAAAATACAAAAAAATAACTGGGCGTGGTGGCAGGCGCCTGTAATCCCAGCTCCTCAGGAGGCTGAGGCAGGAGAATCGTTCGAACCCAGGAGCAGAGGTTTCAGTGAGCCAAGTTCATACCATTGTACTCCAGCCTGGGCAACAGGGCAAGATTCCATCTCAAAAAAAAAAAAGAAAAGAAAAAAGGAAAAAAAGAATGCAATTGGTATTTTAATAGGGATTGCATTGAGTCTGTAGATTGCTTTAGGTAATATGGACATTGTTAACAATATTAATTTTCCCAATTCATGAACGTGGGCTATCTTTCCATTTATTTGTGTCTACTTCTTTTTTTTTTTCATGATTTTATAGTTTTAAATTGTAGGGATTTTATTTTTTTACCTCTTTGGCTAATTTATTTCTAGGTATTTTTTGGTAACTGTTATAAATGGGATTATTTTTCTTGATTTCTTTTCTAGATAGTTCATTATTGGCATTAGAAATGCTACCAATATTATATGTTGATTTTGTATCCTACAACTTTACTAAATTTATTAGTTCTCACAGTCTTTTAGTGGAGTCTTCAAAGTTTTCTGTACGTATATATCATGATGTTGTCTGCAAATAGAAACAATTTGGCTTCCTTTTTTCCAATTTGTATGCCTTTTACTTTCTCCTGCCTAATTGCTCTGGCTAGAACTTCAAGTACTATGTTGAATAAAAGTGGTGAATGTGGGCATCCTTGTCTTGTCCCAGATCTTAGAGAAAAAGCTTTCAATTTTTCATTATGATGTTAGCTGTGAATTTGTCATATATGGCCTTTATTGTGTTAAGGTATATTTCTTCTAAAACTAGTATGTTGAGCACTTTTGTAATAATGCAATGCTGAATTCTATCAAATGCTTTTTCAGCATCTATTGAAATAATCATATGGTTTTTGTCCTTGATTCTATTAATGTGATTTACCATGTTCATTGATGAGCATATGTTGAACCATCTTTGCATCCCTGGAATGAATCCCACTCGATCATGGTAAATGATCTTCTTGATGTATTGTTTAATCTGGGTTGCTAGTATTTTGTGAAGATTTTTGCATCTATGTTAATCAGGTATATTGGCCTGTAGTTTTCTTTTTGGTGTGTGTCCTTGTCTGATTTTGGCATCCAGGTAATGTTCATCCTGTATTATTTCCAAATGTTCTTTAACTGTTCCCTTTTCTTTTAGTCTTGTTTATCACTCCCCAGCCCCCAACACCTTTTCCCAATCATAGCTTTACACCATGACTCAGTACTTCTATAAAAAAGCACATTTAATCTGGTCTCTGTCTTGCTTACCACCCTACAAGGACTCTCCCTTGACCTGAGAATAAACTTGGAATTCTTGATGTACACACAAAGTTCTTTATTATCTGGTCCCCTTTGCCCCTAATTCTTTTTCCAGTGTCATTCCCAGTTACTCACCTCTTCAACTCTATTGTGCAGCGATGTGGGGCTTCCTGGAGCTCCAAGAACAAATATGGAGTTCCATTTCAAGTTCCAGTAACTGTTCATGCTTCCTCCTCTGCTTGGTTGCCCCCATGCTATACGTCTCCAGAATATCTTCTTCAAGACCTAGCTCAGGGGTCTTCTCCCCAGCAAAAGCTTCCCTGTTTTATTAACAGCAGTGTTATCACCCTGAGGTGATAACCTTACCACAGATAGACTGATATTTCACGTTATCTTTTAGTTCAAGAGAAAACATGTCATAATAGTTCAGAGCTAGGGTTCAAAAGCCAGATTTCCTGGATTCACTTCCCAGCTCTGCCATTTACTAGCTATGTGACATGGGTTAAGATACTCAGCCTCTCTACACCTTGGTTTTCCCATCGTAAAATGAGTAAAAATAATTATACTTACTTACCTGATAGGCTATTTATGAGAATTAAATGAGATAATACATGTAAATTACATAAAACAGGAGCTGGCAAGTAGTAAATGCATAGCTCATTATTGATAGATTTCAGTTCTTATCTGTATAACTTTATTGTATTTGTTTATCATCTACTTCCCCCACCAGACTGAGAGTTCTCTGAGGGCTGGAATGTAGTTCTATCATCTTGTATCCTGAGTGCCTGGTACTGTGCCTGACATATAACAGGTGCTTAGGAACAGATGTAGGTGGAATGAATGAATAAATCAATACAGACAGACAATCTGGAAGCTCAGCAAACAAAGAAACATTTCCCCCGTCAGTTATGTAATGTAGTTTTTATGTCTCTGACACTTCTTACATTTTCTTAACTAAAAAACTCCTCTTTTCATGATTACTAGGCTAAAACATGGGATGAGTGTTTGCTGCACATTTGCAAGAGTCCAACATCCATACTCTGATCCAAGTTGGTTTGAGTCCAACATCCATACTCTGGTGGCCTGACTTGTTCTATTTTACTTTCCTTTGCCATTGCCAAAATGAATATCCATTGATGGGATTTGTAGTATTCATCACATGCAGCCACCAGATGGATCTGAATAGTTTCTCTAACAACCAATTTGCATTTGGATTTTGCTTCCAAAATGCCTTCCCATTATAGCTTCCCTTTGCCTTCCATGCACTCCACCATCTTCCCCTCTTTTCTGAAGCCCGTACCTCTAATTTTGGAAATCATGGATCAATTTGGTACAACCAAGCTGCACAGAGTTAAAACAAGGACTGTAATTTGTTGCCAAATCATGACTTGCTCATATATTTCAGCTTGTACCATGTAACCTATCAAATTTATTATAATCTTCTTTTGCAGAGGGTCCCCAAGGTATGGTTGCAGGAGTGATTGTTTTCTCCCTACCTCTCCTAAGCCTTCATCCTTAGGTTATGTTGCCTAGTGGGCATGGTTCTTGAGCTGAGATCTTCTTGTTAAGGATGTTATGCTTATTTGGGGCTCATGTTAGGTTTCACGAACTTAAATGAAGAGTAAGTAATAAATTCATAGAGGAAATTGGGTTAGCATGTGATTAACATCCCGGCTGATGCAGATGAGTGTACCAATGATGGAAACATGTGCTTGTATCATGATGAAATGCAGATTAGAGGCCCTGGAGCCAACCCAAGGAAATTAGCCCAAAACTGTTTCATCTCTGTCAGTTTTAATCTGATAGAAAGAAAGCGTGCTTTAGTGCAGCGAGAAAAATGTGAATGCCTGATATAACCAAGTGGCACTCTATCTTCCATTAAGATGTTATGAAAATACTCTCATTGTGGTACAGTAGAAAATATACTGGAGTATAACTTGAAAGACCTGAATTAAAATTTCATCTTGGTCACTAACTTATGCTGTGAGATCTTACAGGTCTTAAGTTTCTGTGTCTGTAAAATGAATGTTCGTGGTTAGACCAATGGTTTTCAATAGATTTCTCCTTCACAATTCAGGTAAAAATAATATTTACACACTCTCCTGAGCAGCCCCAGAATTGCACACAATTACCCATATACTATATATATAGCTCAGTCCCTTTCCTTCTGCTCAAGTGAGCATATCAGAGCACATGAGTGAGACTGACATTTTAAGATAACCTTGAATCCTGTTCTAATTGAATTAAAACATTAAAAAAGCAAATAATTTGGAATATTGGGTACATCATTATTAATTTTTAGAAGGTGATTTGCTACACAATTCCGAAAAAGTATGTTACAAAACTTGACTCAATTATCTCTAAACGATTTTAACTGTCCCTTGTGATACAGATATTATTTTTTATCTCTATGAGTTAATCAAGGTACCAGCAGAGAAAAGTCCTAAGCCTTGAGTCTTTAGCTATTTGGAATAAAATTACAAGGAGTACATTTTTGTAGGTAGGCCTCACTTTGGTGGGTATTCTCATTTCCCCTTAGAAAATTTGTGGCAATAGTAACTTCTTGATTCTTATGTTGATGTGCTAAGCAGAGCCGTGTTTCTAAAATGAAATAATAACGTGTCACTTAAAATAAGATGGAATACTTTTTAAAAATTCAATATATATAGTACTTGACCAAAAACAGTAGTGAGTCATGTTTTGAGGTGTCTCATAAAAAATTTATCTGCAGGGGAAAACTCCAAATGTTTGTAGTATGGTGGCTATTAAAATTCTGAATAATATAGGAAAAAAATAATATAAAAGCTGCCAAAGGACTATTGAAGTTCAGTATAAAACTTAAATATAAAAATTACCTATACAATTTTTGATTTCCAACAACACGTTAGTCTAGATAACCTGAAAAAGCTTTACACTATACCTGGATAACATTAACCTTTGTTTTTCTTCTGTTTCCATAGACATGCCTCTTATTAAAAATCAGTTTGCCTTCATCACATGTAGAGGCCTAGCCCATCTGCAGTGCCATCTCCTGATACGGGAAACAGCTGTTTAACTGAACTGATCTAGTTTCAGGACTAGGAAACTGACTAAAAAGATATGGGGCAGTATATTTAAATCTACTCTTTCCTGCTTATCCCAATCTGTCTTTCTAACAACCTACTCATTAACTTATAGTCTGCTGTTCACTTAAGTGCTGTGCTAAAACTGTGGATGAGAGTACTAACGTGGTTGTCATGCGAGCCTTGACCAGGCACCAGTGAGTACAGGCAAAGAGCTGCAAAGCAGCAGTTTCACTCCTATTCCCCTGGAGCCAACTGCTATCCCCACCACTGCCCCTGTCAGCCGGAAGAAGCTGGAGTAGGCTAGGCCTTTTTCCATCTCCATAGCCCACACCTTAAGAATAAGGTTTTATGAAATCCAAAGGGAGGGATTGAAACTACCTTTGCAAAATTATGACAGTAAGATAAATCCGACTTGGCTGACTCTATCTTGCTTCTAGCCTCACAGGCTGGCTGTCTTTGCTCATTTCTAGACTTAGGCCAAGCTAACTTTGGGAAACATTTAGTTTATAGTTTAAATGATAATAGGCCTTTGACAAAACTCAACTGCATTTATAAAACTAACGAAAGGATATCAGGTTAGGAGGATGCGTGAACCAATTTTGCTAAGGTGTAGAGATAAATGATTACCAGCCATTATTCCTGAGGTCACAAGACATGTAATTTCCACAATTACTCCTGCAGATAACATCGCTATTGTAGAATCTAAGATTGGCCTTTTGAGATGTCTTTTCAGGTTTTTGCATTTCTGACAACCAATAACTCCACCTGGAGCAGCCACCTCCCCGACCCTCCTGCCTGCCCCAATCTTGGACCTGTCCTGTGGCCCCACACATAAGGGGACTCCCTGGCCTACCATCCTTGAGAAACCCTAGCCTTTGAATTTTTGTGGAGATTGAGTTGAGTAACAACTTTGTCTTCCATGTGTCATGCCTGGCCTCTTGTCTATTAAACTCTTTCTTTATTCCACACACACACTAAAAACCTGGATAAAGTAAACCCTGCATGCAAGACTGAGTGCACAAGAAATAAAGGGAAACTACAAGAGTCCTAAAGCAAAGAATGACCCCCCTGCAAGAAAAAAGGATAAAATTAAAAAAAAGTCAATTAAAATAGTGACAATAAAGCCATAAGATGGAGAGAAAAATTTCCAGTCCCAACAACTTGGGGACATAGGTTTTAAGTCAACTTTGGGAAAACCGACTAGTACTTAAGCTCTCTCATGGTGCAACTCGGAACATGCTCATAAAGCCTGACTCTGTATAAAAGACGGTCTTAAGAAAAATTCACCTACGGAATAAACAACAGTGAAGTTTGTACATCTTATTTTGAGTTACAGATGGTGAAAACTTTTTCTTTAAGAACTTAGAATCATGGAATTAGACTAGAGATTTTATTGTACACTATTCCATAGTATGAAACTCTAAACAAAACAAAAAATTGACCCTGAGACACCAGGCAGAAGTAAGCAGAAAACCTATGGAGGTATACACCTTCAACCCAGGCTTCACAGGATGTCCACAGACAAATGTAATGATGAAATCAAAATCCAGAATTGCAAAAACATACAAGGAAACAAATTAACCTGGGTGAGAGTCAGTAGGCACTAAACAAAAACATTAAACACCCAATAACTTCAGGTGATATTGATACAGGAGCTAGAAAGAAATTATTTAGGAAGATAGTGAGTGTAAAAGGAGTCCTCGGCAAGGCTTCCCTTTTAATAAAAAGCAGCCCCCAAATCATTTCTTTTCTAACAGAGTAGCCAGAAAAATCAAGCCTCAAAAGTAGAAAAGCAAGCTGAAAGCTTGCACGGATGAATGCCGGCAGCTGTGCCAATAAAAAAGGGCTACCTGGAAGCCAGGTATGTTGAACATGGAGGCTCCATCTTCCCTTTTGTCACCACCTGTACAGGAAGGAACAAGAAACATAGCGCCATCCAGGTAGGGAACCCATCTGCATAATAAAAGTGGGGGGTGGACAGATTTTCACATGCTATGCAAATGGCACACCTGGTCCAACCAATCTTGTGTGTAAGTCAGACACCACCTCCTCAAGCTCATCTATAAAATCTCCTGCATTCCACTGCAGAACCAGCAACCCATTTTCTCCGGGACCCTTCTCTGTAGCAAGAGAGCTCTTCTCTTTCTTTTACCTAATAAACTTCCACTCTTAACCTCACTCTGGTGTGTCTGCGTCCTTGTTTTCTGAGGCCGTGAGGTAATGAACCTCGGGTATTACCCCAGATAATAACAACTTCAATATAAAAGTTGAACATATATATATATAGAGAGAGAGAAAGAGAGATAAGAGGGAGGTTTAAATTAATAAAATCATAAGTGAGAATTGAAAATTTTAAAACAATGAATAAGAAAGCATGGAAAAGGAAAAGAAAAAAATCTTTGAAATTACCAAATGGAATTTCTCCCAATGTAAACTATAGTCATTAAAATAAACTCCATGGCTAGATTAAATAGTAATTCAGATATAGTTGGAAATATAACTAGTGAACTGGAATACAGAAATATCTGGAGTTCACAAAGAGAAATAAGGAAGTAAAGAATATTAAAAAAGAATTTAAAAGTAGATAGGGAGAATAGGACCAAATGTTCTAACTTATTTTAATGGTATTTTTCAAGAAAAGAAAATAGAAAAAATTAGAATAAGAAATATTCAAAGAATTGTAACAAAACTTTTCCAGATTTGATAAAACTGCATGAATCCTTAGGAGAAGGTGGAACAAGATGGACAAATAGAGCCCTCGTATGATTGTTTCCTGGAGGAACACCAGATTGAACAACTATTCATGCAAGAAAGCACCTTCGTAGGAACGAAAACAATTAGAGTGATCACAGTGCCTGATCTGAACATACTATTAAGGAGAGAGGCATTGAAGAGTATAGGAAAGAAGTCCTGCATTGCATGCACCATCCCTCCCTCAAACCCAGGCAGCAGATCATGGAGAGAAAATCTGTGCTTAAGGGAGAGAGAGCAAAGTGAGAGTGGGACTCATACTGTTGTATCACAGTGGAACATAGCAAAGGGTGGAATTCTGCTGGCACGCAGGACAGGAGCCTTCAGACCAGCCCCGGCCCACAGGGAAATTCTGTGGCCTAGTGGGAGGAACCCAAGTCACAGCCAGCTTCATCACTGGTTAACTGAAGTGGCCTGGGACCCAGAATAAATTTGAGTAGCAGTCATGCCACACGGAGCACAGTCCTAGGGCAAGCCCTGCTGCTTTGCTGATCTCAGAGGCAGTGGACTTTGTGTGCAACTCAGTGCAATACCAGAGCCCAAGAGACTGCCTGCATCACCTCCTCCAATTCAGGCAGTACAGCTCCAGGAGAGACTCCTCCCACTTGAGGGAAAGAGAAGGAATAGTACAGAGAACGACGTCTTACAACTTGGGTACTAGCTCAGCCACAGTAAAATGAAGCACCAGGTAAATTATTGAAGCCCAGATTCCAGGTCTTTGCTCCAAGTCAGCATTTCTAAAGCCACCTTGAGCTGGAAGGGAATCTGCTGGCCTGATGGAATAGACCTAGTCCAGGCAGCATTCACCACCTGTTGACTGAAGTGTTCTTGGGCCTTGCAAAAACATCAGCAGCAGTCAGGGAGTAGTGGCTGTGGGCCTTGGGTGAGCCCCAGCACTGTACTGGTCTGTAAGGCTTCAGCTGTGACCTTGTGCAGTGCCAGCTATAGTGGCCATGGGAGTGCCCGTATGACCCCTTCCCTAACTCAGGGCAGCCCACATGGAGAGAGACTCCTTTCAATTTGGGGAAAGAATGGAAAGAGAGTGACTTTACCTGGTAACCCAGGGAATTCTTCCCTTTCTTACCCAAGTCCACCAAGGCAGTGTATGTAGGGCATCTGCAAGAGTCACAGAGTTCCTGGGCTCAGAGAGCCCCCTAATGATAAAACAGCTGCAGTGACTTCAGGCTTAGATCACAACACTCAATCCCCTTTGAATTCATAGAAAGCCCTCTTAAGAAGGATGAATACAAACAAGTCCTGTCTGTACAGACTGGAATAAATACTTGAATTCTCAGAAATAGAAAATGTCAATATATAAAACACATAAATCTATGCCTAGATAGATGGACACAAGAATGTAAAATGGTACAGCCAGTCTGGCATATAATTGGGCAATTTCTTATAAGATTAAACACATAGCATACAACCCAGCAATCACACTCCTGGGCATTCATCCCCAGAGAAATGAAAACCTCAATTCACAAAAACATGTACATAAATATATTCATAACAGCCTTACTTTAATAGCCCAAAACTAAAAATAACCAAAATGCCCCTCAGTAGTTGAATAGTTTAAGAAATTGTAACACATCCATATTATGAAATACTACACAGAAAAAAAAAAAAGTTTCTTATTTTCTTATTCACACAATAATGTGAATGGATCTCAAGAGCATTATGATGGATAAAAAAAAATCTAATACCTAAAGGTCACATACTGTGTGATGTGTGATTCCATTTATATATCCTCAAAATGACAAAATTATGGAGTTGAGAACAGATTAGCAGTTGCCAGCAATTAGATAAAGTGGAGTAGGGTTGGGAATTGGAGAGGTCTTTGCAGTGACAGAATACATCTGGTTTTTTTATTGTTGTTTGTGTGGGTTTTTTTTTTTTTTTTTTTTTGAGATGGAGTTTCGCTCTTGTTGCCCAGGCTGGAGAGCAATGGCGTGATCTCAGCTCACTGCAACCTCCACTTTCCAGGTTCAAGCGATTCTCTATCCTCAGCCTCCTGAGTAGCTGCGATTACAGGCGCCTGCCACCATGCCTGGCTAATTTTTTGTATTTTTAGTAGAGACGGGTTTTCACCATGTTGGGGAGGCTGGTCTCGAACTCCTGACCTCAGGCGATCTGCCCACTTTGGCCTCCCAAAGTGCTGGGATTACAGGTGTGAGCCACTGCACCAGGCCTAGAATGTACCTTAATTGGGGTGGTTACTACATGAATTCACACGTGATAAAACAGCATACAAATATATATACCTAGTGCACAAATTTCCTGGTTGGGGTAAGATATAACCATTGGGGGAAATTGGGTAAAGGTCAAGGAAAAATGGGGAGAAAAGATATTGATAAACATGTAAGTAGGCTGGGCACCATAGCTCACACCTGTAATTGCAGCACTTTGGAAGACTGAGGTGGGCAGATAACTTGCAGGGTTCGAGACCAGCCTGAGAAACATGGCAAAAACCCATCTCTACAAAAAATACAAAAATTAGCTGAGCGTGGTGGTGTGCACCTGTAACCCCAGCTACTCAAGGGACTGAGATGGGACGATTGATCACCTGAGCCCGGGGAGGTTGAGAATGCAGTGAGCACTGATGTTACCACAGGACTCCAGCCTGGACAATGGAGTGACACCCTGGAAAGAAAGAAAAAGAAAGAGAAAAGGAAAGAAAGGAGGGAGGGAAGGAGGGAAAGAGAAAGAGAAAAAAAGAAGAGAAAGAGAGAGGAAGGGAAGAAGGAAGGAAGGAAGAGTAAATATTAACAAACATGATTTTTTAAAAAACAGATTTATGTATTCAGTCCAAAAATACGTATTAAGTACTCTGTGTTGTAAAAAAAAGGATTCAGCAGCGTCACATGAGCACATGTGACCCCCTGCAGTATTTTTGTAACTTTTTGTGAATCTGTAACTATTTCAAAATAAAAAGTTTAAAGTATAAACACTATAAAATTTAAGCTATATACCTTAAATTATATATTTGAAAAAAACGTAAGCCATGAAAAAGTAAGATGCAAACAGAAAAACGAGGAAAAAAGATATTACTAAGCATGTGACTAAATGTCACCAAGCATTAGCAGTAAAAAAAAGAAAAAGAAATCCTAGTATTGTATTGATTCATTGGTCCAAATATATGTGTTAAGTACTATGTGTTAAACATTATTGTAAATGGGATGCAGCAGTGTCATATTTCTGATAGGAGAGAGACGTAATAAGCAAATAATCACTACTCTGTGGATTTAAAAAAAAGATTGATCTATAATAGTAGGCAAAAATTAAAGGTAAGATAAGCAGCAAAGTGATCAGAATTAAAACGAGTTTAAGCTATGTATTCATTTATTTTCTTAGGGGTAGGGACAGCTTTTTATTAACTTTATATTTTAAGTCAAATATTCTTATTAAAAGAATAGAAAAGAATGAATGTCTTCTAAGCTGGTAGAGAGAAAAATGGAAAAAGTAAACCTAATCCAACAGAAAAGAGAAATGAAAGAGAAATATTTTTAATGCGATGTAAATAGGAAGTACAAACTGTTAAAGCAAATCCATAGTTATTAGTAGCCATATGTAAATAGACTAAACTCTGTTAAAATACACAGATCACAATGGATTAAAAAAATCCAAATATATGCTACTTACAGAAACTTACCTAAACTATGAGGATGCTGAAAGATTAACAGTTTAAAAAATGGAAAAATATATGCCAGGTGAACACTATATAAAACAATCTTCTGTACCTATAAAAATCTGAGACATCACCAGAAAGCAAAATATTTGAATACTTGGGAAGACTTGTTTGTCTAGCTCTTAGAGTATGCATTTATTAAGTAGGTTTATTAACCACAACTATGAGTAGAATACTATGTAAAGGACTATGGGTAATATAAAGGTGATGGGCTGCTGTTTATGATCACCCTGCTCTTATAATTTAGGACTATTTTTATTGTGCCACACTAAAAGCTCAGATTTTTTCCCAGAATTTTAATCCTGTCTATAGAAATTCTAGATGATTTTTACACAAAGAAAAAGAAAGAAAGGAAGGAAGGAAAGACGGGAAGGAAGGAAGGAAGGAAGGAAGG